>NC_143053.1:86215757-86518787 GCF_052426305.1 Pelodiscus sinensis
GGTGAGACTATCAAAAGCATTCACATTGCCCTAACTCTGCTGTCATTGAAGTCAATTGTAAAACCCCCATTGACTTCAGTCAGTGAAGGGCATCACTGAGCAGTTTTGAAAATCCCTCTCTTATTTTGTAGCTTACTTTAATGTTCCCCTTTCAAATCGGTAGAAGGAATAGTCCTCAGAGAGTATTATTACCTTATCGGAATATTTCATATGTTAAATGTAAGTGAATTTTGTGTTACGGTATTTACGGACTAAAACCATGAAATGTTCTTATAGTGGGAAAAGGTGGGTTTATATTTTTCCATCTTCACCCTCTGAAAGCAGTTAAAGTGAATTTGCTCATATTTTCAAAAATATTTACTTCTGAGTTGAAACTAGTCATGGACAATTTTGACTCAAAAAAGGAGTTTTTTACTTTAAGCCACTGAAATAGGGGCTATTATGAAAGTCCTGATGAAACATTAACCATAACACTAATACTATCAAGAGCCCTGTGATGTATATTTATTTCTGTTAGAGCAAAACAATGCCTACCTGTTAAGAATAACTTCTGTTTTATGATAGCCTATTATTATTTGAATCATAACCTTCACGATTTCTTTTATTCAGGAGAGAGGCATTAAATCCAAATACTTCCTGAATGTGCCTGCTGTGTGAAAGCTTTAATTAAATCTACAAGTAAAGCTTTAAAAGAACAAGAATCAAATTAATTGCAACAAGGGCCATGCATTTGTTTCTGTGACAGTCCTTTGCGCTTCGGAGAAAAGGCAATCTGTGTACCCTTATCTGTATTAGTAAACTCAATATCACTTTTCATTAGGATGATAGGTCATTGTCATGTGTTTTCCATCTGACACTGTTTACATATTAATGACCTCACAAATAGCCTGCTCCAACTAGTTGCAGTAGGATTCCAAAGCTGTAAATCCACGAAGTGGAATAACTGTCTTCTGCTTTCTGCATCATTGGGTTTTGTGAGATCTTCTCTAGATTGAGCTTCATAATTAGGCAACAGCATAATTAAGGCAAATTCAATAAATGCAAATAGGGTAAATGATTTATATCTGATTATGGTTGTTATATTATTCTTTAGATTAATTTTTAAGCATAAGAACATAAGAACGGCCGTACTGGGTCAGACCAAAGGTCCATCTAGCCCAGTATCCTGTCTGCTGACAGTGGCCAGCACCAGGTGCCCCAGCAAGGGTGGACCGAAGACAATGATCAAGCGATTTGTCTCCTGCCATCCCACTCCAGCCTCTGACAGAGGCCAGAGACACTAATTCTATTTCCTGGATAATAGCCTTTTATGGACCTAACCTCCATGAAATTATCTAGCTTCTCTTTAAACTCTGTTATAGTCCTAGCCTTCACAGCCTCCTCCAGCAAGGAGTTCTACAGGATTGACAGATTCATGCCCTGCGGTACCGGCACCTAAGCAAAGAAAAACTGCGACTACGCTGTCAGTACAAATGCCTCAACTCCAGATGTGGTAACCTTTCCTATGGCTTCCTCACATTCCAATCCCAAAGCCTTGGCAGGAATGGGACCCATTGGCCGCGTTGAAAACTCAGGTTCAAACACCTCAATTAGTGCCTCCTTCCAAGCTTTCTGCAGTAGCATGCAGACCCCCCACTCTAATGACATCGGAAGTCACACAGGATAATGTGGAAAACTAGGATGACTCACAGGGAAAGGATACATTACCTACTTTGCATATCTCATCTTCCTCTGATGAAATGATAATGCCTCCTCCACCAACTGCGGAGGCTGACTTGAGGTCCTTCCAGGACCTATATAAGAGAGTGGCTAATACCTTTGACAACTCATTGATTGAGGTCCCTGAGACACAACACAAGCTCACCAACATTTTGCATGCCTCACTATTCTCAAAAATTGCATTGCGAGTCAATGAGGCCATATTAGACCCTTCAAGAATACTATGGTTCCCTCACCTATTGCAGCTGGCAGTGGTACCATCACTTCCTCTTCCACAATGGCCAGGATCGGAGTCGAGTTCTTCATCCACACATTCACAGGCTTCATTTCCACGCTTGGCTCTTCCAGGGCTGAATACCCATCAGGACACGTGGGAAAAGGAAGTACATAATGTGATAAACTGTTGCAAACAGACTACGGGAAAAACATATTTCCAAAAATGGAGTCGTTTCTCCGAATGGACAAATCAAAGAACTCTGCACCCTCATTCAGCACAATTGATGATAAAGAATATCTTCTTTCTTTTAAGAAGCAGAATCTTTCCAATTCATCTGTAAAAGTTCATCTAGTGGCAATATCAAGTGAGCTCGAAGTAGTAGACATCCACACCAAATTCTTACACCCCATCACTAAGAAGCTCCTGAAAGGCCTGAACAATATATTTCCCACCATAAGGCCAACAGTGCTCCCTGGGACCTCAACCTCGTTCTTAATACATTGATCCACTCACCCTTTGAGCCCATGGCAACATGTTCCCTCACTTCATAGAATCATAGGACTGGAAGGGACCTCAAGAGGTCATCGAGTCCAGCCCCCCGCCCTCAAGGCAGGACCAAGCTCCATCTACACCATCCCTGACAGATGTCTATCTAACCTGTTCCTAAATATCTCCAGAGAGGGAGATTCCACCACCTCCCTTGGCAATTTATTCCAATATTTGACCACCCTGACAGTTAGGATTTTTTTCCTAATGTCCAATCTAAACCTCCCCTGCTGCACTTTTAGCCCATTACTCCTTGTCCTGTCCTCAGAAACCAAGAGGAACAAATTTTCTCCTTCCTCCTTGTGACACCCTTTTAGATATTTGAAAACCGCTATCATGTCCCCCCTTAATCTTCTTTTTTCCAAACTAAACAAGCCCAGTTCATGAAGCCTGGCTTCATAGGTCATGTTCTCTAGACCTTTAATCATTCTTGTCGCTCTTCTCTGTACCCTTTCCAATTTCTCCACATCTTTCTTGAAATGTGGCGCCCAGAACTGGACACAGTACTCCAGCTGAGGCCTAACTAGTGCAGAGTAGAGCGGCAGAATGACTTCACGAGTTTTGCTTACAACACACCTGTTGATACAACCTAGAATCATATTTGCTTTTTTTGCAACAGCATCACACTGTTGACTCATATTCAACTTGTGGTCCACTATGACCCCTAGATCCCTTTCTGCCATGCTCCTTCCTAGACAGTCGCTTCCCATCTTGTATGTATGGAACTGATTGTTCCTTCCTAAGTGGAGCACTTTGCATTTCTCTTTATTAAACCTCATCCTGTTTACCTCTGACCATTTCTCTAACTTGCTAAGGTCATTTTGAATTATGTCCCTATCCTCCAAAGAAGTCGCAACCCCACCCAGTTTGGTATCATCTGCAAACTTACTCTGCGTATCATCTGCGTACTCTCTATCCCAACATCTACATCATTGATGAAGATATTGAACAGTACGGGTCCCAAAACAGACCCTTGAGGAACTCCACTTGTTATCCCTTTCCAGCAGGATTTAGAACCGTTAACAACAACTCTATGACTACGGTTATCCAGCCAATTATGCACCCACCTTATCGTGGCCCTATCTAAGTTAACTTAACTGTCTACAAAAGTGGCCTTCCTTCTAGCAATTACAGCAGCAAGGAGAGTAGGCGAACTAGGTGCATTTATGGATCCATTTTATTTCTAGTCTGGATCCATTTTATTTCTATAGCAGACCACTCCGAGGGACAAGCTAACTCAAAGCAGAGGCTTTCAGAACGAATAATAAACTGCATTAAAGAATGCTACCATGTTAATGAGGTGCCATTGATTACTCATGTGCGGGCACATTCCACCAGGGCCATGGCCAACTCTACGGCTTTCCTATGTATTGTCCCCGCCACAGACATCTGCAGGGCAGCCACATGGGCCTCAGCCCACACTTTTACAAAGCACTATGCCATAAACACTTGCACTTCACATTGTGCTGCTTTCAGACATGCATTATTGGCCACCATCCACATCTGAAGCCCCTCCTTCGAGAGACTGAGGGCACTGCTCCGTAGTCACCTACAATGGAGTGCCCACAGGGACACTGTGGAAGAAATAAAAGGTTTCTGTGAAGAAAGGAAAGGTTACTCACCTTGCACAGTAACTGGTGTTCTTTGAGATGGGTGTCCCTGTGGAAGCTCCATGACCCACCCTCCTTCCCTCTGCTTCAGAGTGCAACATCTCTCCACGGTAGAGAAGGAACGGATGGGTGGTTGACGGCACATGTGCATCAGCATGTTCACTACAGCGTGTACGCACCGCCACCCGGGATGAGGGAGTACTGCTGCTGAAAAATTCCGGTTCCAGGCTCAGGGGTGCCAAAACATGTACAGTGGAGTGCCCACAGGGACACCCATCTCAAAGAACACCAGTTACTGCACAAGGTGAGGAACCTTTCCTTTCTGCAGACAGAGTATGTCGCTCTTACATAAAGAGGAGGGCAGAAACTCACATCTAAAGCATTATTCCCTCTCCTCACCTCAGTGATATCTGTCAGAACTAACACTGCTTGAAGCAGTTTTTAATTCCCTTTGGATCTCCCCAGGCCTTCCGTTATGTCTCACATGGCCTACCGTTATATCTCGTAATATCCATCGCTTCTCAAATGAGCTTTCAGAGAAGCAGCATGTTTTAGTTGTAAATAGTATGAGACTGGGATGCAGCAGTTCTAGATTTATTTCTGATTCCACCACTAACTGCCTGACAAGGTCACTTACCCCATTTTAGTGTCTGTTTCCTCATCTGTAAAGTGTTTAGAATATCCCATCACAAAGGAGTGTTGTGAGGATTAATTAGAGTCTGATTCTCTGAAGTGCTGAGCCCCTGTATCTCCCATTGACTTTGGTTGGAGTCCAGGGTGCTCTGAAAACTAGGACCTTAGAACTCACTTTAGATTTGTAGTTCCAGAGTCATATTTAGAGGTAAGAAAAGATTAACTTCACCTGAACAAAAGTGCAAAGAGACATTATACATGTTTGGGGCAGAAATAATTATCAAGTGCTTCTAGGGACACTATGCACTTTGCTAGTAGCTCTAGCTTTAGCAGAGACAGCTTGTGTTCTACCCAGCACTGGCTGCTTTGCCACCTTCAATAGAAGGTATTTAATACAATACCTCTAGCTAGTATACCCCCTTTCCACTCCACTGTACTGACTACATTATTATACCTACCTCCTTCACGAGAGCAGAGAGTTTTACATATATATTTCCCCCCATCAGGAGCAGTTATAAGGTGACCCTTTATGTTTGTACCTTTTGAACGTGTGAAGTGTTATATAAGTGTTAGATGAGTTATTGAAGCCCAAGTACGGTGGTGGCCACCTGGTGTAAAAGTATAGTAATAATGAATACAATAATAATTTAACCTACTCTCCTGTTCATGTGTGCCTAAATAAAGACTTAAATGTAGTTTATCTTTTACAGGCTAATAATTTGCTATCAGATTTGAATAAATCAGATAGGCATGAGATGAAATTAAGATGGAAAAAGTCAGATGAGGAAATTAGCCACATTCACATAGCAAAATCTTTTATAACTAATGCCTATGATTAGAGAAAGACCTGCGGCAAGTCAAGCAAATGAGATCAAATGACCCACAGAAAGAGAAATTAACCTCAACAATAAATAAAAGGTTATTATCCACTACGAGCACTCCAAGACAAGCTGCTCTTGATTAGTCATATCTTTCACTTCCAGCTATAGACCGTGATTATAGCTGCCATTCAGATTATGGATGAAGGCATCTTAATGTAGAATAAAATACTCCTGCGTATTTATTCCTTTCTTTCAAGGTTGTGTTTTCTAAGATCTAATCCAGTCCTCTTGCTTTTGTCACCACTATCCTACCAAATTCAGCACTAGTTCCATATTTTTCTGACAAACATATTTGTCTGTTTGATGCTGTTTTCTATCACATTTAATCATTGGTAGCTGGTTTTAATCTCTGTGCCCATTCCAGTTGGTTAAAAAAATTCCTTAGTAAGCTTTTAATTCGTTGATGTTTCTTCAGGGGATTCCTGGGACCTAAGTGGTGTTCAGTTTTCCCCTGTGTCTCCCCTCAGAAGTGATATTGCTCCCAGAAAATGTTTGAAAAAGATGTTTTCTGAAGCCCAGTTAAGTCACTCTTCATATCATCCAGAGCAGGTTGCTAGAAATTATTCTGCCCTTCCTTCTGTCAAGAATTGATCACACTAATCATATTTTCCCATCCCTAATACAACACATCAAAAGCAAAGAATTCATGTTTTATAATACCTCCTCACGTCCTGCCACTAAAACACATTTTTCCGTCTCTTCATTTCAGCCGTAGTAATTGCTAGACTAATTTAGCACCTTGAACTGGCTATTACTGAGCCTCTGTGCCCTTACTAATATGGAAGTGTTTAATCTAGTTTTGGTGGAATTGTTGGATATGAATGTGAACCTGCTTAGTAAAATGATGATTTTGATAATCTAAAAAAATCTATTTTAAAAAAGTAATTAAAAAGCCTCGGTGTTCATTGCTGTATTTCATATGTGTGAACTATATCATTCTTCACATTTCACTAACAAGTCTGCTTAATTTTCATAGCAGATAATTTTAAATTAAAGCAAAGGTTCTATAGGTCTCTGCCATGTCTCTCACACACTTTAAAAAACTGTTTCTGAGAGGGCACTGTTACTCTGTGTAGATAGCTTGAGTTTAGAAACAAGACATTACTTTATGGACAACCTATCCTCAATCAACCTGGAGCTGTGCACTCGCTTGCTCTCTCTTCCGCCCAGGTACTCTGCTGCAATTAGACACCTGCAGCTGGTCAGTGCCAGCTAACTGTGCCTGGAGGAAGCTGCAGGGCTGTTTAATTGTAGTGTAGACTTCCGGGCATGGGCTGCAGCCCAAACTCTGGCATCCTTTCACCTCAGAGGCTTGTTTTAACCTTGGCAAAGAACTCCAAATCATATTATTTACAGTCAACTAAAACTTTCACTGTGTTTGAGGCATTCGCTCAAGGGATCCTATCTCAGGCAATCTGCCATCAGCACAGTTGGATTTGGTGAGTCTATTATATCTCCCATAGAAATATATTATTATTATAATTATTTCTTCAAAAATGCTACCCCACATGTTTTGGGTACAATGTAAAATACTGTTCTTGCCCTGTAGAGCTTACAGTGCTCCTCCTTTTTTTTTTTCCCTTTTTTTTTCCTTTTTTTAAATCTTTAGTAGCCCAAGAAAGGGTTGGGTAGTCTTGTTCTGGGTTTCTGCTGTCCCATCGTCTGACATTTGTCAGCCAAAATAATCATATATGCTGGAGTAGTTAGGGCAAAAAAGGCAGAAGCAGTGTTCCTTTTAAGGTTGAAGCCTGCTAATTGGTATCAAAAGCTCCCAATCAAAATTAACTGATTGTCATTGCCTATAATTTCTTTAGTTACACTGGCACATATTTATGCTACAGGACTAATGGACTGTGCACTCTTCTGTGAGTGTTTATACAGCCATGCCTCTTTGTAAAAAGAGCAAAATTCAGTGTACATTGTGCTCTTTGGTTAACTTGTTGAGTTCTTCTATAAGGTACCAGTTGCTTGGCTTCAAAGTGGTTTTCAATAGCTGGTAGTCTGGTTCATTGAGAAATTTCCACCTTGTAGATATTACAGCTTTAGCAGCATTGCTTTACCTTATGGAGGGAAATTACCGTAAGTGCTTCTCCTTTTAGTGCTTATTCTGGCCTTAGAGCTTCAAAAGGTCTTCTACCAAATAGGTCAAAATAGCTGTTTTTAACCATTGAACAACCAGACAAAATGCAGGGCATACAGATAGGATGGCAGATAGATTTACACAACAACAAGAAACAGTTATCCAGGATTTGTAAATTTTTAGGAGCTGTTATTCAGCTAACTCTGAATAATCCCAGAGAAGTGGGATTTTAGCTTTTGCTGGCTCACTACTTACAAAGAAAATGGTCACACAATCTTGCCTGGACTCACTTCTCCAAAAGCCCCGGTTTTATCACTCTGTGTCCTAGAACGCTGTCTATCTCCTTTATAAAAATAACTCTTCATCCTGTCTGTGTTTTCACTGTAACAGCGAGAGGGGACAAGAGTTACATGTGTGTGTGTTTTGAGTCATGTGTACACAGACCATCATGAGGCAGTCAAATGCTAAGGCTAGCTTGAATAGAAAAAGCCAAAACGCTAGAACTTCAGATAGGTAACTTTGCTCCATCTAACAAAAGTGACTTGGCAGCTATACTTTGTAGTTCCTTACTTTTGGAGTGTGAGGCTTTGCTTTGATATCAGCCCTTAATCTATTATTAATGCAGTTGTATGTAGATCAAAACTGAAATCCTTAGTCACATCAGAAAAAGAATTCTAGTCTATTTTCACATAATTTGATGTTCAATACAGAAGGCAATGAAATGCAAAGACACCAATGTTGGGTATTGTGCATCCCTATTCCTCTTTTACAAACTGTAATCTGTGACTCTGAAGACAAGAGTTTGCGTGTGCTGTACATATGGTATAATAACCTTCGTTAGATATACATCTGGAGAACTTGCAGTTGATAAGTATTTCCTTATTTCCCCCATGGTGAGTTGCACCTGTTTTTATCAAGCTTAAGGATCAGAATCTGAAACTTCCTTGAATAGACATCTAAATAAACTTTTAATGCTAAAATTTTCATCATTAGCCTGTATTCACCAGCTTTTCAACAGGGTTTATTAATTTACGATCATTTAATCGTTATTGTATGTAATTATAGCAAAGCTGTTCATGCCGTAGTAGTTAAGATTACGTCAGCATTTCCATTCTAAACCCTATTTTTCCATGGATTTATGACTGAATCATAAAATTTCGCTTGACCTGTGATAGCTTCACCTTTGAACAGTCATTCTGTTCTTCGTTTGTTGTTGGGGCTGCTTTTCGTTTAGGCATTTTGTTCATTTATCATTCTAGAAAACAAACCACTTGCCCCTTTTAAAATACTTTTGTAACCCACCATTTACAATTCAAAGATGAAAATTTGGAAGTCCATCATGGATTGGCTTGCAATTGGATTTTGATACTGCTTGTTAGTAACAACATATCCGGGCATACAGCATATGCAATAAGTGTCAGTTTACAACATATACACATGAGAAATTAAAGATGGCAAGCTGTTAACGCCTGAAAATTGAAAGTAGCACAGCCCTAAATATCCTGTTTATTATGGATCATACCATCAGATGGCAGTATGATCTCTTCCTCCAGTATGCCCTCCTACTGCCTCCTATGACTCCACTTCCTTGTACAGTCACATTCAAGGGCCCATGTCCTCCCTTTCAGTCTATAATCTGCCTTTCTGGTTGGTACTCTCCTCTCCTACTATTCCCAGTCTTAACAAAGATGTTGCTGACTTGAAAGCCTGGGAATTAGAGCACAGTAAGATGAAATATCAGGGACATGGAGGAGATTCATATTGAGGGAAAGCAGGTTCAGATGAAACTTACTGCAAGTAAAAGACCCAATCAGATTCTGCTCCCAGGCTAGAAAAACTCTCTCCCAGGACTCTGTTGGCTTAACTCTTAAACTCCAAAATAATTAGCCAGTATCCTATGATTTGAAATTCCTGGTGATTCAGGAGTAAAGATATGAAATGGAAGGAGAGAGCTTAAACTTTTCTTCTTCAGATCACTGTAGCTTGTCTCAACCCATGCACATCCACACAAAGGCTGCAGACTGACTGGCATTATGTCTGTGAATAGGTTGGCACGGTGTGAAATTAAGTCCTGTGGTCCATAGGTTATGATTATTTTATGTGACATAGACCAGTGCAAAGCAATGACATGTTGCATGGTGGAGTGCCAACTCAGCTATAATATTATGGATGTCTGAGAATTTCCTACAGTGGCTAATTTACCAGTGAAATATGTAAATTTAGCAACATTTTTTTTTATTTACATTTTGGAGCGTGTATGCAGATGGCAATTTTATGCTTATATCTAATATCTATAAGAATTTTCTTCTGCCTGATTTCTTTTCAATGTCTCTTTGTAAAGCATGTCAGCATTTCATCTTGGAAGCTAAAAATAAATGTTAAACCAGAATCAGAGGAGATTGAAATTAGCAGTTAATTCATAAATAGAGAAAAGAAATTACACACATTAATTATTGCATGAGTATTTTTTGTTTGTGAGTATGATATGTTGAGCATCTAGTATTAATTCTAAAGAAAGTAAAATGTCTAAAGCAATGTGATTTTGCACATCATATCTGTATACTCCACAGTTACATGGAATCTGCCTTTTTGTGTTACAATTGTAAGAAAAAAACACAGAAGTCGGCATATGCACAGCTGGAATTTTTGCCACCCTTCATTGTGGCAGCAACAGCTGTTGTCTTCTTTTATAACTTTAAACCAACCCATAATTTCAAAGTAAACTCTGCCAGAAATGTGCATGTGACTGACGATATATTTACTGAATGAGGTCTCTAAGGCTTTCTGTACATCAGGGCAGTGTGTTAGAAGGTATGGTATTTTAACATCGCTGTGGCTCCTATGAATTGTTTATGCTTTACTTCTAGAATAACAAGACAGCCTTTTGTGAGACTTACAGTGGGTAAATGAGTTGACAATGAAGACATAATAAAGTGGGCATTATCATGAGTAAAAACTCCCCATGCTGGGAAAAGTAAAGCAGACTAAACTTCAGTTATCTTGAAGTTCATGGTGGTGTTGCGATATGTAATTGATTTAAGAAAATAAATGTGTATTTCCTTGTCGAGTATTCCTATTAGTGACAGTGACGGGAGCCCTGCACATCAAACTGAATTGTTTCTGTGGCCTTGTGTGAGGTTGGTACACCCTCTCACCCACTGGTCAGGACTCCTGGTTAAGCGAAGGATGAAAGCTAGGTGGGTTCAGGTTTCCTGACCTCACAGGCAAACAGTCTGGAGACCTGCAGCTTCCTGGCTAGGGCAAACAGTAGCAAGTGGAGTGTGGTGGGATAACCTAGCCTGACCTCTCCCCAGGGTTCCAACCTAGGGTGCTGTGAAGCTAGAGGGCTCCCTGTTAGAGTCTCATGTATCTGCTTGTACTACCTCCCCTGGGTCAGTTCCTACCACTAAATGCCTCCTGGGTATCTTCCCAGTTGGCACCAGCTTGCCTTTCCATCAGTCTCTGTAGTAGGTGAGTTGTCCCTGCATAAACTCGGTCTGCCCTCTCTACCGCCTGGAGTGTCACAGGTACTACTGCAGGAATCAGCAGTACACATTGTGCTCCCTCTGTTGATCACCCCAAAAGAGCTGAGGTGCCTTCTTTTATGTGTCTCTTCCACCTGGAGCATGCAAAGCAGGAAAAACAGGGTATGGCATCCTGGGCCCCACAGTGATTGATCTGCTCTTGTTGACGCTGTGCAGGTTCAGTATACCCCGTCATGGTGAGGTTAAAACTGACACGCACTCACTAGTGGTTCCATTTCTAGAAATAATCTGTTGTGGCATCATAAAAGGTTGTATTTCTTAAGCACGGAGATTCTCAAACTGTGGGCCAGAACCCCAAGGTGGATTGTTGCCCCGTTTCAGTGGGGTTGCCAAGGCTGGAATTAGTCTTCCTGGAGCTTAGGGACAAAGCCCAAGCCCCTTTGCCCAGGGCCCAAAGCCACAACCCAGGGCTAAAGTTGAATCCTGAGGGCTTTAGTCCTGGGCTGCAGGGCTCAGGCTTGGCTTCAGTCCTGGGCGGTGGAGCTCACAGGTTATAGGCTTGGGCTTCAGCGTTGGCCCTCCCACCAGGGTGGTGGGAATTGGGCTTTGACCCCTCCCCTGGCTCTGGTTGCAGTCCCCCTTCCTGGGTTTTTGCAGTATAGTTTTGTTGTCAGAAGAGAGTTGTGATGCAGTGAAGTTTGAGAACTGCTACTTCTAACTAATTTCAGTAAGGATTTCAAGATGAATTAAGCTTCACAAAGCCCACGTGAGTTACTGTAGATAAGGAGTGTTATATATATATATATATATTTACATGAGCGGCACATCCAAAAATAGAATGCAGGCATCTCCGATCCCCTGCTCAGTACAGTCTTTTAGCCATGTGTGACCCACAAACTTCTACAGTAAATCACTTTGCTTCCCACCCAGCTGATTGATATGGAGATGTGGCCTGCAGAGGCCCTTTGTCCTAACATGTAATGCTCCACTTTGGTCCAATAGAGTGTCATTTCAGTCATGATGAAGTCACGATTGTATACCAAGACCCATAGTTTCTGGCCATTGCACATAACTATTAAACACGAAGACAGCTGCAATCTGTTTGGTTTTATTCAACCTTGGTACAGCTATTATTTGTGTATCCCTGGAATAGGATCTTTTGCACTGTCAAGTAATCGTTTAAAATCAGACGTGTATTATATGATTATGTCTAATAGAGCAAAGAATGAGGTAAACAAAATAGAACTGCATAAGAAGCTAGCATCCAGCTAGCTCTCCGATAGGTTACTTTTTAGCAAACTGGCCTTCTTTCCAAAAAGGCCAATTAAATTGGAGAAAAGCTGACTCCAGCTAAAACAGCTTCTTATTAAAAAAAGCAACATACCATGGCAATTTTGTAGTACTGGTTTGTTTTGACGCCACTATTTTTCTCCTGACAACTGTCAGTGAATTCATGTTCACATGATATTTACTCTCATTATTCAGCTGGCAGTTAAAAGGCAATTTCTGAAATCAGGCAGCTGTATCTCAGCTTCCAACTAAACTGAACTCTATTCCTTATGTTTTTTGTTTTCAAAACACCTTGCTACACTTTGCAGACATTCAGAACATTTGGTGATAGTGGGGCTGCAGTGTGGTTTCAGAGATTTCTTTTTTCACTGCTTGCAAAACTGTTAAATTGCTTGAAGACCAGTTGTATAAATGGGATTTCTGCAGCAAGTATGCCTGTATTCTCATGCTAACCAAGTGGAAAGTTAATTTTTAATAGTTTGTTGTTGTTGTTGTGGAGATAGATGTCAGCAGAAGAGTAGCAAAAAGCAAACAAAACATAATAAATCAGATGGAGGACGTTGCAGACACCAATGGAATACCGCAATCAATACCCTAGACTGAAAACAAGTAACACAGCAAGGAACAGGATGCTTTCAATCTGTTGCATAATAACCTACCGTGGCAGAAAGTGCTGGAAAAAAGCCTAGAAATAAACATACTTTATGAATAGGAACCTCTTGGCTCATGGTAGCTATGGGTATTTATTAGGCCTTATTTATTTGTTGTGACTGAAGCACAGGAGTGATTTTTCGCTTACTCCGTCTGGATATAGCACAGGCAGGAAGTAGCATGGCCACAGCCAATATATCCAAATTATTCCATCTGTTGAGAGTAAATGTAGAACTCGACTCCATGAATGACATCTTTATGATGCTTTTCGTTTAATTTCATTCTGTTGAAATAATGCTTTTCCTATGCTATTGTGCGCTAATAGCAGGTGCTTGAAGCGATGCAGTGTTTAAATGTAGCTATACTCAAATTGTTTTCTCTCATTTATAATACTTGAGCAGCAAGAGCTTCCCCTCCAGTCAGAATATAGTTTCCTCTTAAATGCATATTTCATTCTGACATAAGTGTTGAAAGGAAGAGCCAATTTATTTCTTATTTATCTGTCTAATCTCTCTCTTTATATTGTATGTATCTGAGTGCCTCTCCATTCCTGATAGAGGTAATGCCCTTGTTTTTAAAGGAAAACGAATTTTCCATCCAAGTATATCTATACTTCTTTTCTGGTCACATATAAACCTTTGGTTACAAGTCAGTCAGAACAAGATAATATTCATTGTCAGGACATTTGAAGAGAGCCGCAATAGGAGTGGCTTCTCTCTGGGTACGTCTAAACTACATTCCTCTTTCGAAAGAAGGATGTAAATTAGACATATTGAAATTGCAAATGAAGCTGGAATTTGAATTTCCTGTTCTTCATTTGCATAATCGTGTCACAACGTTCTTTCGAAAAATGCTATTTCAAAAGTAAAACTACGGTCTAGGTGTGGTTCTTTCAAAAAGAAAAGCCTTTTTCAAAAGATCCTGTTAACCTCATTTTTTGAGGAGAAAAGGCTTTTCTTTTCGAAAGAACCATGTCTAGACCGTGGTTTCACTTTTGAAATAGCATTTTTCGAAAGAACACGTGACACGATTATGCAAATGAAGTGCGGAGAATTCAAATCCCACCTTCATTTGCAATTTCGATATGTCTAATTTGCATCCCTCTTTCAAAAGAGCGGTGTAGTCTAGACATAGCCTCTGAGTCTCCAGCTCTGGAGGGGTGATATACCACCTGCAGTAGGTTACCCCTGAATATCCAGATCCAGGGGAAAAAGTAGCTGTTGTGGGACTCCTGAACTTACTTTTCCAGAACACAGTCTTCCTTTTTTACATGGAGAGACTGTTTTTCTGTTGGATGTAGCCCGCTTTCTCCATTCACCTATTAGGTATTTTAGGGAGTTTGTACATCTGTCTGTCTGTTCGTTCAGGAACTCCTCCTAAACAGTAAGAGCTAAAGAGTAAAAGCATAACAAATTTGGTATGTAACTTCATCTTATCATAACTTAAAGCAAGGTCAGGGTTTGGTTGTGCCAGGACAATGGGATGCGTGTGGAATGTGATTGTTTATCATCAAATGGAAAGGGAGGGGAGTGATAGTGGGAAGAGTTATAGTGGGGATAGTTATACTCACAAATGACCACAGGGGGGCAGCAAGCATGGGGGGGAAAGTTATCCTCATGAGTGATGACAGAGGGACAGCAACTGTCCCAGCCCTACAGAGCAGTTGCTGGCTGGCAGAATGCCCCTGCAACCTCAGGCTGCCCCTGGGAGTGGCTGCCCACTGTGCCACGTGGCCACATGCTGGCCCCAGGGAGAAACGGACAGGTGGCCTTCATGGTTCACCTTTCCCTGAGCCAGTCCCAGAGAGAAGCCAGACAGTGGCCTGCCTGGCCCCCACCTCCCCAGACCAGCCCCCGTCCAAGGCATGCCAGGTAAGTCTTCTAGTAGCATATAAAATCTGGATGGAGCCTCAGGAGGTGTAAACACATGCAAGTTCATTGGTATCACTGGGTCTTTTCTGTCAGAGCTTTGTATCACATTTGGATAGGGAAAACATGATGCTCAGAATCTGGCACTGGACCCAGTCAAGAGAGAAAGAGATCTAGAGTGCTGGTTGTGCTACACAGCGGGAAGGAAAGTAAAGGAGGCCAGGGAGACCTTATATGCTAAGTCAAAATACAGGAAGAATGGGATGGCTGTTACAAGTTTAGCATTTGAATATCCTTCCAAATATTTGAATTCTTATTCAAATGTCTGCACTTTTTCTAGCTTGCCATCACTAGTGGTATCAAGACCCCTTAAGTTATGTATATAATTATTCCTGCTGACTAATTTAATCAGTTTGTAATATCTATAGATATCCAATGACATAGTGTTTCTTTGGTAACTGAATCAGTGAGGATCTAGCTGCATCTGTCAACTGTTACAAATTCTGGATCCAATCCTTATTTCTGGCCAAGTTAACCCACAGTGCCAGACAGGGGCAGAGTGTGCAAATGTGTTGCAAAGAACAGCTTTGCCGACCCACTATCCTGGGCTGGTCATATACTGAGTCTTTCCCCTCTCCTCGCTTAAGCGAGTGAACCCTGAAGCACCAAAGAAACACCATGTAACTGGATATCCATAGACATTACAAACTGATTAAATTAGGCAGCAGGAATAGTTATGTACATAAATAAGCCTATGTTACATTGGCTAGTAGAAGACCCAAGTGAGATGTATGTCCTAACCATTTCTGCTTTGTTCTAACCTCGCTCCATACACCAGCACTAGGATTGGGGATAGCATAGTTGCTCTTATTCTGGCTCTGTTTTGCCAGAGGACACAATTCCATACTGGAGCAACTGTCCTATGGCTGATTATGCTAAGCTTGTGGCCAAATTCCCTCAGCAGCACGATACAGAGTGGTCACTAGATATCTAGCCTGCTGAGCCAGAAAATAATGAAAGCCATCTTGCCAGAATAAACAGAGAAGAATTGTAAGGAAATCCTGTGTCAATTCTTTTAAATATATTCGGCAGAGAGTCATTAAACTGCTGCAGTACATCAAGAAGCTGGAATGGTTTAAGAGCCCAAGCTCGTTCCTGAGTTCTCTTGCTGGGTCTGCTTTTGACTCACTGTGTGACATTAGGCAAGTCAAGTAACCTCTGAGTTTCTCAGTTACCACATCTATAAAATGGAAATCATAGAATTAGCTAAAAACGATATAACGGGTTCAGTTAGAAATCAGACATATATCCCTCACAGTGATTGTTAATTTATCATAGCAGTTAAGGTACTTCCCATTCTAATTATAGAGAATATCACAAACACTGAAGTAAGCATTGATTATGAAGTGTTTACTGTACATCCCCGACAGATATGTTATGAGGAATCCTCCATTAATCTTTTTGCTGAACTGTGAAAATGGTAGTAATACTTTGTTTTTGTTGTTGTTTGTTTATTATTGTGCATGGCTTTCAATTAAGTTATGTAAGTGAGAGCCTATTAAATGCAACGTTAGACAAAAGACACAATTTTGATTGTTATACTAGGACCTTTAGAGATTTGAAGAAGGTTTGTAACTAACAAAGGCTGTTGGTAATTTTTATGATAAATTAGCAGGGGTTTCATACACCAAACATGCCCTCAGTGTACAGCTAAACATCCCATTCTTTGTTATCACCAAATATGTCATAAGGCTCTTTAGTTTGATCGAGTGGCTATGTGTAACTGGCACGATAATCTGATACACTGTACTAGTACAGGAGAAGATTATCCATTAATACTGTGTGCTGAAGGGTGTCTAAGTTTGTACCACAAGGTGCAATGCAAGAAGTGCAGTGGGATAAATTACAGAATTTCCCTGTCTTGACTTTGACTTTTTTACTCCATGTTACAGCTTAAATATTTGTGAAACAATTTTGTTGCCTGGGATGAGCAAGTGAATGAAAGATGGCCACTGGAATGTATGCATGGAGAGGTAATCACAGAGGTAGAGTTAGAGATATATGTATAATATATACTATCATATTAAAAGAAGGGAGTTACTATCAAGTGTTAATGAGGCCAATTCAGTCAGGGTGGATGTTGCTCACTCCAAGAAGTTGATGAGGATGTGTGAATGCCAAGAGAGAAAAACTGCCCCTGTAGTGAGATAACCGCTCTAAATCCTTATTCAGTCCTAACATGATTGTGTTAAATTTGCAAATGAATTGCAGCGCAGCTGTTTCTCTCTGTAGTCTGGTTTTGAAGGTTTTTTTGTAGAAGATGGCTACTTTTAAATCAGTTACTAAGTGTTCAGGTAGGTTACAGTTTTCTCCTACTGGTTTTTGTATGTTATCTTTCTTGGTGTCTTATTTGTGCACATTTATCCTTTGGCACGGAGACTTTCTGGTTTAATTAATAATCATGGCAGAGGGGCATTGCTGGCACAAGATGGGATATATCACGTTAATAGATGTACAGGTGGCTAAGTCCTCGATGGTGTGGCTGCGATGGTTAGGTCTTGTGATGATGTCACTTGTAGAGATGTGACAAGAAAAGCCTTTTCCGACCCATTCCATATGCCTTGTGCAAAAAGGTTTACAGGATCGGTGGAAAAGGCTTTCCTTGTCAACTGATCCCCATCTAGACTGACGCTTTTTGCCGGCAAAGTGCTGCGTTGGCAAAAAGCGGCGGCCATTTCTATTCAAATGAAACATGGGATATTTAAATCCCCACTTCAGTTGCAATAGCGATGTGCCTAATCTACATCCCTCTGTCGGCAGAGAGGTCTAGTTTAGGCACACCCTAAAACATGATTAAACCTCCCTCACTACCTTAGCCATTCTGTATCTGAAGACATTCCTTCCCTTATTTAATAGGTGATCTCAATCTGAATAATATTTCTTCTCAGAACAGTATCCCATGCTTGGGGAAACTGAAGCCCTCCTAGCAACGTCAGGGACATGCATTTACCTCCAGGATGTGCCTGTCTCAGCCCAGCCTGTACCCTTAATCAGAGGAATCAATGAAAACAGCGCTTGGGCTCCCAGCTCCTTCACCTTCTCTCCTAGAGCTCTATAGTCACTTCTAATCTGCTTGTCATAGCTTGCCTTATCATCACTGCCCACACAGATAAACATCCTGGGGTGCTAGTCAGAGGACTAGGTAATTCTCAACAGCCCTTTCAAAAGCTCTTCTATATGGGTCCCTAGCAGGCAGCACACCTCCCAGGATGACAGGTCAGGCCAGCGGATGGATGCCTCTATCCCCCTTAAAAGAGAGACACAAAGCTCCCTTCATTTCCTCTAATCCACCCAGGTTTTTTGAGAGGGGGGTGGGGGATGTAGATTTTCACTTTTGAGGGTGATTCCTCTTGATGATCTGCATTAACCTGAAACAGCCTTTTCCACAGCTAATGATTGTGATTGTGTTATTTCTAGATGAATCTGAAAGTACTACTCCCAGCACTTGAACTAGGTATTTTGGCATATCCTTTCCTTAGGCTAGCATGCATCAACTCTTTACTTTCACAGCTTATTGTTTTTACTTACTGTGTCTTTGCACCTGTGGTATGATGGGGTTGGGATGAGCGCCCTGCCTACCCGCCCTTGTTATGGCTCTGACTACTGGTCACTGCTCCAAAGTTTTCATTCTTATTTGTGGAAGAGAATTAGTTCTCGTAAGGCATTCAGGGTCATTTTTCTCTATCGGAAGTTGATACACTCATGAATTTCATAATCCACATGGTGTTCTAGCAATATGTTAATATGCTGAGTTCATAAGATTAATCAGGCCCACATGCTGTCTTGTGGTTCCACTAATACAGTTTTGAGTAACATCAGCATTTTCACTCATTTCATTTGCAAACAGGAAACAACCCTAGCATGACTCTAAATTATGTAAGAAGGCATCACACAGGCAGATATTTTGATCATTGTTAAACTGCAGAAGCCTGAAGAAATAATGGGCTGTGATTGCAGTTGTTGAATGGGAATTTCATTAAGTGGTGAAACAGTGCATTATTTCATCTATACATTAACTTAAGTATGGAATTTGACACCTTGCCAAAATCTTTTTTTTTTTTCATTGCGGTGGCAGTTTTTTCCCCCAGAAGATTTAAAAATCCATTGTATAACAATTAAAATTAACCAGTAAACAAAGGAAGAGAGAGATAGCACTGAGTTTGGAAATGTATGTACCTTTAACAAAAAGACCCTCATTACATTGTAGCAATTAAGGACAAAACAAAACCCTAAGGAATACATTGACTCTATTCTATAACTACTTTTGGGAGACTCTACTGACACAAATCAACCATTAACTCTATTTAACTTCCTAGTTAAGTCAACTTGATGGCTGCTTTGTATTGCCAGAGTAACACAAAAAGCTGGCACATATCAGTGGATTGGTCGTAAATACGTGAATAAAAGGAAATTTACAGTTATGAGTTCCATAAGCAATCTTAACTAAGACTTTTGTTGGCTGCCCAGTCATGGTGGGGAACAGAGGGATATAGTCCTAACAGCAGGAAGAAGAGGTTCACTTGAATCTCAGGAAGGACTTCTTCTAAGTTATGCAATGTGTATATATCGTCAGCTGTGTCAATTTCTTGAGTACTCTATAGTTGTCAGAAGGTCTCTTACAGCCAGGTAAAATGAGGCTAATCAGGCTCTAAAGGTTCAGCTATAGGGAATGCAGTTCAGTTTTGTGCTTTGTTTCGGGACCAGTGGACACGATTCTTTTTTACTTATTTATTTCACGACGACTACATGAAATGAATCAAATTTAGGGTCTAATCTTGAGAGGTACTGAGCACCCACAACTGCAATTTAATTCAGCTAGCATTAGCGGGGATTACAGATAGTCAGCATCTCTCAGGTGTAGCTCCTGAATGAGGCAAAGCATTATTCAAAAATAAAAAGAATGCTAACGATATACTACTCAGTGGTGAAAAGATAAACCATGTTCACTATTTAAAGCTCCTATGCTAATCTTTCAGACAATGCGCACAGACACATTGCTTAGTTTTAAGAGTGCATAAAATATGTCTGATGTTCTGTGCTTTTGGATATGTCTATATGGAAATTACCCCATAGCTGGCCTGCATTTGCTGACTCAGACTTATGGGAGTCAGAGAGGGGATCCCCCTGGCGGCGGGGGAGGGGGGGAAGAAAATCCCGAGCCCAGGCTCCAGCACAAGCCAAAATATCTACACTTTAATTAAAAGCTCCTTAGCCCAAGTCCTGTGAGCTGGATTCAGCTGATACAGACTAGCAGCGGGTGTTTAATAGCAATGTAGACATAGACATACCCTTAGAAAGCCTGGTCTGAGTTCAGATGTATTCAGTGAACCAGTTTGATTTTTATCTGCTGCAGACCAGATAATGATGATCAGCCTGGAATTTTGTGCTGCTTATCACACAGTATTGTATACACTGCATAGTGTAAGCCTTTGTTTGGTTGGAATATGTGACAGGCGGGAAGTCACATGAAGGAATTGGTAGTGTGTCTATCCTTGACTAGGCGAGCTGTCTCGTGATTAAGATGGTCAGTCTGCATTTCAGGGCTTACTTGCTGCTGGGTCATCTTCTTGTGGCTATATTTGGGTATTTGCTCTGCCCAGTCTGGGTATGTCTATCCTATAAAGGTAACCTTCTAGTCAGGCAGCAGCACAGATAGCTGCAGCGGCACAGGAGCCAAGCAAACAGAGCTGTAAACAGGGGAGTTTGAGTGGGAGTTTGTAAAGGGAGTTTGGATTGTGGGATTTGTTTGGAGTTTGTTTTTGCTGTGGAGGGGGTGTTTTGGTTTGTTTTTGTGTTCAATGGACTAATAGGATTTTGGTGAGAAAGTAGATAAAACATAGAGGCATTAGTGGCCATGGCCCAAGTAGTAGAGAACACAAGGAGGATGATTGGATGTGGTAGCTGCAGTATGTACATGATTCTGGAGGGGGTAACTGAAAGGAGTTTTGTTTGCATGAAGTGCCGCCTGATCGAGCTGATGGAAGAAAAGATCCGAGGACTGGAGATGCAGGTGGAAACTCTGGTTGAGTTTAGAAGGGGGTTTGAGCAGATGATGGGGCAAAAGCATGACATGGCTGAAGGGGAAACTTTAGATATGCAGATGAAAGCAGGATCAAGGGCCTCAGAGGGGGGACTGCTGGGCGAAGAAAATGGACAGTGGAAGCATGTGACTCAGAGAACTAGGCAGAGGAAAAGATGGGTCAGTGAAGGAAAAATAGAGCTCCAGAACAGGTATATGGAGCTGGAGAATGAAGAAAGGGTACAGCAGGTAGATAATGAAGATGGAAGGGTGAGGAAGAAGAGAAGAGTGGCTAGTCCCATAGATAAAGGGGAAGACTTAATGGAGACAACACCAATAATGAGCATTAGGAGGATACAGGATGGGTTAAAGAGGATTACAAGGGAAAATAGGAATGCCAAGGACTTGCAGCCAGAGGAAGCTAGAAATAGACCAGAGAATTTCACTGTCACTAGGAAAAGACAGGTCTATGTGATTGGGGACTCCTTATTGAGAAGAATAGATAGGCCTGTTACCAGAGCTGATCCAGAGAATAGAAGGGTGTGCTGTCTGCCAGGTGCTAAGATACGAGATGTGGAACTGAGGTTGAAGAGGATTATTAAGGGAGCAGGAAGGAATCCATTGATCATCTTTCATGTAGGAACAAATGATACGGCTAGATTCTCGCTGGAACGAATTAAGGGACTATGCTAGGCTGGGGAGGATGCTCAAGGAAATTGAGGCTCAGGTGATCTTTAGTGGGATTCTGCCTGTTCCTAGAGATGGGCAACTAAGATGTGACAGGATTATGATGATCAATAGATGGCTTAGGCAGTGGTGCTATAAGGAGGGCTTTGGGATGTATGGTCACTGGGAGGCATTTATGGACAGAGGACTGTTCTCTAGGGATGGACTTCACCTAAGTAGGGGGGGAAATAGACTTCTAGGATGGAGGCTGGCTCAACTGATTAAGAGAGCTTTAAACTAGGAATTTGGGGGAGATGGTTGGGAGATGCCCAGGCAATCTCTACACCAGATTTTAACACTGAGAGGGAGGAAAACGAAGTAAGAAAGGATATAGCTGGGGATAGGAGAATGAACATGAGGAAGGGTGGGGTGGATACTAGTCTAATAGGTCATATTGGAGGTATAACGTCCATGCCAAATTGGGTAAAGAATGTGAATGAGGCCAAACAGCAAAAATTAAGATGTTTGTACACCAATGCGAGGAGCCTAGGTAACAAAAAGGAGGAACTAGAGCTATTGGTCCAGGAAGTGAAACCAGATATTATAGGAATAACAGAAACATGGTAGAATACTAGGCATGACTAGAGTACAGGTATTGAAGGGTATGTGCTGTTTAGGAAAGACAGAAATAAGGGTAAGGGTGGTGGAGTCGCATTGTATATTAAAGATGAGGTAGATTGTAAAGAAATAAAAAGTGATGGAATGGAGAAGACAGAGTCTGTTTGGGCAAAAATCACATTGGGGAAGAAAACTATCAGATCCTCCCCTGGGATAGTGCTTCGGGTGTGTTATAGACCACCAGGATCCAATTTGGATATGGATAGAGACCTCTTTAATGTTTTTAATGAAGTTAATACTCATGGAAACTGCGTAATCATGGGAGATTTCAACTTTCCAGATATAGACTGGAGAACAAGTGCTAGTAATAATAAAAGGGCTCAGATTTTCCTAGATGTGTTAGCTGATGAATTCCTTCATCAAGTAGTTGCTGAACCAACAAGGGGGGATGCTATTTTAGATTTGCTTTGGTGAGTAGCCAGGACCTCATAGATGAAATGGTTGTAGGAGACAATCTTGGCTCGAGTAATCATGAGCTAATTCAGTTCAAATTAAATGGAAGGATAAACAAAAATAAATCTGAGACTAGGGTTTTTGATTTCAAAAGGGCTAACTTTAGTCAATTAAGGAAATTCGTTAGGGAAGTTGATTGGACTAAAGAAATTATGGATCTTAAAGTGGAGGAGGCCTGGAATTATTTTAAGTTAAAGTTGCAGAAGCTGTCAGAAGCCTGTATCCCTAGAAAAGGGGGAAAATTATAGGCAGGTGTGTTAGACCAAGTTGGATGAGCAAGCATCTCAGAGAGGTGATTAAGAAAAAGCAGAAAGCATATAAGGAGTGGAAAATGGGAGGAATCAGTAAAGAAAGCTACCTTATTGAGGTTAGAGCATGTAGGGATAAAGTGAGAGAGGCTAAAAGTCAGGTAGAGTTGGACCTTGCAAAGGGAATTAAAACCAATAGTAAAAGGTTTTATAGCCATATAAATAGGAAAAAAACAAAAAAAGAAGTAGTAGGACCGCTAATTACTAAGGATAGAGTGGAGGTTAAGGATAATCTAGGAATGGCCCAATATTTGAACAAATACTTTGCTTCAGTCTTTAATGAGGCTAATGAAGAGCTTAGGGATAATGGTAAGTTAACAAATGGGACTAAAGATAAAGAGGTAAATATTACCATATCCGAGGGAAAAGCCAAACTTGAACAGCTTAATGGGAGTAAATTGGGAGGCCCAGATAATCTTCATCCAAGAATATTAAAGGAACTGGCACATGAACTTGCAAGTCCATTAGCAACAATTTTTAATAAATCTCTAAACTCAGGGGTTGTACCATTTGACTGGAGAATTGCTAATATAGTTCCGATTTTTAAGAAAGGGAAAAAAAGCGACCCGGGTAACTATAGGCCTGTTAGTTTGACATCTGTAGTATGTAAGATCCTGGAAAAAATTTTGAAGGAGAAAGTAGTTAGAGACATTGAGGCTAATAGCAATTGGGACAAATTACAACATGGTTTTACAAAAGGTAGAGCGTGCCAAACCAACCTGATCTCCTTTTTTGAGAAAGTAACAGATTTTTTAGATAAAGGAAATGTAGTGGATCTAATCTACCTCGACTTTAGTAAGGCATTTGATACAGTACCACATGGGGAATTATTGGTTAAATTGGAAAAGATAGGGATTAATATGAAAGTTGAGAGGTGGATAAGCAACTGATTAAAGGGGAGACTACAGCAGGTCATATTGAAAGGTGAACTGTCAGGTTGGAGGAAGGTTACTAGCGGAGTTCCTCAGGGATCAGTTTTGGGGCCAATTTTATTTAATCTTTTTATTGCTGATCTTGGCACCAAAAGTGGAAGTGTTCTAATAAAATTTGTGGATGACACAAAGTTGGGAGCTATTGCCAATTCAGAAAAGGATCGTGATATCATACAGGAAGATCTAGATGATCTTGTAAATTGGAGTGATAGCAATAGGATGAAATTTAATAGTGAGAAGTGTAAGGTTATGCATTTAGGGATTAATAACAAGAATTTTAGTTATAAGCTGGGGACACATCAGTTGAAAGTAACGGAGGAGGAGAAGGACCTCAGAGTCCTGGTTGATTATAGAATGACTATGAGCCGCCATTGTGACATGGCCGTGAAAAAGGCTAATACGATCTTGGGATGTATTAGGCGAGGTATTTCCAGTAGGGATAAAGAGGTGATAGTGCCATTATACAAGGTATTGGTGAGACCCCATTTGGAATACTGTGTGCAGTTCTGGTCTCCCATGTTTAAGAAGGATGAATTCAAACTGGAACAGGTACAAAGAAGGGCCACTAGGATGATCCGAGGAATGGAAAACCTGTGTTATGAAAGGAGACTCAAGGAGCTTGGCTTGTTTACTTTAACCAAAAGAAGGCTGAGGGGGGACATGATTGCACTTTTTAAATATATTAGAGGGATAAATACCAGGGAGGGAGAGGAATTATTTAAGCTTAATACCAATGTGGACACAAGAACAAATGGATATAAGCTGGCTAGTAGGAAGTTTAGACTTGAGATTAGACGAAGGTTTCTAACCATTAGAGGAGTGAGGTTCTGGAACGGCCTTCCAAGGGAAGTAGTGGGGGCAAAAGATCTATCTGGTTTCAAGATTAAACTAGATAGGTTTATGAAGGGGATGGTTTGATGAGATAACATGATCTTGGTAACTAATTGTCCATTCATTATCAGTGGGAATAGGTCAATGGAGGGATGATAGGAGTTACTATAGAGAACTTTCTGGGTGTCTGGCTGATGAGTCTTGCCCACATGCTCAGGGTTTAGCTGATCGCCATATTTGGGGTCGGGAAGGAATTTTCCTCCAGGGTAGATTGGCAGAGGCCCTGGAGGTTTTTCGCCTTCCTCTGTAGCATGGAGTACAGATCACAGCAAGAGGATTCTCTGCATCTTGGGGTCTTCAAAGTATTTGAAGGCTTCTTATCTGAGAGATAAGTGAGAGGATTATTCTGGGAGGGGTGGGTGAGATTCTGTGGCCTACAATGTGCAGGGGGTCAGACTAGATGATCATAATGGTCCCTTCTGACCTTAAAGTCTATGAGTCTACACTATGGTCATTTTTCAAAAAAAAACTTGAATTACGTCCACACTGGAATTGTGTTCTTTTGAAAGAAAATCGAAAGAACAGAGGAGTTTTTCTGACATTAGTAATCCTCATTCTATGAAGAAGAAGCCTTTTTCTAAAAGAGCTCTTTTGGAAAAAGGCGTGTGTGGATGGGAAAGAGTTCTTTCGAAAGAAGAGGAAAGAGGAAAACGCACAGGTGCCCTGGTAGCCTTTCTGCCTATAGTAATCACAGCTTACATGCGAGATAGCGTCCACATTGAATGGATGCTATCTGTTGAAAAAGCAGATGGCTTTTTCGATGTGCTTTTGCAGTGTGGATGCTCTCTTTCTGAAGAAGTTTTTCCGGAAGATCTCTTTCGAAAAAAGCTTCTTCCGAAAGAAGCCTGCAGTCTAGACATAGCCTCTGACACCACCTTCTTCCACTTGTTCATGCCATGACCTCTTTTTCTCTCCAGGAGTCACAGTGCTTCCTCTTCATGCTGAGCCATAATTAGGCATCTTAGCAGTGGGGACAAGCAAGCATATTTACACCCTTTACTTCTGTTTTTCGTCATCTTTCAACACACTCTCTGGCTCTGACCCAGAGCTCTGAGTGGCTGCCCCACCCACCCCATCCAGGCTATGGCACCGTCTTAATGGCTGAGCCCTCAGTCAGGTCACTGTGCAATTTTTTCCTTTCAGACTAGCTGTCTAGGTGCCATTCCGGGCATTCTTACCAATCAAGACTGTGCTGCTTTTGCAGTGCCTAGCAGGGGAACGCAAACCTACCCTCTGGTCCAGGTTTCAGCCTAGGGACCCTTCAGACAGAAGCCAAAGTCTGTACCATCTCAACCCTTGCAGCTATTTCCCTTTGCTTTTTTGCCCCCCCTGTACTGCTGGCTTTCTTCTCTCTCTCTCCCTTCCACCCCCCATCTCGGGGGGTGAATAAACTCCTTTCCTCAAGATCAGGATCCCAAGCATCTGGTTCCTCCTTCCAAGATTCTTCCTCTTCTCCTCACTAGCATGGACTTCCTTAGTGGCCCCCTTGTGCCTCTCTCCTTGGCTTTATACAAGCAATACCTACTGCTGCCCGGAAGGGCTTCATTTTAATTAATCAAGCCTAAAACACCACACACACACAGCACTGGTTCAGTCTGCAGGGTTCATTAGCCCCTTCTGACCTACCTTTAACTCCTTTGGGTTTGTTAGGGGATGAACATCCCATCGCATTCCAGCTTGATATAAATCGTATTCAGTTTTTCCTATCCTACTGTAAATGTTTGTGGGCAAAGGTAGAAATCTGACTGGCCAGTCAGAGACCTAGTACATATTTATACTGCCTGTAAACCTCCTCCTTTTATTGAGTGCTTTCATTATTAGTAGTATGGAACCCAGTTCTGGAGTCTTTACCCAGACAAAACGTCTCCTAAATAAAAACTATAAGACTGAAACTATAATAGTTGAATCTAGATAAAATATATCAGATTTTTTTTGCGTAATTACAGCCTTAATAGGGTGTTTTCTGTTAGGAAGAATAATTATGTTGACTGTATGGCTCCCATCACCCCTCAGGACACACAGAGAGTCGCTTGCCCAGCCAGGAATTGAATTTAGATTATTCAAGTCCAGTGCCCTAAACACATGTCCATTCTTTCTCACTCCTAGAATTTTGCACATGTAATCAATGCCTTTTAAATATACACAGCAAATATATTAATGGTTGGCCTGGAAGTGAAAGGGAAGCACAGTTTGCTAGCTGAGAGTGTGGTCCTTAGAGCACTGCTGGGTGAGAACGTGGGGCCACGTTTCGTGGGGCTCTGCATTACATTGGACATGAAGAGGAGAATAAAGCAGATCTTCTTCATTGAGACAGATCAAATCCATTTCATCTCCGTTCCTGCTGATGTGCTCCCTTCCTTGTGAATAGTCATTTCCCCCACCCACCGCTCCTCGTGGGGCATGCACGCTAATCTAGAGCAATTCAAAAGATAAATCTTCTGACAAGAGAACAATAGCCGTAAATATCTATCTTAAATGGTTTACAGTATGTGCCTTATTCATTTGAACTACATGAAAATCAGTATTACACAATGCAAATAATAATATTCTTTTCTTAAATGGTAGTGTATATATAGAACCATGGTGTGTAAACTAAGTACCACCGTGTTGAAACCAGTTTCCTTTTAGCAGTGTTGATGTAATAAATAAGCAAGTAATTAAATATTCTAAATAATAAGAATATTTCTAGCCGCTAACATGCAGCCTTTTCATATTCCTCCTTCCCATACCCTATTTTGCAGATTGTTAAAAATTGTGCTTTCAGATCTAACCATTATATATCTAGGAGTGATTCATTCCTTTTTTTTTCTTCTTCTTCTTAACTGTCTGTGAATTTTATTTGTAGAAAACATGCTGTCATGAAAATGAGAGGAAAAGGCACAAAGGAATTTCACTGGCTGGTATTCAGTTTGAAAGTGTCCTCTTCAGATTACTTTACAATCATTCTCTCCAGATGTAGACACCCTTTTTCACAAATAAGAAGGGTGGGGGGAACCAAAAAATTTCAGACAATCTCTGATCCTTTAAGCTTCCATTGCTACTTTTTCTGAAGCACCAAAATAGAAGACAAATGCAATTAAACTGTATTGGGTGCCTTAAAAAAGATGATAGTGAATTTATTTGGTTTTGTTTGTTTGTTTTTGTTGTTGGCTAATATTTATCCTAGATTTTCTGCTTGGTTGTTTACATTCCCTATTGTCAGAGTTTTCCGTGTAATTACTATAATTAGTGTCTACCTCTTACCATTCTTTCATGAATTTCATAAGTAGCCATCTCCCTAAATATGATGTTTTTGATTTGTAGTCAGTCACTCACAACACTCTTGGATATATTTTATCCCCTTTTTTGTGTCTGCTGAACATAGAGGGGTGAAAATTGATTCTTGACATTTTTCAGTGAAATAGGCTTGTTTTCTTTTTTGAATCCCTGTAGTTGTTTAGTGAAATGCTGCAGCTGAATTTTGTATTATTATTATTATTGATATATAAATAGAAGGAAGATTAGTTTTGAAAGCACAAAAGCCTCTTAGAGAATACAAAAATTGGGGAAAAACCAGGAAAACCTGTACCTTGATGTCAGTAGCAGCTTTGAGAAGGGGAAAAAAAGATTCAGGAATTAAAGGAAATGGCCCGCAGCCTAATAGCAGAAACTCTGAAGTGCACCATTAATGGTATGAGAATGGAAAGTGCTGTGATAAGGAAGGTCATTTTTCTGTAGTTCACTTCAGTTAAAATTTGTCTAAAGCTCAATTTGAAGTCGATTCAGAGCAGTGATTGGATTGAGATCTTCACATCCATGACATACTTGACCCATGTATGCTGATTATTCCACCTATCTTAATTTATTCTTTTAAAAATTATTTCATCTTTCCTCCTAAGTTACTTTTACTCTTTTGTGTTCCTTCAAAGAGTTCCTTGTGCTCTGTAATGCTAAATGCTAGTAGTAATGGTAACAGCTACTGCATCTGAAGCATTTTTTTCAATGTTTTATGCTGTTTTTCTTCAGTATGTGACAACACCCAATGCCGAAGTTGCTATTAAGAGTACAGCATTTGTATGGCATAGTGTTTATTCTCTTATTGAGCAAAGCATTGTGTGGTTAAATGGCTCCAGTTTATTTAATTTGCTTGTCAATTAGATAATTATTAAAGCCAGAGAAATTATTCAGTGTAGAGAAATTTTAAGACTATCCTGTAGCATTCACAGAACTGAAATATAAAGGAATTTAAAGAATGGAAATGTGGTAGGAACCCCTTCTATATAACAATCACGAGAGTAGTCATTTGTCACTGAAATAAATTCTGCTACTGTAGGAAACAGACATAATGAAATTTGTCAAATGTGACAATTTTGTACTATTAAATCAGCATTATCTGCCTAATGATTCATCCATCACAAACATTCACGTAACATATATACAACGTACATTATTGACAACTGTTTTGCAAATTTCTGGCTCTTTTTAACTGATTTAGTGCCACGTGCCAAAGAAAAGTGCAAAAGAACCGGCACTTAGGAATAACTTTATCCCTTGGGACAGATAGAAACTTCTTCTAAATAATTTAGTCAGTCCCTTTGCCCATGGAAATTCACAGTGCAAGGTTTTTCTCTTTATCCCTCTATTGTCTTAATCATAATATATTGCACCTTTCATTCCCAAGGCTCCCCAAACTCACTAAAGCTACTTCTTGGATGGGACACAGCAGCTAATTAATACACAACAGAGTGTATAACATAGAATGAAACAAGGGGAAAATTTGGCTTAAGATTCCAGGGCAAACATCAATACTTTATGTGATGTGCTATGTGAGCTTCTTGTGCCAGTATGTCAGTTATTAAAACCACACACAATTATTTGCTACTTAAATTATCTACCTGAAATGATGTAAAGAGTCTACCAAGGTGCAGTTTGAACCAGCTGTTCCAGGGATGCCTGGGTATTTTCAATACTTACATTAGTAAATCATCCTTAAGAAAGCTCACCAGTTTTTTCCCCATTCTAAACAAACCTAATTGGATTTGCAAATAGATTCTAATGAATTATGTCATATAGGGGAGGCTAGTTCAATGATACTTGTTAAGATACACCTATTACAAAAGAAAAGTCCATCTTTAAAAAATTGGGAGTTCATATTCCTGCAGATAGTTTATATGCAGAGATCCTACTCATATAATTGAAATCACCTATATTCATTTTCCACTCCCTGCAAATGTTAGTGGAATAATATACTGTCTTAAGTCTATTTTTAACAGCCTTAGGGGAAAAAAGCAATTTATTACCTGCAAGGTTCTAGAGCAAACCTGAGTTTGTGAAATGAAATTGTTAAAATTTAGAAATGTTAAAATGAGAAACCCCACATTAAATGTGAAGTAGACTCCAGGATTCCCCTGATGGCCCCGCACACCCTGCTTTTGAAATGTACAAGAGCCCTGGGGACTCAAGCAGTCTGTTTGAGTCCCCTGCGGTCCCCACATGCACTTTGCTTTTGAAATGTACAAAAGCCCCAGGGGGAGTCTTGTATATTTCAAAAGCAGGGAGTACAGGGCCAGCAGTGGATCACTTGAGGCCCCTCCTGGCCCCATGCTCCCTGTGGCTTTTCCACCTTTGAAGTATAGCAAAAGCCAGCAGGGCTCTTGGTACATTTCAAAGATGGAGGTGCCCTTATCGACTAATCAAATGTTCGATGCAAATTGCATCAAATAGCCTATTCATTGATTAATCTAAATTTAATATCCATAGTACTCACAGAGCCAGCAGAGCCGATAGCCTCAGAAGGCCCCTGGGCAAGGTGGGAGGGGCCGGCTCTGTGCTCCTGGAAAGGCAGCCAGCCCTCACTGGTACCCAAAGCGCAGCCCTTAGTGCTGCCTGGAGCATGCAATGCCGCACTCTGGCAGCCATTTAAAGGATCTGGAGCTCCAGGGGCATCTGCCTCCTTTGATTGCCCCTCGTTGGTGTGCCTGCATAAGGCAGATGATCTCAAACTTTGCTGTGCCATGTGTTGGTTTCCAAATAGTCCCCCTCTCCGAACAGCCTGGGTAATTCACTATGGTGCACCAGTGACTGTGGGCAGATGAGGATGACTACAGCCTTACTGATTCCTTTCAGAGAAGTGTTTGTTCCCCTGCAACTTAAATTTTCTATTGCTGCTGTGCCATGGTGGATGCTGTCCTCGTCTGCCATTGCAAATCCTTTTTCAATTGTTAAGTAGTTTTATGGAAGGAGCTGTTATGACATGTTAGCAACCTCATAAGAAATCAGGGTGATGGGATCCAAGTGAGAGGGTTCAGGTGAGCTACAAGTACAGGCAGTCCCCGGGTTACGTACAAGATAGGGACTATAGGTTTGTTCTTAAGTTGAATTTGTATGTAAGTCGGAACTGGCTCCAGATTCAGCTGCTGCCACTGAAACTGACCAGGGGCTGACTACAGGAAGCCGGAGGCAGAGTTGTTCTGCCTCCAGCTTCCAGGAATCAGCCTGATCAGTTTCAACAGCTGCTGAATCTGGAGCCTGGGACAGAACAGCTGGGGCGCTGCCCAGTAGGTTCCCACAGGACCAACCCGGCAGCACCCCAGCTGCTCTACCCGAGGCGTCCCGCAACAAAAGCCTGGTCTGCTGGGGGGGGGGGAGGGGGCGCACTAGCTGCGCCCCCCCCCCCCCCCCAGCAGACCAGGGAGACCCGAGCAAAGTCGCACAGGCAGCGGGATGCCGCCTGTGCGGCTTTGCTCCTGTCTCCCTGGTCTGCTGGGGGGGTCCAGCAAAGCCGCTGGACCCCCCCAGCAGACTAGGGGGACAGGAGCAAAGCCGCCCAGGTGGCGGGGGTCCCACTGCCTGGGCGGCTTTGCTCCCAGGCAAACGAGCAAAGCCGCCCAGGCGGCGGCTTTGCTCGGGTGTCCCTGGTCTGCTGGGGGGGTCCAGCGGCTTTGCTGGCCCCTCCCCCAGCAGACTAGGGAGACCGGGAGAAGCTTTTCTCGCCCCGGAGGACACGGGCGGCGACCCGCCGCCCATGAGCTCCGGGGCGAGAAAAGCCCCGTTCGTAAGTGCAGATCCGACGTAAGTCGGATCCGCGTAAGTCGGGGACTGCCTGTAGTCTCATAATCAGAGATCTTAGTGCCACTACACATTGCCCAGACAACCTTATGCAAGTTTGATGCAAATGAAACTTGGCTGTTGCATTTCCTGTAAGAAATTCCTAAGCCATTTAATAAGCATGATTGCTGTTACATCTTTCAGAGAAGCTAAACTCTCGTCACTACTTATGCAAGATATAGTTGGAATTTTGCCAAAGATTCTAAATTCAGGGGCCAGCCTTCTTGGACTGTAACTTCCCATTTCTATGAAAGATAACTTATAATGAATGGATTTGGGAAACTCTGTTTTCATTTTCCCACATTAATAGTCAAAGTTACTTCCTTACTTTCTAGTAAGGAGTGATCACATTTCACTAAAGTAATAGTTTTAGTATTATTCCACAGTTTAATGGAGTATAGTCTAATAGTTAAAAACAAACCAAAGCCTTCCTTAGTTTTTGTCAAACATCTACATAAGAATGAAAAATAAAAGTTGGAGATGTTTCAAATCAAAATGAATCATGGCTATTTGGTATCAAGAAAATGCTATACTTGTGCAGTTGACATGGATCTTTTCATTATGGCAAAAAGTTATCCGGGAAATGCTACAAAGTTCCATACTATGACCATTGTTGTTCTTTATATCTATTCATGATGTTGAAAAGATTTATACAAATTAAGTGCCCGAATTTGCAGATGACACCAAATTACTACATAAGTGACATCCAAAAAATACAGTGAAGACCTTCTGTGGGACATAAAGTGAATGGACAATGTGATGACAAAGCTAGTTCAGTGTTGATAACTGAAGAGTAGTGCACTTTGGACAGAACATTTGAAGTACACATATAATCATTATAAACAGCTATTGAGTGATCTCAATTTAGTGTGCAGCTGTGTCAAATGCAACAAAACATAAAGGTATATAAAGAATGGATAATTATATGAAAAATATATCCATTATATAAATCCTTGGCTTCTCTTCATCGGGCTCACCATGTTTGGTAATGGGCACTACTTCCAAAAATGAATAGTGCAGAGTTAGAAAGAGTTCAGAGACAGGCAACAATAATGATTTAGGAGTATGGAAAAACATTCAGATGACATGAGATTGAAAGATTAGTGTTTAGGTTAGAGAGGAGACTAATTAGACAACACGATAAAAGTGCAAAAAGTGGTACGAGAAGGTAGATCTTTTATCCTACATGACTCATAGTTCAAGAATCAAGGAAACAAATTTAAAATGAAACACATTCACACTGATAAAAAAAAACACTTTCACACAATATAGAATTAGATTGTTGAACACATTGCCATGGGATGTCATCAAGATGCAAAGATGGACTGGACTTTAAAAAAAATGAGTTGTGTAAGTGACATAACACTTCCTGCTTCAGCATTTAATACCAACTCTAAATACTAGGGGTTTGGAGACTATCCTAATGTAAGCAGTGGAATGGTCCCGCTATTGTGGGGAACTTTCCTGGCTTCTATACCACCCCGGTGAAATGGGCAAGTGAAAGGATGAGTTCCCACTCCCACTTCCTTTACCCAACAGTCTCCCCAATCCTGAGGGCTCCCCTTCCACTCTCCTGTAGTCTCTTGGGGCAGGGGCTAGGGTGTCCCCATTCCGGGGGTGCTCTCCTCACACTGCATGCTTTATTGACCCAGTGGTCGTTTCATACAGTTCAAAACAAATACAATTTATTAAACAACAGCCGATTAAGGAGAAAAGAATAAGGACAAATGAGACAGGTTAAATGAGAACACGCAGTCCTGCTCTGTAGCATGGGGACATCACAAACAGCAGTCTGCAGAGTGTAAGGACAGTTCACAGTCTGTTCCTTATAGGTCCCAGGGTTTTCTCTCAGGCCCTGGCTGTGCTGCAGGGGGGCTGCAGGCTGCACACGCTTGATCTGGCAGTGACCACATGGCCTCAGGCTCTAAGTGGCAGGACCCCTCTCCAAGTCTGGCCTGCAGGGCCTCTTGGCTGGTGGTGTCTCCCTGCCCAGAGCTTCTCCCTCCACTTTGCTAGTTCCAGCTGCTCACCACACCCAGCTGCAGACTGTGCTGCTTTGCCAGCCTCCAGCTCCTTGTGTTGCTTTTCTGTCTCCTTTGGCTCTCTGGTCACTGCAGGTCTGCTGCTCACCTCAGGGTCTGCACTCCTCAGGCTGTGTGTGCCTGGCTCTGTTGCTGCAGGACTGCCCCTCAGCACAGCTTGCACTCCTTGGGCTGTGTGTGCCTGGCTCTGTTGCTGCAGGACTGTCTCTCAGCACTGCTTGCTCTTCTTAGCTCCCGCTGCTTTCTCAGAGAGACCCAGAAAATCCCAGCTCACATGGAGGATGGGGCCTGGCCTCTTACTTTCCTCACTCACCTGTCCAACCTGTCAATCAGGCTGAGCTGGAGTGTTGGCTGCTTTCCATTGTCTCTGGGGTCTGTCAGTCTCAGAGCCCTGATTTCTCATGGACCCTTCCCTTTTGGTACTGGGAACTGGCGGACCAAAACCTTCCACGGAGTTTTAGTTAAGGGCTATCAGTCCCCTTGCACTAAGAGTGGGAGTGGGGACAGACTATCCTACATATGCATTCTGTGGAGTTTGTTGAATTTTTGTCCAGAGAAATTAGGTAGCGCTGGCTGCTGTCAGAAATGGGATGTAGGACTAGATGGTCCATAAATCTGATTCAGTATGGCTAGTCTTTGTTTTTTATGAATAATCAGGTTGGCTTATCAAAAATTTAGATGCTGAATTGTGTGACTGTAGAGGTTATCTCCACAGTGTATTAATGTTCATAAACCATTGCCATAATTTTATATAAAATAAAATTTTAAATCTTGTAATTTTCCATTTTACCTATTTACCTTTTCAAATATTTGCTGTCAACAAGGACATCCAGATAATTTGTTCACAGAATCAAATTACGCATCAACAGAGCAGCGCACTTTTGAATTGCTATACTGTTACTAATAGAGTTTTATATCTAAACATATCATGAAGTGGGGGGAACCTTTGACATTTAGGACTTAAAAATTGTATGGCTTATACTGACATCCTTCCATCTAGAGTTTGATTCCCACTCTTCTGGAGATCCTGCCTTACAAATGTATTTATCTTTGATTTAGTTCTTGGGAAAAATCAATAATATTTATAGATTTTTTTTCTTGTTTTGAGTTGCTAGCATGAGTCAGGACATACTAGTTTGATTTGGGGGGGTCTGTTTTAGGACCGGCTCTGTTCAATATCTTCATCAACGATTTAGATATTGGTATAGAAAGTATGCTTATTAAGTTTGCAGATGATACCAAGCTAGGTTGCGACTGCTCTGGAGGATAGGGTCATAATTCAAAATCATCTGGACAAATTGGAGAAATGGTCTGAGGTAAACAGGATGAAGTTTAATTTGTCTTAGACAAATGCAAAGTGCTCCACTTAGGAAGGAACAATCCGTTTCACACATACAGAACGGGAAGCGACTGTCTAGGAAGGAGTAAGGCAGAAAGTGATCTAGGGGTTATAGTGGACCACAAGCTAAATGAGTCAACAGTGTGATGCTGTTGCGAAAAAAGAAAACATGATTCTGAGATGTATTAACAGGTGTGTTGTGAGCAAGACGCGAGAAGTCATTCTTCCGCTCTACTCTGCGCTGGTTAGGCCTCAGTTGGAGTATTGTTCCAGTTCTGGGCACCGCATTTCAAGAAAGATGTGGAGAAATTGGAGAGGGTCCAGAGGAGAGCAACAAGAATGATTAAAGGTCTAGAGAACATGACCTATGAAGGAAGGCTGAAAGAATTGGGTTTGTTTATTTTAGAAAAGAGAAGATTGAGAGGGGATATGATAGCAGTTTTCAGGTATCTAAAAGAGTGTCTAAGGAGGAGGGAGGAAAACCTGTTCATCTTGGCCTCTGAGGATAGAACAAGAAGCAATGGGCTTAAACTGCAGCAAGGGAGGTTTAGGCTGGACATTAGGAAAAAGTTCCTAACTGTCAGGTTGGTCAAACACTGGAATAAATTGCCCAGGGAGGTTGTGGAATCTCCATCTGTGGAGATATTTAAGAGTAGGTTAGATAAATGTCTATCAGGGATGGTCTAGACAGTACTTGGTCCTGCCATGAGGGCAGGGGACTGGACTCGATGACCTCTCGAGGTCTCTTCCAGTCCTAGTATGCCTTGATTCTATGTGTTATAAAATGTACCAGTTTATCTTTAATTTAGCTTGCAATCACTGGATAGAGTACTTTTCCTTTGGGAACTAAATGTAAAATAACTGAACCAGATTGATGTTGGCAGTAACTAATGAAGTCTTGTTAAGAGTCAAGCAAGTTGGTGGGTTATCAGATAGCATGGATTAAGAAGAGAGTAACAACAGCCTTTTTATTAAGTTTGTGATCTTTTTTGACGTTTTAAATGTTTTTGCTGAAAAAGTTTAAGAAAATATTTCCAGATACATATGTCTAGCTCTCTCCTTCCCACACACAAATTTGTTACAGTAGAGATAATTCCAGGCTTCCGTGTTTAATGAGCCAGTCTGGTTGCCTAAAGGTGTTCAACATAATAATAACGTTAATCAGTCACACAAAATTTATGAAGCTAGAACACCAGTTGAAATTAGCATGAGTTATAACTGCATTCATTTATTTCTCTAAGAGCTCTCCCTACTTGAGCAACTTGACTCTTTGGCCCGACAATCATATATTCTGACACAGGAAGTCATCAGTACTATAAATACTTAGGCTATTAGGAAAAATTTACATACAGCACAAATACCCTGGGTAGAAAATTATTCTTTATGTTATTTATATATGCTTAAAATTTTATATAGCGTAAAATCTCGAGTATATAATATAATGTGCACTTTTTTCCCCAGTTTTTTAGGGTCAAAGTCGGGGTGCGCATTATATATAGGAGATTTTCTGTTAAAGTTTTTAATTCATCTTCCCCTCTGCACAGAAACTTTCCAGCTGCAGTGCAGGGCCCTGCCAGGCTCCCAGACAAAGTGAGAAGCCGGCGGCGCTGCCACACTGCAGCACCCTGGCTCACTTCCTGCCTGGTCTCGGCACAGCGTGCGGGCAGCTGGACAGGGGGCCCCAGCGGCAGGCCCGACCTTAGGTGGACAGGGGGCTCCCGTGGCAGGCACAAACTCAGCTGGACGGGGGGCCCCCCATAGCAGGCACGAGCTCAGCCAGGCTCCTGGACAAGGCGAGGAGCGCCCTGGCTCACTCCTGCCCAGTCTCGGCGCGGACAGCTGGGCGGGGGGGCAAGGGACCCCGCAGCAGCCGCGAGCTCAGCGCGGTGTGTGGGCAGCTGGGCGGGGGGGGCAGGGAGCAGGTTTCAAACTCCACCGCCAGCTCCCCAGTGCTGTGCATGCGTTTCCCAGGCGAGCCTGCAGGTGGGAGCTGCCCCTTCCCTCCTATATATACCGTAAAATCATGAGAATAATGGGGGTGCACATTATATATAGGAGTTCATTTTTTTCCAGGATTCTGACGTTGAAAAGGTAGGTGCACATTATACTCGCAATTTTACGGTATATAAGTGCTCACTTTTTGTAATTATTTTTATTACAAATATATGCACTGTACAAAACAAAATAAATTGTATTGATACAAGTACTGTAGTACAATCACTTTGTCATGAAAATTGAACTTAAAATATTAAATAGATACAAAAATAAAACTTGAGACACTACAAATTCACTCTATCCTACTTATTGTTCAGCCATCCATTCAAAGAAACAAGTGTGGTTACAATTTTCAGGAGATAATGTTGCTCGCTTCCTGTTTACAGTGTCACTTGGAAGGGACAGAAGGCATTTGCATGGCATGGTTGTAACCAGCATCGCAAGTTATTCAGGCTCCGGTGCACTAAAAATTGATGTGCCCTTCATGTATCAACCACCATTCCAGAGGACCCAAGTTCATGCTGATGATAGGTTCTGCTCGATAACTATCCAAAGCAGAGCAGACCAATGCAAGTTCATTTTCATCATGAGTCAGATGCCACCAGCTGAAGATCAATTTTTATTTTATTTTATTTTATTTTATTTTATTTTATTTTATTTTATTTTATTTTTGTGGTTTAGGTTCTGTAGTTTCTGCATGAGAGTGTTGCTCTTTTTGGATTTCTGAAAGCATGCTCCATACCTTGTCCCTCTCAGATTTTCGATGGCACTTCAGATTTGTAAACCTTGGATCAAGTGCTTCAGCTCTTATTTAGAAATCTCACATTAGTACCTTCTTTCCGTTCTGTCAAATCTGTTGTGAAGGTGTACTTAAAATGAGCATGTGCTGGGTGATCATCCAAGACTGCTATAACATGGAATACATGGCAGAATGGGAGTAAAATAGAACAAGAGATAAGCAATTCTCCCCCAAGGAATTCAGTCACAAAGTTAGTTAATACATTATTTTTTAACAAACATCATCAGCATGAAGCATGTTCTCTGGAAAGATATATCTGGCATGTAAATACCTTGCAAATCCAGCTATAAAAGTGCCATGTGAATGCCTGTTCTTATTTACAACATCATCTGAAAGTAATAAGCAGGCAGCATTATCTCTCATCAATGTAAACAAACTTGTTTGAATTAGTGAATGGCTGAACAAGAAATAGGACTGAATGAACTTATAAGCCCTTAAGTTTTACATTGTTTGGATTTTGAGTGCAGTTACACAAAAAAAATCTACATTCATAAGTTACACTTTCACTACTAACAGATTGCACTTCAGTACTTGTATGAAGTGAATTAAAAATACTATTTTTATCATTGTTACTATGCAGAATGTATTTTATTTGTAATAAAAATAATATGAAGTGAGCCCTGTAGACTTTGTATTCTCTGTTGTAATAGAAATCAATATATTTGAAAATGTAGAAAAACATCCAAAATATTTAATATATTTTAATTTGTACTCTACTGTTTAACAGTGCAATTAATCACAATTAAGTTTTTAGTCGGGATTAATTTTTTAGTTAATTGTGTGAGTTAATGGCAATTAATCTACAGCCCTAGTTTGTATATAAATCTATGTGTGTGTGTCTTTGCATGTGTGGCTAGAACAGTGTTTCTCAATGACTGGTACATCTATGAGATCTCCCTGACACAGTTTAGGAAGGCAGCAAGCTGATCCCTGATATCAAAAAGATTGAGAAATACTGAGCTAGAATGTGTTCTCAAGACAGTGGGCTGCACAGTTGTGTAAGGATGAATACAAACACTTCTGCCTTGGCTAACAACTTTGAATTCAGTCATGCATGAGAAAGTAAGGGGTAGAGTGAAGTCTTGGTCCTCCCAACCTTCACATCCCCCAGTGAGATAGCTGAGCCAGTGCAGGAATTGTCATAATTCCTGTAGACAGCCACCAACAAATTACTGCCTCATCTCATCCCCACCTCTGGAGCAAGGTGACAGCAGGGAGGGAATGATTTCCCTTTCCATCTTCTGGGTTAGGGAGCTACATGTCCAATACTCAGAGCGGTGGCAAAGCTACAGTGTAGATCACAGTCTGGGGTTGTTTTTTCTTTCAGCAGTGACATAGCAGTTCAGTAATCCACAGCAGTGGTGCATTATGTTTGGTTTCAAAAGTCTGTTTAATGAACTCTTTATTAAAAAACCTTTTTAAAATATTTGTAGATGACAGTATTTAATGGTAATATAGAGACTTTGGAAGATTTTATAAGTGAAAGAAACTGACTTAAGCTCTCCCTCTAGTTTAACTCTCTTATCCTGCGTGCACAGAGAGTAGCAAGATTTGTGTTTTCCAGCTCATTAAACTGACAGCAGAAATTAGTTTGTGGTATTAAAAACTAAAAAGTTAAATTACATCTACACATGTCCTTTATGCAGTGGGGCATGTGGAAATGTTTGATTTTAATGTTTGGTATAATGGAGAATTTAAATTACAATGTTTGTCAAATCTCTAATCTTTGTTGCAGAGTGGAATATTAATTACGCTTTTAACTATGAGAGGTAAATAAAATGAGCATCCATTGCCTGCCTAGGGGTAAATTGTAGATTACTGACAACGTGACATGGCGTACTAAATGTCAGTTTTGTCAAACAAATTTAGAGGAACAGTTAAACTATTAGCTTCCTGTTGTTAGAAGGTTTTTTTGCCGTGAATGACTGTATCAAGCAGCAGGGGCACTGTACCATATGGAACACTAATGGAGTTAAATTGAATAAGCAAGATGAATGAGGAGATACCACTACAGACACACTCAATTAGTTTATAACTGTCTATTAACTTCTGTTGGGGGTTTTGAATAAACAATAGATTAACTACTACACACCTTTTCTCCCCTTGGTTTCTAAAACCAGCAGACAGACGTGATGATGGCAGATAGTGAAAGAAAAACTAAACACAGCTTCTTCTTCTTTTTTTAAACACTCGCTTCTAAGATGTGTTTCTTGACTCAGCCTGTGTGGTGTTGACAATAGGTGAGAAAAATAAAATGGCTCATCTTCAAGAAGCAGATCGAACTAATTATGCGTGTAAAAGTCTGAGTGGTAACTGTTAGTCTGTAACTTTAAAAAACAAGTACTCCTGTAGCACCTTAAAGGCAAATATAGAGTGGAGTAAACTTGCTTTGCAGATTGACATTGTCATTTTCTTGTGCCCTCATTTATTTGCACCCAGAACACATGCCTCTCAGTATAGAAGTATCAGGACGTGGGCATAGTGATTCATCTGGCCCCGAGAGTTAGGTTTCTAACCATTGCTCAAGAAGGAACTTCAATATTTAACCATCCTATTCCATTTCTATAACTATTCTATTCCATACCTATAAGCATTCTATTTCATACCCCATCACTACTTTAAACAAATCAGGGACCGAATCTAGCAGTCCAGCCCTGTCCAGCAAAGCACTTAGTATATGTTTAATTTTGGGTATGGAACTTAGGTCAATGAGACTTACAATCATTACTATTATATACTTTCATATTTCTAATGCAGTAGTGTCTGAAGGCATACAAGTGTCTTGCCCCCCACCCGCCCTGCAAGGGGCTTTGGTGCTGAGAGGGAACTGCCAGCCATTTTGAACAGCTGTGGCGGTTCCTTCTGGTGCCACATGCCCAGGAAGGGGCAGGAGACTTCGCACGCTTCCCCGCCCCCAGATCTCAACTTGCCCTGGGGGTAGGGAGCGGAAGAGTGGCTGCAGGCAGGATCAACAGCCTTGGTGGGCCGGATCTGGCCCATAGACCCTGTCTTGACCATCCCTGCCTTAGAGACTAACTAATATAGAGGATCATGAGCTTTCGTGGGTAAAACCCACTTCATCAGATGAGCTGGAGGGGAAATAACAGAATCCAAGGTATATATAATAGCAATCAATCAATAAATGTCCCTCTCCCAGACAATGTACAGTCCAAAGGGACAAGACCTAACATGTGGAAGAAACAAACAAGTGTACTGGATCAGGTTGGGAAGATCAGGTTGGCCCATTTCTTAGCCAATTAGTAATAGTGATCATACCTTGCTTCCTGCCTATCCAGGTTACTTAAATTTCAGCATGAATGCTGAATAGGCTTGGACTTGAGGCTTTCCTTAAATGCTTTGCTTCATTGGGGTCAAAATGTCAGTTTTGAATTAATACCTTGTTAAAGCAATAAAAGCATTGTGCTGCTTGAAGTGCCAACTTTTGGATGAGATGGAAAAAAGTAAAATAACCACCACTTGTGGAGATTCAAAATTTCATGACACTTTTTGACAAAATTCCATTATACTGACCAAATTTCCGTTTAGTTAATTAGCCTGTTCTTTACTGAAATCCTCCCTGCTCTTGAATGTGATTGTCTTCTTCAGCTGCCTGTCCTTAACTGCGTACTGTATGGCATGGCTCTGCACTGTTAAACAACTACTGCATTCCATGCAGATGTAACAGCATTTTATAATGGGTGAAGAGATTTCTGTATACCTCACAAAGTTTGATATAAGGCTTATTTAGAAAATCTGTACAAAGCATGTAGAATTCCCCAATTAAATAAGTTTTAATATCATTACTGTCTTACTTGTCTGAATATCATTACTGTTTTAAATTATAAAAGATCATATACCTCATATATCACTATGTGTAAGTCATTTTGAAGTATGGGGAAACATTTCATTCTTCAAAATGCTTATGGTCTACTGTGATGAAGCAGAGAAACTGCCTGACAGCATGGCATGAGTTAAGGTGAGCCTTCAGACCCAGCTAGTCTGCCCCATTTTACCTGCAGTCAATGCCAGGCCTGGGGTGAGAGAAAAAGAGAGAGAACTGGGCCCACTTCACATCTGACTAACAGAGAGGCAGGAACTAGCCACTGCCTGAAAGGAAGGACCACAAACCTTCTAGCTGAGGTAGCCAACAGGAAGCACATTCTGTCTCCCTCTCAGGGGAGACTGAGGAGGAGGTCTTGGAGCCTCCAGTAACTGAGGTAATTGAGTGACTGGTGCCGAAACGCATTGTGGGAATTAGCATCACTGCGACGTACAGTTGCCTTGCGTGAAAGAGCTCAAGATCCACAAGATGGTTCCATGAATGGGAGATAAGCCTCTCAAAAAAATTGGATGATAGAGGCCGTGTCCCAAACAGAAAGGACACTGGTAAGAAGTAGGGATGGTAAATAATGGTTAGGAAGCTAATAGAGTAATCAATGAAATTTCCAACTGGAATGTAGTAAGAACCGCACAGCTCTTAATACCACATTTAAAAAGCAGAGCTGCAGTGTCTGGGACCTGGGGCCAACCGGGACTGCTCAGTCCCAGCTCGCACCATTTCCCTTGCTGCATCTCTGCATCCCCGGCCCCCCTCCCTGCAGAGACAGTGCTGGGGGGAACCAGCTTTTAAGCTACTCCCCCTCCCCCAGCACAGACTCCTGCTCCCCCCTTTTTGCCTCTGTTTCAGAGGTAGCAAGGGGGGGGGGAGTGACTAGTCAAGTAGTGACTCTCAAGCTTATCAAGTAGTCAACTAGTCACTTACATCCTTAGTAAGAAGTAGCCCAGAGCAGTGGATTTAGACTCTCTGCTCAGAGTTGCCTTGTACAGGAGTCAACTCTCACATGGACTCTAGTAGAATGGGAGGGCCTGGGTCCCCCTAGTCCCACTACCTGAAAGACTGAAGCACCTTGACCAGGGAAATGAGGGACTAGAAATCAGATGTGCCAACTACTGTGTTTCCAAGCATCCTGTTACATTTGCTAACTAAACTGTGCAGTCTCACCATTAATTTTACTGTAACACACTTCCCTACCTTTCAAAAACAGCTATTCTTGTAGTGAAGAAGTATCATTCTTTTTCTGGTTGGTTGGTTTGTATGCTGAAATTGTATCTAAACAGACAAGACAGGAGTCCACACAGCTTCTTCAACTTGCTTTTTATTTGAGCATTCTGATATTACAAAACTGTCACACATCTAGCCTTTTTTGTAACTTAGGGTTTGTATAGGTGCCTGTCATTTTGTATCTCTTGGAAACCAAAGGATCTGTTCTTTACTTGACAGGGCCAGGCAGAAAATTCACTCGCACAGCACCAATTACCATTATTTGGGAGCAGCCCAAGTAAGCTACTCTAACAAAAAATGTTTTTAAAGAAAGCCACAGTGTAAATAGATTACACATGTCTTTAATTAATTGCACAGATGTCCACTTGTGCTTAAATGTATAATTTATTTTCTGGTTATTAAAGAAATCAGCATAACACTTTCTTTAATCCAGTGATTTATCACTCTAAATACTACCAGTGAATGTCACAAATTCCAGTCAGATGGACTCTAGAAAATTCTTTGAGGGGTAGCCATATTAGTCTGTAACTTGAGCAGTCCTATGGCACCTTAGAGACTAACTACTATATTATATCATGAGCTTTCATGGGTAAAACCCACTTCATCAGATGAGTTAGAGTGGAAATTACAGAATCCAGAGTATATATGACAGCAAAAGCAGTTACCTGCCATTTCTAGGACCAGTGTTAATGACACTAATTGAGTCAGGTTGGATGTGTCTGGTTCATAGCTTCTGTTGTGTAAATGCGAATATCAGAGGTAGGGGAAATTGCATTTATAGTGCATTAACCAGTTAATGTCTTTATTGAAGCCCAAATTGATAGTGTTAAATTTGTAAATGAATTCCAGTTCAGCAACTTCCCTCTGTAATTGGGTGATAAAATTGCTTTGTAGAAAAATGGCTACTTTTAAATCCATTGTAGGTTAAAATATTCCCCTCTAGGTTTAAGTGTGTTATCATTCCTGATTTCTGATTTGTGTCCATTAATCCTTTATCACAGAGACTATCCGGTTTGGCCAATATACATGGCAGAGGGGCATTGCTGGCACTTGATCGCATATATCACAATAGAAGATGTGCAGCTGTATGAGCCCCTGATGTTGTGGCTTATGTGGTTAGGTCCTGTGATGGTGTCTCTCATATAAATAAGTGAGTTGGCAATGTGGTTTGTTACAGGGGTAGATTCCTGGGTGAGTGTATCTGTGGTGTGTGGCTGATGGTAAATATTTGCTTCAGGTTGGGGGCACTGTCTGTTGTAGGTGAGGATTGGCCTATCTCCCAAGGACTGTGAGAGTGAGGGATCATTTTCCAGGGTAGGTTGTAGATTGTCACTGGGTATGCTGAATGATTTTAAGCTGGGAATCATGGGAACCATAGGTGATGATTAATGGTATTCTATTATTTTCTTTGTTGGGCTTCTTGAAGTAGGTGATTTCTGAGTACTTGTCTGGCTCTGTCAATCTGTTTCCTCACTTCCCCCAGTGGGTGTTTGCTAATATGTAAAAATAGGCGTAGTGGAAAAAATGTTTTCTGTGTCATCTTTTCCAAATAAACCTTAACAGAGAGTTGTCCATTCAATTCTTAAAAGAATGCTGCATTTGTTTTGCTCAATAAGACATTTTGAAATTTCAGTCCTGAACTCTTCATTCAAATAAATCTCAGATACATTCAGGCTAATTTAATAGAGAGAAGTAGTTCTCTCACTGTGTAAAGAAGAGTTGTATTTGGAATATGTCACTTTTCAGCAATATGGCTCGACAGAATAGGAAATGTCAATTTGAATTGAAACAGAAATTGAATCACAAATAGAGTGTTCAATTTCTGTCTGCCTGGAAGGGTGTTTTGACACATGACCTTTCAAAATTCTGTCCCTTGAACCAAATGTGAAGTTAAAGGGACACTGTCTAGCCTTTTTCATTGTGACATATTAGAAACTATGAATTCTTATTTATTTAGGTTTAGAAAGAAAACAAGCCCCTTCCCTGAATCTCATTCTCTAGGGGCTTTCACATTATTTAATTTTCATAATGAATATCTTAACAGATCACACATTCTATGACATCAATAAATATACAAATATTTCCCCAGAATGCATAAAAATGACATAAAACACCTTCCCTAATAAGTACAGTGGTATTTTTAAAACTCCTCCAATTCATATCCCACTTCCTCTTCAAAGCCATAAAAAGAAGGCTTTTGTAGATTCTGACAGAGCTGGCTGAATAACTAATTTGTCAATTTACTGAAAGCTCTGAAATTTAAAAAAAAAAAAAAGAAATCAGTTTGGGTTGAAGCAAATCCAAAAATTGCAATAAAAAGTGATTTTATAAGAGCAATGTTAGGTTTTAGTATCACTCATTTGTCTTCTATAGAAAAGATTCAGCATCTCTTCCATCTGCCCCTTCCAACATTATCACATTGTGCTGTCCTAAGGGACGACTACTTTGTTGTGCTTCCTCTCAGTTTTTAACTTGGCAGTTGTGTTATAGTGGATGGCATAGAATCTGACCCACCTAAAGCATCTTTAAAAAGAGTGAGGCTATGCCAACACTGCACCTGTTTTGCACAAGAAATATGCAAATGAGGTGGTGTGGAATATCGCCACACCTCATTTGCAGAATTAATGAAGCTCCGTTTTTTCGCAAAAACCCCCTTTTGCGCAAGAACCATTCTTCCTTTAAAAAATGCAGAAGAGCGGCTCTTGTGCAAGAGGGATTTTTTGCACAAAAAGGAGCCGTGTTGATGGCTCTTTTTTGCGCAAAAACGGAGCTTAATTAATTATGCACATGAGGCACGGCAATATTCCACGCTTCACCTCATTTGCATATTTCTTGCACAAAAAGGGTACAGTGTAGACATATCCTAAGTGTATTGGGGGAGGGGAAGAGATAAAGAAATGTATGTTGGTGCAAATAAGCACTTTTACTTTTTAAAAGCTTTTTCTAGTGGGAAAAAAAAGTGGAAACATGCCAAAACTGACTGGAACTGGGTTTTTTCAACCACTTTTTTCCCTCTTCCTGGAAAAACAAAGGGAGGAGGTTTCAACAATACAAGAAAGTGGTTTTCTTCTTAATAAAGGGCATGCTGTAATGTTCTGCAAAAAACTGAAATATTTCTACAAAAATGGAAGATGCACCTGTTGTTGAAAAGTCAGTTTTTGTCAAAAAATGCACTAGATCTAGATATGCCAGCCAGACACATATAGGCATTCCACAATGTTAGTGGAATCCTCAACTTTCATAGCCAACTTTGTAGCTGCTATTGACATACTATTGCCATCTTTGCTCATTTTCATGAGGATATCAACTAACACAACTTTTTCTACATATGAACCAGGCCCGTAACACTAGTGTTATTTCAAAATAATTTAGTCTTCTTCTAAACAGCAGAAATACTGTCTGTTACATCTTGGTTTGGTGATGTGGTGGAAGCCTCAAGGGTTAAAGCCGATTACCTAGTGAAAACTACTGGATAATGGTGTAAAACAAATGATCTTTATTAAGTGGAATGATTCTTTTATCAAAACCAACAATTAGAAAATGGTCTTTTTAAACTAACAATTGCCCAATGCTTTTACAGGGTAGAAAACTTGAACACAACTATACTTAACTGATTACAATTCCTAGATTACAATTTACTTATTAAATCACTATCTCTAATTCGCTTAACGCAGCGCAGCATACAAATGAAAAATACAAAAAACGAAGCTAAAATAATAACAATAAAAAAGGCTACCTACAGCCAATCCTTCCAATGTTACTTTAGGACAGCTGGCGGAGTTAGTCATTGATTTTTGCTGTTACAGGTTAACAACTTCTGGGTTTTTCTTCTAACACTTGTACTTAGACTAAAACATAACACTATCACACAACACAAAATTACACTATCTATACAATGCAACTTGCTTATACCTCACAAGATTACAAGATATGATTAATACAACTTAACTACTGACTAAGCTAACAATTGATAGATTTAAGTAATACTTACAAATCCAGCAATGATAACAACATGAAAACACACAAAAACTCGGAGCATGCTCAGGACTCGTGCACCCCTATCTTTGACTCGAAGGGTGGGGAAGGCAGCCTCAGGGTGATCAATCCTTCAGCTGGACAAAAAAACCACGTGCCCTCAATACACGGAACCTCCGTCGAACAAAGGGGTTGTGAGGGTCTTTTATAACATAACCTGATATCCAGTACCTTATTAGGGTCAGTTCCCTGGCCGGGCCTGATAGGCTGGTAATGAGGTAATGTGAAATACTGCCCTATAGGATTTTTCATGATGCCCGCCTGATGGCCCCGTGGACAGTGCTGGGTGTGGGCATGGTCAGTGTGCATGGCAGTTGTGTCTTATCTCCCTATGCCTACCTCCCTGCCTTCAAGGACTGGTCAAGAAAGTCTTATTTATCTCTTGCAGCTGTGTTCTATTTTTTCATGCTCACCTCCCTGTTCTATGATGCCTACAAGGCCAAATTCCATTTTACAGAAAGCTGCATTGTGCTTCCCATGCGTATCTGAGTATCTCACAGTCTGGGTTTTCTGTGAGGGGCCTTGTGTGGCAGGATGGGCTATACGCGAAGGCCATGGACAGAAAAAGCCTGCTTTACAACACTGTCAAGCTGGAGAACTTCTTACTCCAACTCCTGTAACCCTCATTGTACAAGGAGTAAGAGAAGTCAGAGCAAGAGTGCTCTATTTCAAAACAAGTGCTGTGTAGACACTCCCAGTTTCGAAATAAGCTATGCAATTGATGTAGATGCACCCTGATAGACCAAGATGAAGAATGTTTAAGGACTTCCCAAGACCCCAGTTCCCTGGCTACCGCCTTATCAATGAGTTTTCCTCTCAGAAAGGAAATGACAGACCTTCCTTGTAAAGGAATAGAGTTATAGGTTTGCATATAGATGAGGGGGAAAGAGTGATAATATTCAAACTACTAATAAGAAAAGCTATGTGGGTGAATTATGCAGTACTGGAAGAATGAAAACACTAGATTACTTCAAGGATCTTGTTTCTTATTTGAATATACAAATTTAGGAGGCAGATTATACAAATTAATTAATATTCCAATGACAGTCACACTCTGTCAGTAAGGGGTGAGTAGACAATCTTGCTATATTGTGCAAATCAATGGAGTTACATTAAATTATAATGTAATTATAAGTAGACATTACATAACGTAGCCCTAAATAATATGTTGGTCATTTGACATTTTAAAAAATAACTTTTTCATTGGATCTGCATATGGATCTGTAGTTCTCTCCAAATTGTTTCTGACTGCCAGGTTGTTTCTACTGCCAGGTTGTCTAAACATCAAATGGAAAAGTACTATAGTTTTAACTGAAAATTTACATTTTTCTATGTGCACTTTGCATTATTTTATGGAATTTTATAGAGCCCTGAAAATCTACAGTTCTCCATTTTATGTCAATGGAAGTGAATATCCACTGACCACTGCTACAGACTGTAGCTTGGATGTGGATACAAATTTTGTATCTGCGTAGAGGTCTGCAACACACACACACCCTAGACAGGAGCAGCTGTCTCTGAGCCCTAAGGCTGCAATTCCACTTTCTGAATAGTCTGCTGGGCACACTGGAAGTTGTAATACCCATAGTGCTCAGATAGAGGGAGTAAACTACAACTCCCAGAAGGGAGCTTGACCGTGTGCTCCTGCGCCGCGAGTGAAGCACAGCACAAAGATGCCCACACTAAAAGGGAAGGTCGACTTACGATACTTAAGATACTTAAGTAGCTGTGTCTTAAATCACCGTCCAATAGCGAGAGGTTGATGGGAGCAAACATTTCTGTCAGCTTCCCTTACTCCTCACGAGGAGTAGGAGTACCTGCACCAATGTGGGTGCCCTCTCTGTTCAAATTAGCGAGTCTTCAGTAGACCCGCTAAATCAAACTCCAGAAGATCGACCGTGGCAAAGTCGATCCTCCGTGTAGACATGGCTGAGAGAACAGCACTGCACACATGAACCCAGAATGTAGCCTGCCTGCCCAGAGCAGGGAAGGAGATACGACAGGGGCAGTGAGCAGTAGAAGGTCTTTGGAGAGAAGCTGAGGGGATGGCACTGCCCTGCACCAATGTTGTACATGCCAGTGGAGCTGTCAGTAGAGCCCAGCAAATCCACAGACGATTTATGCGGCTCGCAGAGCGGCTACGGATATACATTTTAGTATCTGCAAAAGGCTCTATTAATAGAGAATTATACATCTCATATTATTCTATAGGATTTACATCCTTATTAAATTGTTAGATTTTTCACTAAAGGAAATGTAACTTCTTTTTGTAATGGTCATATTTTGCAACCTTATTCTGTAAATATTCAGTGTGTTATTTTTAGTACCAACACTTTCTCTTTTTAATAAATCAGTGGGAAAGGAGTAGTTTCTAATGATCACAGAAGGAAACTTGGGCTTCTGGATTCTGTTCTTGGCCATGCTGCTGCCTCCATATAAGAGCTTGGTCATGCCACATTAACTCTCTGAGCCTCAGTTTACTCATCTATATTACAAAGGTGCTGTCAGTTTTAATATTTTAACATATCTAAAGTGCACTATGAAAATGCCAATTATTATTGGCACAACAGAACTTAAGATTTGCAAACAACTTTGAAATGGAGGTTTTTTGTAACTATTAAATGGTTTGTAACTGAACAAAATGTTATGGTTGTTCTGTTACGTTTAGAACTATACATTGACTTAATACAGCTTTGAAACCTTCTTATGTAGAAGAAAAATGCTGCATTCCCTTTACTTTTTTAGTACCTTACATTTAACATAGTACAGGCAGTCCCTGAATTACGCGGATCCGACTTATGTTGGATCCGCAGTTACGAACAGGGCTTTTCTCCCCCCGGAGGACAGGAGCGGCGGGATGCCCAGATGCGCCGTGGTCCCGCCGCCCGCGTCCTCCGGGGTGAGAAAAGCTGCTCCGCGTCTCCCTGGTCTGCTGGGGGGGGAGCCTCCCCCCCAGCAGACCAGGGAGACGCGGAGCAAAGCCGCGGAGCAAGCAGGCAGCAGGACAGCCCTCCCTCCCCCCCAGCAGACAAGGCTTTTCTCGCCGCCAACGCCTGAGGTATAGCAGCTGGGGCACTGCCGGGTTGGTCCCACAGCACCGCTCCTCGGCGCTACTGGATCAACCCGGCAACACCCCAGCTGCTCTGCCCCAGGCGTCCCCAAGTCAGCCGCTGCTGAAACTGAGCAGCAGCTGACTACAGGAAGCCCGAGGCAGAGTTGCTCTGCCCCGGGCTTCCTGGAATCAGCCGCTGATCAGTTTCAGCAGCGGCTGACTTGGGGACACCTGGGGCAGAGCAGCTGGGGTGCTGCCGGGTTGGTCCCCGCAGTGCTGAGGTGCGGCATTGCGGGGACCAACCCGGCAGCGCCCCAGCTGCTCTGCTCCAGGCGTCCAAATTCAGCCGCTGTTGAAACTGATCAGCGGCTGATTCCAGGAAGCCCGGGGCAGAGAAACTCTGCCTCGGGCTTCCTGTAGTCAGCCACTGGTCAGTTTCAGCAGCGGCTGAATCTGGACGCCAGTTCCGACTTACATACAAATTCAACTTAAGAACAAACCTACAGTTCCTATCTTGTACGTAACCCGGGGACTGCCTGTACTGTACTTTGTGTGCTGTTTTTCCCCTTTTGTCTCTGCTGCTGCCTAATTGTGTACTTCAGATTTCAAATAAGGTGGGTGGTTGACTGGTCAGTTTGTAACTCTGGTGTTCATAACGCTGATGCTCTACTACTGTTTTATAGCAGGAAACCCTTATTTGCTAACATTTTTGAGTGAAGCTCAAGTATTTCAGTGGCTTGCAGGTGCCGTTATCTGGAAAATGTCACATTGTATAGCAACCAGTGATAAAATAGGTACAATTGCTGAGAAAGCAAAAGAAAGGACTATGATATTATTTACAGCTTTCTCCCTGTCTCCTTATACAGGATTTAGCTGTTCAAGCTCTCTTCGTAAGTTTCATAGTGTTTTCCAAGAAAATAATTACTATAAAATGCCCGCATGTCTGAAAGAAAACATTTTTAACATAAAACAAAAATGATCAGGTTGTTTTTTTCTTTATTTAAAAAATAAAAAGAGCAAAACTGTATGTCATGGAAGAGGTGCGTGTTTCTGTGTGAGTGAGATATATCAGTAGAATCAGGTGATGCTGTGTAAAGGTCTCCTAATACATGAACTAGGGGGCAGCAGGTTTAAAACAAACAAAATAAATTATTCTTCACACAATGCACATCCTGTGGATCTCTTTGCTGGAGGTTGTTGTGAAGGCCAAGACTATTGTAGGGTTCAGAAAATCACTAGATAAATTCATGTGTAGGACGTGTTCATCAGTGGCCCCAGAATGGGCAGAGCTGGTGTCCCTGACCAGTTTTCTTGAAGCTGAGAATGACTACAGGATTTGGAATACATGATCACACCTGTTCTGTTCATTCCCTCTGGGGCATTTGTCACTGTCCAATGTCAGAAGACAAGATACTGGGCTAGACGGGCCTTTGGTGTTATAACTCGGCCTTTGGTCAGACCAAGAATAACCGTTCATATGAGTTTGCTATGAGTTTGGATTAATCACATTATTTGTGAGTGTAAAAGCTATGAGTGAGATACTCAAGTTGTTATAAACAAGTGAACATTTTTATACCATACAACACCGTGTGTTCTATATATACCACTGAGTTTACAAAAAAATCTATTTTAGAATTTTTTAGAAAGTTTTCTTGGTACTATTTCTTGCTTGGAAAGCCAATGATGTCAGTATTTTCTCACAATTAGGGAAAAAAAGAGTATAAGCATTCAGAATGCCTTCACCTAAAGGTGCTGCAGCACACTGCTATGCTACCTTTGGCATAGTTTGTATCTAGGGCTGGGAGCTTGCAAGCAAATCTCTGGGTATGTCTACACTTGCACACTATTTTGAAATAGGGATGCAAACAAAGACATTCGAAATTGCAAATGAAGCCGGGAGGCGAAAATTCCGGGAATCTGGCAACCCTACAAACACTCAGCGCCTGGCCTTCCTCCCCCACCCTCCCAAACCTGCCCCGGCCCCCAACACTCCCAGCCACCTGACCCCAGACCCAATGCTTACCTGGTTCCACAAGGCTGCCAGCACAAAATGGCTGCTGGCAAAAAGACCAAGGGGAAGCAATGACTCCCCTGGGTCTTAGTGCTCAACCGCTCCCCTGTTTCTATCCCTGCACTCACTGTGAAAGGAAACATGCTGTTTTAATGCTGGGTTTTTTTTTTTTTACTTTTTTTTTTTTGGCTTAATAAGTCTTGGAGTCTGAAGAGGATGCAAATCTGAGACAAGCTGATTTTTAAAACAAAAACTGAGTGGCCTGAGGGGCTTAGAATGTTAGAAAATGTCGTGGAGCAGAGGGGAGGTTAATTAACGAGGGCAGGGATTGAAAGGTGCATGATAGAGATGGGTGACAGTATTATACAGGATGAAGTATTATGAGCGTAAATTTGTGAGAGCTATTTTATTCATCATGCCTGACAAAGCCGTGAGTAAGCCGTGCAGGTTATCACATCAACACCTATTTTGTAAGTGACACAGGGAATATTTTAGAAATGTTTTAAAGCACTGGAAAATGTGCACATTATTTGACTCCATTTTATATCCATGCACCTGTAAAAACCAGATGTCTTAGTTCTTACCAGTTCCACAGCATAGAGCTCGGGGGAATGCCAGAAATCTCTAAAAAGAAATAAAAATAGCTTTTTATATTTAAAAATGGCAGCATTAACTCAAATAATGTGTACTTATTTAAGGCTTAGGAGCAAGTATTGAGGTTCATTGGGAAGCTGGGAATCTCCCTCTTCAATGGAGAGCCTTGCATAGCTGTAAGATACTTGGCTTTGTAGGGCTTGTCTACATGAACATTAGTTTGTCGCAAGTTGGGGTGAATTTGCTATGCTAGCCTGCTGTACTCTATTTTGTGCACCTTCCTCATGTGCCTCTTTCAAAGAGGACTATATCAGAGTGCTTTAAGTAACTGTTAATGCAGATCACCTGAACGTACACAAACACACCTGGCCATTGGGGAGTAGAGTCACACCTCAATTTTCCTCAGTCTAATTGTTCATGTAGACAAGCCCTAAACCTAAGAAATTTTAATGTAGGGAAATTCTTTCATTAGAGTAGGATTGAATCTCGCCCAATCTAGGCCTTGATAAATCATAGGATGAGGGATTCACATGTATAGGAAGGGGAATTTTTTTTTAAGGCAACTTTTTGGTGGCCAGGAGTTTGAGCTACTTGAATGAAGCCCACGGAGATGGGCCAGTGAGTAGAATGCAATGAAGCAGCTAAAATAAGTTTGTCACAGGTGCTCTCCAGTTTGTGAAAAAGATATCAGCTCCACAAATGTGGTGTAATGGAGGGCAGAACAATATTGCAGAACATATTTGCATTAGTTTAAGATGTCTAGCTTCGCAGAAGGAATAAAAAGCTGAGTACCTACAGTGCACACCATTGCTGAGAGTTTGAAGCTATGCCACAGTTGACAGCTACAGAATAAAAAGGTAGCTTCTTTCATCGTTAATCATTTTTTTCTAAAAAGATAATTAGTCTCAGAGAATTTCAAAATCTGTCATAAATGTGTTTGTGTGAAAACCTTTCATGTTTATGTTGTATGGCACAATAAATCACACCACTACCCTCTGTGCAGCACTAGATGTTTTTCTGTTTATTCACACTTTATTAAGATCAGTTTTTAGTACCAAACAAAAAAGAGGGGGGGGACTCTTGAAATGTCAAATGTGAATTGAAAATGGCATTGTAATCATAATTTTTTGTAAAAAAAATTCATACATCACCATCTCTAAAAATCACCCTGCAATTTACATAGCAAAGATTTATTCCACCATACCATTCTGATATACATACAACTCATTTTCCTATGAATTTTCTTTCACTGTGTATCTTTTAAACCAATATTGTGTACATGTGTGCATAAAAATAGAAATAAGGCATACTCATTGACTATATATGAATAGATGGGCGTGGGTGTTCGTAAAAGGGAAACCCAGGTTTGAATGCAAGTTTTGGTTTATTGCTCTTTCACAGGGTTGGTCATAAAACGTCATATCTATCCCATGGGAAAGTCCAGCATTTCAGAAAGGAAATTGTCCCACATGGTGTTCCCTCTGAACTGTGGGACAGCACAGCTTCACAGGTGATTAATCAGCCCCGCCCAGCCAGTCAGCTCCATGTACAGAGCTCTGAGCCTCTGACTGAGAGGGGCTGATTAATCACGGGAGAAGCTGTGCTGAGGCGCACCTTAGAGGGAATGCTGTCCCACGCTGGGACAAATAGTAACAATTTTCCACAGAACATAAATACTCGGGGGAAAATTCATGTTGATAATGTCAAAGTTTTATTTTTTAAATATTAAAACATTGTAAAATATGAAATTTAATATTGAAACTAATAATATAGCATGATATAAAAGTCAAAACTAAATTATACTAAACTATAAAGGCAAACCAACACATTTTGATATTACCAGAATAAAATGTTCCAAAAGTATTGAAACAAAATGAGAAAGTCAGACCAAATTATTTTTAAATATTCTCATTGAAAATTGCTTCAAAATCAAAATGTTCGTGGAAAACATTTTGATTTCAATGAAACTGTATTTTTCCACACAAAATTGTGAAGTCAGAATATATTCAACCAGTTCAACTCTTTAAGTAGAGTGGTTGTGAGGGGTGAGAGGTAGACAGTAATACAACAATAAATAACTAAACAAGTTGTGCATCCAACATTAGTATGCTGTTTTTCTAGTGGTGGGGGTGGGAGTGTTTGTGTGGGTGTGTGTCCTGTTTACACTAGAATAAGGTCTGTGCCTTCTGTGATTAGAAAATGCTTAGCATTCTAAATGATAACAATGGCTCCAATCCCACATAAAATTCTGCATATCCTGCTGCTCAGTGTGTAATGTAAAAAATGTCTGTAAATCTTTGCAGTATCATGGCCGATATATAGTGCATTTGTAGTTGCATTCTTTTCTAAAATAAAGTATTGAAAAGCATTGTAGCGACTGATTGTCAATTCTTTTGGAGTTTAGCAAGCCCAAAAGACCTACTGACCAAATTGAATATCTGACGTATGAGGTTCTTGGTTAATATTGGAATAATGTCCTCACTGCACATTAAGTGGTGGGATAAGGGGGGAAGCGATTGGTTAAGTAGCTACCCTGTAGGTTTCTGTAAAAGATTATGGAATTGCCTGCACTCTACAGTTTTATCTACCAGTTACCCACATACATAACTAGGCTGCAACTTTATTATTTATTATTAATCCACATTCAGTTTTTCCTATCCTTCAGGTATAGTTACTAACAAGAGATTAGTGGCAGTAAAATAACAAGTGTTGTAGCTTTTAATTTAACTTTTAACTGTCACGTTTCCATTAATTTTTTGTATCTTACTCAAACAGTTCCTGCCTCATCATACTTTCTTACCTATTGCAGCTTGAATTATTTTACACTGTGACCAAAATCCTGCAATCAATTGTGGGCAATGCTGAAAAAAATGGTCACTTGTCATTATGTGCTTTGTGTAGATGTCCCATTTCTGAGTTTATGGGTGATTTTGATTAAGGGCTAAGAGCAGTGTCTTGAACAAGAAGCTGTACAGACAGGAGCTGATCAGACATTCACAAATGGCTCTGCAAATGTTTCACAAACCTTTCTTCAAAGTCCCTGCCCTTTTAACTCATGATCTTTCATGAATAGCCTGTCAGTCAAACGAAAATGTATAACCGTCTTTTTATGAGGACAAAAGAGTTTGATAATATGACCAATAAATTCATTTTCACTGTTTCCTAAAGTTGAACTTACTGCAAGTAGAGGCTGACTCAATGCAGGGCACTACCATCACCAGTTCACTCCGTCTCTTTGAGTTGGTCTGCTAGTGCTACCACTTGGACAGATACTGCATTAGCAAAGCAAGAAGAGCTGTCAAAGTAGTAAGGTCAGTGAGGGCCTAATCATAGATCTTCTTTAGACAAACTCAGATAAGGTCAGATGCCAGGGTTGTTCGTGTGAGTCTGAGATCTGGAAGAAGACATCCCAGTTTTTAATGATGTCATGATAAATCCATCTCAAGATTGTTGTGAGTAGCAGGGGCTCAGAATTTAGAGGGACTAGGACAAGAAATAGAAGCAAGGCCCCTCTCTGTGTAAGTTCACTGTTGGCAGTTATGCCATTAGCTTCCCTTTTTTTCCCTTTGTTGTCTTCCCTCAGAGGTATTGGAATAACTTCTGTGGTAGTGGTGCTGATGATGGAAACCATGTATTTGGGTTCTTATTACTACTGGAAGCCAGGAGGTGTAGCAAAAGCCCTAGCACCCTTAGTTACCTATGTCTTCATTTCCTGCTTTTCCATCTCCACCCCACCTTTATTTTCTTTCTCTTCTTCCTATCCCCATTGTTCTCTCAAGTTATTTATTCTGACGTCATATATCATTTTGCGCATAAGCGCCAACTAACTTTTTTTTAATTAATAACATTTTAACATTTTCTTTCTTTTTCTTACTAAGTTTCTGAGACCTTATCTAGCACTAACATAGCTTTTTGATGTTCATTACGTACAGGCAATGTGTTTAAAAAAAAAAAAGCTAAACATCTAACAGGTGATGTGTAAAAAAAGGCATGAAGTGGTAAAAATGGTCAAATTCTGCCCTCAATTACGCTGGTGCAAGTCCAGAGTAAGTCCACTGACTCAAGAACTTCTTTAAGCAAGTTGGTTACCCTTTCTGCACATTGGAAATTAATATATTCTTGCTGCCCCATAATTTCAATACAGGCAGTTCCCAGGTTACGTACAAGATAGGGACTATAGGTTTGTTCTTAAGTTGAATTTGTATGTAAGTCGGAACTGGCTCCCGATTCAGCCGCTGCTGAACTGATCAGAGGCTGACTACAGGAAGCCCTTGGCAGAGTTGCTCTGCCCCTGGCTTCCTGGAATCAGCCGCTGATCAGTTTCAACAGTGGCTGAATCTGGACTTCTGGGACAGAACAGCTGGGGCACTGCCGGGTAGGTCCCCGCAGGACCAACCCGGAAGCACCCCAGCTGCTCTACCCCAGGCGTCCCGCAACAAAAGCCTGGTCTGCTCGGGGGGGGAGAGGGACGCGCACTAGCTGCGCCCTCTCCCCTCCCAGCAGACCAGGGAGACCCGAGCAAAGCCGCACAGGCGGCGGGACCCTGCTGCCTGTGCAGCTTTGCTCCCTTGCCCCAGAGCAAAGGAGCACAGCAGGGAGACAGGAGCAAAGCCGCAGAGGCGGAGGACCCCGCCGCCTGTGCGGCTTTGCTCCGGGGCAAAGGAGCAAAGCCCCACGAGCAGCGGGGTCCCGCCGCCTGTGCAGCTTTGCTTGGTTCTCCCTGCTGTGCTGGGGAGTCCCCCCCCAGCACAGCAGGGAGACCCGGAGCAGCTTTTCTCACCCCGGAGGACGCAGTGGCGGGACCGCTGCGCTCTGGGCGGTCCCGCCGCCCGCGAGCTCCGGGGCGAGAAAAGCCCTGTTCATAAGTGCGGATCCAACATAAGTCGGGACTGCCTGTATAATCCTCATGTGCACACACTCTCTTTTGACCTGTCAGATCTTGTTCTGACATGAATGAATATATTTGTCAGCATGGCATAAGGAAACAAAAATATAGGTGATAGTATTGGTGAAGCATTACAGCTGCAGAAATTCTGTATTTCAAATTTTTTTTCAGCGAGATAGCATGGCAGAAAAAGAAATGAACAGTGTTAGCACTTGCTGTGAAGCAGGAAATTGATAATGGAAGAGAGGACAAGGCATCAAAAATATATAATAACTTACCACGTCTCTGATGTTAGGCAAAGACCTGGCCACTGTCAACCTTTTATGATCTCTACCACTCTAAACCATACTGCTGCAATTTTGCTTTGTTGTAATGTGTCTGTATTATGTGCTGGGTTTCATACACGCTTAAATGATCTAGTACAAGATTACAAAGGAGATCCTAAGTCTAGACAATTCTAAGACAGGCTTCTGCTTATCTTTGTTTAATTTTTCTTGACTACTACTCTCCCTGTGGCTGTTGGGTAGAAATACTGCTCCCCTGAGGGCGGGAGAACTAGTAAAGCACTTTGCAAACCTAATCACCAGATCTTGCTGCAAAATATTGTGCCTTTAAAAAAAATGTTTCTCCTAACTCTCTTTATTTGCTGTCTGATAGAGTGTTGACAGTACACAGTTTAATGTCAGTGTGAAATGACATTTCTGAACATGTTCCATTTCAATATATATAGCGTATAACTGTGGAATTGAACAACATAAGTTTGCAATGAGCAGAGCTTCGCTATTACAAATGTCAAATTATTCTTATTTTTGCTACCTCACTTGATTTCACCTGCTTCATATTTCTGTCTCTGTCTATAAAGGAGTCCATCTGGAATTTATATTGTTCTGCTGAGAAATACAAAGCTGAACAAAAATATTACTGATGATAATACTGTTTCTATTGTGTAATGCTTTAAAAACCCTCACCAAATTAGATTAAGTTCCAAGGTTCCAAAATTTTGCTTTTGGAAGGAGACTATTAAAATAAGCAGCAATCTAATAAATGTAGATTGAGAAACTGTTTACCACTGTTTATACAGTCAGGGTGGGCCCCATTTAAATAAGAACAGAGTGATAGGGAATTCTGCAGACAGAATTATTATTCCATAGGTGTTTGTTTTAATACATTTAATTAGGTTGCTTTTAAATTGCATTTACAAATGCAATCTGGAATGTGTTTTCTTAAAAAGCATTCTTTGGAATAATGTGTAAAATAAACACAGTTCTAAAATATTAAGCCAAGATCAATTCTGGCGCAAGAAAATGCGGTTGCATTGGCTTCAATAGAGTTAAATATATTTAAACATCCATAGAAGTTAGTGGGAATGTTTTCATTTAACATAGAGACTTGTATCAAGCTCAAGAAATTAATTTGGTTCAATGTCTTTGCATGAGTCTAGCACTAACCCAGATCTCTGGAATTTTTTGTATAATACAAAATAATCAAATGTCTCATTTCATTCAATTTATCCACATTTGATATAATTTGCTCAGCCAGTGCTGTCATATTCAACCTCTTGTTGGATTAAGCCCTAGTAAAAAGATTTCTTCAGAGTTGATTGTCTTTAAATCATGGAAGATGAATCTTCCATACAGTATGTAAGATTATTGTGGCAGAGAAGTGTTTGAAATGTTCTCGTTTTGCTTTTTGCATTTTTGGTGGGGAGCGGAGGTTGCCTTTATTTTTGCTCTAAAATACAGATTTTCATGTGGAATTTTGTTACCTCATATAAAACCAAGGTGAGACCTAAGACTTATAAATATGAGTCTGAAGAAATATTTGTCAAACCACTTATTTTCCAAGAGAGTTCATGGCATATCATTGTACTAGTCTTCAATTCATTACAAAGACTACTTGTGCTTCTTACATCATACTGCCTAGCCTTAAATGCCTGGAGCCCTGTGCAGATGCAAAATTTGTATCCACATCTGTATCTACAAAAATGAGCCGTGGGTATCCACATTGAATATAAAGCAGATATCTGTGGTTCTGCGAGGCTCTATAAGGGTACATCTACATTGCACGCCTATTTCGGAATAAGCTATTCCGGAAGAATTACTCAGAATAACTTATTTCGAAATAATGTGTCTACACTACAGGGAAGCCTCGAAATTAGTTCAAGGCAGGCTCCCCTAATTACCTCGATTTAGAGCCCCAGGAAGCACTGGAGAATAATAATTTTGAATAGCCTGGGGGAGGCACTATTTTTAAATAGAAGCAGTGGGACGTCCACACTACTGCTACTCCAAAATAGCTATTTCAGAAGAGGCATTATTCCTTGTGGAATTAGGTTTACAGAATCCGGAAGTTATTTTGAAATAACGAGCTTCCTATGTAGACGCTTGCAAATGTCTTTGCCAGCTATCATCATCATCTCCTCAGTAAACCTCTCTTAACTTCAGTCAGAACCACATATATTCAGGGACTGTAGGATCACATACAAAAAAAACAACGGAGAAAAAGTAGTCCTTTCATGTACCATTCCCCACTTATCATATCTCTCTGTTGGGTTCATACTCTGGTGCTTGACTTCTTTTCACTTTGATTTAAATTGTTGACATCAAAGACTTTTGACTTTGCAACAAATGATGTGCTGAGAAGGTCCCTCTCTTATATTTCTTGTGCCTCAGGGGTGACACATGGGATGGAGGGTCATTTGCTCCCCTTCATATTTCTGCCAAAGGTGGGTTTGGGTTTTGGGGGATGGGGTTGTTTTGTTTTTTTTATTACAGTGAGTGGATTCAAAATCCATGCTCACCCACTGTTAATGATAACATGTTACCTTTGCCTTATGTAAGGTCTGTCATTTCCTCTTGTAATGATAGTGACACTGCTGGTGGGGTCAGTTTGTAATGTTTGCTTTCCTTGTATAATGTTGCAGATTTTGCTCCCTAGGTAATTAGAATGGAAATTTGCTTCTGGGTTGCTTATCTTCCTTGTTTTTGGCATTCTCTGCTCTTCTCTAAAGAAAGAGGGAAATTTGTAAAGAGTAGACATGAGGTTAATTTACTGTAGAGTAGTTCATCAAACATTCTATCTCCTTTGACTCCACGTTTGCTCTAAACTAAGAGAGTGAGAGGTGAATGGTTATATGAACCACCAGTAAGTTGTATTTTTCTTACATCTTCTGTAGTTAAAGGCTCCTGAGGTTTATGCGATTCTGTGCAAATGATTCAGGATCTGCAGAGATTAAAGCATTCAGCAATATCCAGAATACCTGAGTGTAAAATTTTTATGTTCATATTAAATGTATTTGCTTAGGTCCAGGGGATTTTTTTTTTTGTTTTGCTCATATTACAAAAGTCTAACTGTTATATATCAAAACTTGTTCCAACTTTGATGTTTTCCCACAAGACCTGTATTTCAGCATTAAATTCAGAATGTTTTTATGGTGGTAACAACTGTACAGTAGCTCTCAATCTGCCATAGCCTTAATGTGAAACAAAAACTAAATGAAGAAGTGAGAAAATATTAGTGCAAGAAGATAATAATGTGTTGGAGTCATTCTCAAGCAAAATTATCTGTTGTAGGATGTTGAGTTCTACTGTCAAAACAACAATACAAATGAGAATTTTAGCTTTCGTGGGGACGGATGCAAATTTCAGTCTAAAATAAATGCCTCGTCTTTATAATGACAGATAATTGTGATGTACACTGTCAATCAGATCTCTTTTTCTAATGCTTTTGAGTAACCGGTGTCCATACTGGTGACTGTGGGTTGACAGATATGTATCCATGTCCCTGGAATGCAGTCCAGGACACTCCTATTGCATGGTTTTGCTAGGAAACTTTTTAAAAACCTGAGAGTCTCTCACCACTATACAGGAACACTAGATCAGCGATGGGCAAGCGAGTGGGCTGCATGAGTGGCCCTCCTTCATTTCAGTGGGCTACAAGAAGGTCTCCCAGGATAGGGTAACTTTTCTAGCTGCACTTTTTTGCTTCCCCCTTCCTTCCAGCATTTCCAAAGCACCGTTAATAGGCTGAATCATGCCCTATTCCCTCTCCTAATCCCTTCCTCCCAGTGCTTGAACACCATGAATCAAAGTGAGGGAGGGGCAAGATAGGGATATGGTTGGGAGAAGAGGCAGGAAAGAGGCCAGGCAGGGATTTGACATTGTAAAGTAAGTGTAAATGTTTCTTTTTTTATTATTTGAAGTTGATGAGAATTCTATTAATGTATGAATGGTTGAAGCATTTCTGGTTGTTTTGAAACATTCCGCATGCCATGTATGAATGTATTGACTCTTATTTTTGGGGTCAGGGATACTGCATGTGACTGATTTCAATCTTGCAGCCCACTGAGACAATAGGGGTTAACTCATGAGGCCCACTCATTAGCCTTTGTTGCCCATTGCTGAGAGAGGTAATTAGATTGATAATTGTTAGAATAATACTTTAGCTCCCTCAGTCGGTCTTGTAGACCAAAATCGTCTGCACATTTCAGGGCCTGTGAAGAAGTAGAGACACAGAGAACTCGCCCACTGGGAGAGCTCCTGTCCATGTTCTTGGACAGGAGTATTTCCTGGAGGTGTGAGTGGCACAGAAATATGGCTAATGCGCGTGGAATGGTCTGCAGTGTGTGGATTCGTTTTGTTTTGGGTACTTCTGTAAACTACAAGGAAATAATCAATTTTGTACCATTGTGTTTATAAGGTTTATAACATTCTTTATAAGAGAAAAATTGGCAAAGGAGAAAATAGATTCATGGGTTATCTAAGGGTGTCTATTAAGTTATTAATGTACAGGCAGTCCCCGGGTTACATGGATCCGACTTACATCGGATCCCTACTTACAAACGGGGTGAGGCAACCCCGCACTAGCTGCTTCCCCCCAGCAGACCAGGAGACGTGAAGCTAGCGCCCCCCCAGCAGACCAGGGAGACGCGGAGCGGCTTTTCTCAGCAGACACCTCAGCTTGAAAATAAAGGACTGAGGGAAGTGAGGTGTGGGAGAATAAAACTGAGCTCTGGAGAAATGTTTGGCTAGAGTTTCCCCTACAATATGTACCAGTTCCGACTTACATACAAATTCAACTTAAGAACAAACCTACAGTCCCTATCTTGTACGTAACCCGGGGGCTGCCTGTATTAGGAAATAACTATCCCAAAATAAACAGACTATAGTTCATAAGGAAAAATATTGGTGTTTTTTTTTTTTATGAAATGGAGCAATGGAGTAAGAAATTTAGAGATATACATTGGTTTCCTGCAGTTGTGTTTATAAAATAGTCTGATATTATTCTTAAGGGAATTTCTAAAGATATGCCAACATTACGTTAAATTAAAATTCAGAAAGTAAAATGGCATTTTAACATGAATTTTGGTTGGTTTTTATCAACTCATAAAATAATTATGAAATAACATGTTAAGGAGTAAACTTTAGCCAGAAGTTCAGAGGGATATGACTGCTCGTATATATTATTATCTTTACAAATCACACTCCCCTCCAAATTCCAACCCAAATATTTAATAAATTTTGGAAGGGTTGTCAGTTAATAAGCATGTATGGAACATTAAATAATCTAAGTTATTAGCCCATCAGGATGCTTTTAATATATTATGAAGGAATTGTAGTTGATAAAAATAATAATAATCAGTCATGTTTAAATATGAATATATAGTACAGCTTTACACTACTGTGTTTCTTTTGGGTAATGTTACTCACTAATTTGACTCCTGAACCACTGAAGTCTGAGGATCGCTACTCTACACAGTCCAATTATAAAAGGACCCAACCATTTGTATTAATCTGAGACCAAGACTACCTTTGGCCTGCAGATCCCGTTGTTTTCAAGATCTTGATCACTAAGGATACATCTGCACTGCATGGTTATTTTGGGATATCGGAGGTATCCCAAAATAGCTACCCTGCATCTACGCAAGCCACTCGTTATTTTGAAATAGTTTTTGAAATAACGGGTGTGCTATTTCACCATCCCAGTAAACCTCGTTGCATGAGGGATGGCTCACTGTGTGTAGATGCACCAAATTTCAAAATAAGCTATTTTGAAATAGATTTGAAATAAGGTACGCAATTTATAGTTTAGGATTCTGTGTAGACTCACCCTAAGGCTACGTCTACATTGGCCCCTTTTCCGGAAGAGGCATGGTAATTTTTGAAATCGCAATAGGGAAATGCACGGGGGATTTAAATATCCCCCGCGGCATTTAAATAAAAATGTCCGCCGCTTTTTTCCGGCTTTTAGAAAAGCCGGAAAAGAGCGTCTACACTGGCCCCGATCCTCCGGAAAAAGCGCCCTTTTCCGGAGGATCTTATTCCTTTGAAGTAGGAATAAGATCCTCCGGAAAAGGGCGCTTTTTCTGGAGGATCGGGGCCAGTGTAGACGCTCTTTTCCGGCTTTTTTAAAAGCTTTTCTAAAAGCCGGAAAAAAGCGGCGGACATTTTTATTTAAATGCCGCGGGGGATATTTAAATCCCCCGCGCATTTCCCTATTGCGATTTCAAAAATTACCATGCCCCTTCCGGAAAAGGGGCCAATGTAGACGAGCCCTAAGGGTTTATCTACTCAGAAAGGGTGAGGTAGGAAGGTGCACAGCAGCAAGTTTCAGAGTTATTTATTTTTTTATTTTATTTTATATTGTTGAGGCAGGTCTCTGTTACCCTTACTCAGCACTTTATGAATAGTTCCACTTACATCGGTGGCATTTTCCCTGGAATCAGGTGCTATTCTATATGTTTAAGAGTATTAAAAAGTCGGCTCTTAATTAGCAGATGATATTTAATATTAATTTTTAATATTTAAGTGTCAGGTTGATTAAAATTGTCTTGAATAATACTAGTGATTGTTATAAGTTATTCCATAAAATAGTTACAAACTGTAAAACTCAGTTGAAAACATCAATTCTATGTGTGCTTACCGACTTTTATTTTCCCCCATGTTCATTTCTTAAGAAAATTGGCTAAAAAGCGGAAAGAGACATTGAGTAGTACCCGGCAGGAAATGACAGTGATGGTGAATTCAATGGATAAAAGCTACACTGAGCAAGGCACCAACTGTGACGAAGCTTTCTCTTTCATGGACACGCACAATCTAAATGGAAGATGTAAGTTCAAAATGCTTGGGGATGCAGCAGTTTCTTTTATTTTTGAAGGGGGGAAGGAGGGTGGAAATGGTTCTTAAAATACTTCTCATTACCCAATCAATTCAGCGGACAGGTTATTCATTTGTGGAAAATCCATGGGATCCTGTATCTCCCACTGTGCAATGCATCACAGCATGTATTCTAATGAGCAGGACTGTCAGACATCAAGAATAGGCTTCTTTAAAAATAATAAGGATAATTGAGCTTTCCTGTCTTTCCTTTTCTTCCACATGAACAGCAGAGATATTCTGCAGCAGGTGTGGATTTGCATTTTCCCATCTGTTTATTGTGCTGAAAGTTTTATATCCTTCATGCTGCTCCCACATCTCTCCCCGCCCCCATTTTAGGCAAAATTCATATTTTAAATGTCATCACTTAGTATCTGTTGTTGTCCCAATGCTCACTTTATCAACGTTACAGCTGTCTTATTATGTCAGGTGCTGAATGGTGCTTTAGAGAAAAAGCTGAGTCTGGAATTAACCAGTGTGTAGTTAGATAGGTGATTCTCCAATGTCTCATGTTTGTGATATGTCCTGAACATGAAATTTTGGGGAGTGAAATTTCATACATTGAAATTTTTATTCATGTGCAGACCTTTGTGTGGGGTAAGCATTGTGCAAGAACCATGCTAATAAGTAGAACAGTTGTTTTCATAACCTCTCAACAGAAGGTAAAAAAAGAGAACCAAAAATGCTTATATGGAGTGCAGAAGAAAATGCTTAAATTAAAATCCCTTTTTTTTTTTTTTTTTTGCATACCACAATGTTTGCTTAGTTTGCGATTTTATCAACATTTTAACTTTGTTTCTCGTATTAACATTATACAAGAGTAGTTTCTATTTTTCAGTAATATGTTTAAGATTTTAAATAGCTCAGACATGCATTCTACTAGTCTATGCAATGAGACTACTCTTAATAGTGAGTATCGGGCTCAAAGTTTGTAGATGTTAATTTACAATTTTCTCTGTCTAACACTTTTAAATAGCACTTTTTGTGGCTCTAGTCTTAGTTGCATTTCTGTCCCTTACCATCTCTGAGATTAGTTACAGAGTTGAAAGCCAGAAGGATCCACCACATCATGTAGCCTGATCTTCTGTATATTACAGGCCACCACCAACACTCAGGTGCCATACTTTACTCAAGGGAGTAAGGTGATCGAGATTTGGCTGTATTTTGATTCACTAAGATATATTTTTGCTGTGGAGTTAATAGACCAGAGGTGGGCAACAAGACATCGCCGGTCCACCAGTTAGTCCCTGACGGGCTGCCACCACTATATTTACCTGTGCCTCACCAGGTAAAGGTGCTTGCAGCTCCCTGTTGGGAGGCACACCGCGGGTGCCCCTCTTACCTGCCCCCACACGGGGGAGGAAGGGGGTCTCTTCCCAGGGTTATGTCGCCTTTTTGCTCTGGCCCACGGTAGGGACGTCCGGGGGGGATGCGGGAAGCCAATGCTTCCGGCCCTCCCCCCTTGGGCGTACCTGCTCCCAATCCGGTCCTTCAGATCCACTCACCTCTTGTGGCTTCCTTCACCCTCTTCCCACTCCGGGGTCACAGTCTACTCCGAGTACCCCTCGGGTGTTCCTAATTCCAGTCCATTGCCCCCCTTCGGGGCGGCTGGGTATTAAATCAATGTCTACCCGCTACACCTGGTGCAGCTTTGGCCCATTCCAGGCAGATTCCGCCCAATCCCGCAAGTCATAGAGTAGGGGGACCTGGGCCCGCCCGCACCTCTGGATCCCAGCCCAGGACCCTATGGGTCGGCTACGTTGACTCTTTAAGGCTGGAGAGGGCTTCTGTTCCACAACCCTCCAACTGCGCGGGCTCTTGCCTGCCCTGAGCTACTTCCTACTACCCCCACTCACCACTGTGTGCCTGAGTCCCGATCATCTCCTTCCGGGACGTTGACTGCTTCCCCTGGCGACGACTTGCTGGGTTGTCGTGCTGCCACAGGCTGGTCTTCCCCCGGCTGAGGGGCCCGTCTTCTCCCCTCCGGGGATAGCCCCTTCAGTTCCCCATCTGGCAGGGGAGACAGGTTCTCCCCAGCACCCGGCTCCCCCTCCAATTCAGAGGACCTTCTTACCCCCCTCCTCACTTGCCGCACCGCCGGTGTTTAAAGGGCCCAGCATCTGGTGTGAGCTTGTGCCTCCCCGCCATGGCACCCACCCAGTGGCAGGGCGTTTGTGCTCCTCGCCCACTCAGGTTGGCCAGGAATGGTGCTTTGCGCCCAACGAGAGCTGCAAGTGCCCATACCTGCAAAGGTGCAGGTAAATACAGCAGTGGTGGCCCACCACAGACTAACCCTGGTGAGCCAGATCCTGCAGGCTGATATTTGCCCACCGCTGTATTAGACAGTCACAAAAGTAAAAGTACATGTTACAGTCTAGGAAGCAATAAGTCATTGGGGCCAGATCCTCATTTTTTTGTAAAATTATTGTAGCTCAGTTTAACTCAATTGAACTGTAACATTTTACGTTCACTTAGGATGAACTTTAAACTCAAACTTGTAATAATGAACGTGGCTGGCACAAGAATCAGGGTGACAATGTAAACAATTGTATTGATTTTTATATGAAGGACTCATTCTTACAATGTTCAGAGAATCCTTCACTCTCATGTCAGTATGTAACCATAGTCCTGATCTGCAATAAAGCACTTTTGTTCTGTACCAGTTCGGACAGCCCTCAGCAGAAGGGAACCCTTGCCATTGCTTCTTGACAACTGACAGGGGTGTGTGGTCACAGGAAAAGCAACCCAGTCATCCCCAGCTTCACAGAACTTTCAGTAGCCAGCATAAAAAAACAAGCTTTCATCTGCTCCATCTTAGGCAAGGCACAGACCCCTGGCACCTGGACAGTCCAAAAACTAGGGAACAAAGATGGAGCTTAAACTTTCAGTGAAAGAACATTTGAAATTACTTTGCTCTGTATCTGCCTGATCTCCACATTTGTCCTTCACATCCTGCTTTGCTCAATATTTAGGTCTCTGAACTTCTTAAGAGGTTGATTACCCAGTCTATCTTTACCTCTAGTGGAATAACTGAGGTGGAGCTCTAGTGTAATGCACCACTACTTGCATCAGCCACTTGGCTGCACGTGCAGTAATGTTTTGCTTTGAAGTTTTTGATGACTGTTTGTCTGAAAATCCCTAGATGCTTTATAATTAATAATCTGTTACCTGTGGATTATTTTTGTCCCTTCAACGGTAATGCATGAGTTGTATGTCAAACTAGAGAATTAACTCGGCTTAGATTGTTTTTCATTTAACTCCCTCATAAAAAATAACCAGTCACCTACACTGAAATGTGAATCACTGGTTGAAAACCAGTCAGAGAGAAGAGTAACATTCAGGCCACAGTATTGAACTATTTAGTAGAACAGCAGAGAAAAAAATGAACTGTAGAAGATTATTTGGCTAATCTATTTACAGTATTGTTAGGTAACCTTATTATTCTCAGAGCAATTGTCAAAAAGCAAATGCTGTCATTGTTATTTTCCTTATTTGAGGATCTATAATCAGTCTTACCTTTGGAACATAAGCCATCATGCTAGCCATCATAAGCCAACATGCTAGCAGTCAATGGAAAACTTCACAGTAATTACATTACTTTATCTGATCAAAATTATGTTGAGAAAATTGGTCTGTATTAGCTAGACCATTCTAGTAATTACCCATCATACTTTTCTCCAAATCCTGCTTCCATTGAAATCACTGGGAGTTTTGCCTTCAAAGGGAGCAGGATTAAGCCCTAAATTAAATCAATTTCATATGCTGATATTATCAATCTGAAAAAGTTTTATTTCTCTGTGCTGCCACTGACTAAATTTTCTTCTCTTTGCAGCCGTATCCTCCCCTTCTTCATTTACAATGAAAACTAACACATTGAGCACAACAGTACCTAATTCTTATTACCCAGGTAACCAGTTTTTTGTCTTTGTCTCATCCCTTCATAATGCAATGCATCAATTTCCCTCCTTAGAAATCAAAATGTATATTGTTATTATTTTATTATACACTGCCTTTGAAGCTTTATTCATTTTAACATATTATAACTCGTTGCGTACTGTGGCTTTCTGCAGGAAAACTGGGGATCATTTATCAATCATTTACTGTTCTCTCTCTTTTTACCTTTCTGCATTGACCTGCTTATGATGTATGACAGATCCATTTGTGCCAACTGCAATTTTAGGTGAGAACATTTCCCTTTATCAAAGTTTATGGCAGAAATAATTTAGAAAGATGCAGCTCTAGGTTACAGAAAATAATATTTAAAAGACTAGCACATTAGGAGGGGGGAGTAAGTTTTTCTGCTGTGAGACTGCTCAGGACAGTTACTGGACTGAATTCCTACTGTCATGGTGCAAGTTGGGGAGGAAAAAAAGAAATATTGCTTTAATAAGTGGTTTTGTGAAGAAATGTTTATGTATGTATTTGGAATGACACTAGAATTTGATTATCATGGCACTTTAAAATATTTTCTCTTAGATTTCAGTTTTATCCATGAACTGAAGATGTCACTTCTGTACAAAAATAATGATTTCCTAATTCATTAAAATTGTCCTAATACAAAAAAAAATCAGTCAAAATAAAGTTCTGGCCATCAACCAGCTATCATTTCTTCTTACAATACCATGCAATTTCCTGACTTGCCTGTCATATTGAAGTTTCAGAGATGATGGTATTTCGAACAGCAAAATGAAAACATGGCACTTTATAAAAATATCGTTTATTATGTGTCATGTATCACAAAAAAGAAAAAAATGTAGAACCATAGGATTAAATGCATTTAAAGTATGAAACATTTCCACTAGGTATTTAGAAAAAAACTCCTATTTGTCCAATATAAAAAGAATGTAGGAAAATGGTATTTCCAGGCTTTTTTAATAAAAAGTGTAAGACGCTATTCCATTTGCAATGAGTAAGTAACAAAACTGTGTTATGGCTTGTCCATTGTTACTTCCACAGTACTAACTTTTACCTAAACAGAGTTTTTTTAAAAATTAATAAAGGTATAACAATGCACTATACCACAAATTCCAACCCAAGTCTTAAGCTGCTTCTTTAGATCTGTCTTTAAAATGGTTTATCTTTACACTACATAGTTTTTCTTCCTTTTCCCTTTTCTCTAAATCACTGTGAATTTGTATACAAAGTATAATGTTTCCATGTCATTTTCTGGCTTTAAGCAGTTGCACTGAGGTAAAAGAAATTAAGTATAGTTAAGTGACACTTACAGGGAGCTGCAGTTTAGGAATGTGATTTCTGAAAAGCTAATGCAGCAAAGTTATTGTGTTCAAGGGATAATTAGGAAAGCTCATTCAAATATGACATTCAAAGGAAAAAATCAGTGCATTTTTATACTTTGTGTACATCAAGAAGAATGTAATGGTAGTGACTGTAACAATGTAATAATCTGCATGCAAATGAAATTTGCTGAGTCTTTTAACTGCCTGAGATTTTACATTCCTTTGTGCTTTCCATTCATTCAGCAACTCAGCCAGTAGATGTTCTAACCTTGTGGGTGGTCAGGAAGAAAAGCATTGTTACCAGGAGAAAAATTTAGAGCTTTCTATCAGGAATATGATAAGCTCCACGAACGGATCCTCAGAATATTTTTCAGTCAGTTGTTGAACCCTAATGATGATAAACATTCTATAAGCAGAAATAATATTTAAGCAAACATTTCTGATGCACTTTGGGGACAAAGTCTCCTTCTGTGGGCGTAAGAGAGGAGCTTTGGAGTTGGCTAGCTAATGTATACAATCTGTGCTTACTCTTCACAAAAGTCCTCCCACCATTATGATGTAGAAAATAAATATTTTTGTTGCCTGCCATGTTAAAGGTGAAGTACCCCTTTATGGTTGGTGTTCCATTCAAGCAGCACTAATCCTAAGAAAGCTGCATACGTGCATGTATTGGGCTGGAGCTTTAGCTGGTCTAAATAAGAGCAGCTCTATTACAATCAGTAAAGCAACACAGAGGAAGATTTGGACCTTGACATTTTAAAACAACTATCAATTTTGAAGTCCATATATTTTAATACATGAATGGCTTCCATTACATGTAATGCCCACAGGCCTTTCTTATCCAATGGGAGTTTTCAGGACGTAAGGGACTGCAGGGTCAAACTTCTATTGGAACTAGTTGAGCTGGTCTGCATAACCTACTGAGAAGTAGTATGATAGTGATTTTTGTTTAGTTTGGTTTTTTAGGTCAGTATCTATGAAAGGGGTCTTAACACACTTTATATTTTCCAAAAGGTTATGGGAGAAAACTTAGGGCATGTCTACACCGTAGCGTTATTTTCAGATAACACAGTGTGTGTCCACACAGTAAGCCTGTTGTTTTGAAATAATTTTGAAATAACGGGCTTCTTACTCAGACTTCTCTAACCCTCATTACACGAGGAGTAAGGGAAGTCGAAGGAAGAGTGTTCTTCCTTTGACTTCCTGCAGTGTGGACAGTGTCAAAGCCAAGTTAAGGTATTTCGACTTCAGCTATGCAATTAATCAATAAATCAGCGATTCTACCATTGATGCAGCAAAGAGGCAGAAGCTATTTTGATAGGAGAGTGTTTCCCATCAACATAGTACAGCGTAGACACAGCTTTAAAACAATGTAAGTTATATAAACTTCAGTTACACAACTTACATAACCATTGCTATTACAACTTAGATCAACTTCTAGTATAAGTGTAGACCAGGCCTTAGACTCAGCTTGCAAATTAACATCTTCTCAACCTATTGAAACAATTTACTGAACTAATAGGAAACTTTTTAAATGAAGCAAATGGAAACAATCTGATTTCTTTTCAACAATCTAATTTTTCAGTATTCACTAATTTTCGGGCAACTGAGAGAAGCCTCATGTTTACCCTCACCACTTAATTGAAAACTTGACAAAAAGCCCAAAATATACTTAGGCTGTGTATGTCTAAATTAATATGCAGAGAAGGTGGGGTGGGGAGTGTCTGTCTGTCCCTCTGTGTTCTGAGCAAAACTCAAATTAAAAGAAAGAAAAAATGTGACATAACAGAAGAAAAGAAAAGGAACTCATCCTAGATGTTCCACTAGTCTTGCAGATGTCCACAGCACCCATAGTTAAGATAAATGGAGACTAAAAGTGCATTACAATAGTTCTCACACAGTCCTGGATAAATATATTGAAATCGATAATGGATAATAGAATGGGGATCAGTAACTATCACCACCAGTTAAACTAAATAAGATGCTTGCTGTGGGTGATCACAGTTTCAGCTGGCAAAAGCAATTGACTGTTACATCTGAGATTTCGTCTCGCTATAACTTTCAAAGGCAAAGCAAAAAGATGGCGCAAACTTGTATTTTTAAGGGATTCGTTTTGTATTGTCCAAGTCAGAGAACATAAACTTTTCATTTAAAATAACTTTACAAGATAAGTCCCAAACATACCATAATAGTTTTAGTCTTGAAAAGGTGGGAGCAAGATGAGGCAGAGGGGCAGTGGAAGGGAGGAAAGAATGTTACGTTTCATCCACCACATAGAGAAGTGCCCTGGAGTGAGAGGCTTACGGGCTGAAGTGTCTCAGTTTCACAGCCCAGAGACTCTGACAGATTATAAGATTTGCCATCTGAATATTTAATACGAGTTTCAGAATTATAGTGATAGCTTAGTTTGAACAAAAATAAAAATTATAATCTAACACTACATACATTAAAAAAAACCATACAATCAACTTCTACACTTTTTTTTGTCTTTTGTGTCTTAGCCGCCTTGTAGTATTCAGGTACCATTTCAACAACAACATGCTGTAACTACACATGTATATCGCCTTTCATGCCATGCATCCCAAGGTGCCTTGCAATACAGTTTACTGCATGTTAGGCAAAGTAGACAAATTTAAAATTTAAAAATGTAAAATAGTTTTCTGCTAGATTGGTTGAGGTTAGCAAAGTGTCAGGAGGTGTAGTAAAATATTCATATTCATATCCATATTGCCACATATTATTTAGGCTCAGGTATGTTGTTCACATTTTAAACTATTCACTGAGAACCAGACTTAATCTCAGTTTTATCAGTATAAGATGATTGCAACTCCATTGAATTTTGTGGAGTAATTTTTAATTTACACTGAGATCAGAAACTGGCCCTTGATGAGGAGCTGTAGAGTTTTGGGTGTTTGTATGAGATTTTGGGACCTTTTCTCAATGACAATACTGGGGACTGAATACTATAATAAATTTAACTAAGGAACATGGAACTACTATTTTAGCAGTCCCTTTTTATGTGACACATTTTACATAGCAGTCATTTTTACAATATATTAATTTAATTTAATTAACCATTTCCCATAGTTAATGTGTGAGCACTGGCAAATATTTTTACCAATTTAAAACACTATTTTTATTGTTTCAGTTAACTAAAACAAAATACTTTTTTGAGAAATAAATTTTGGTCTTCATTTTTTTTTCAACAAAGAAAATATTTATGATAATACTTAATCCTCAGACTTTTGGGGTTTTTTTCTTGTCAAGTATAAAACAAATTAAAATTTTCATGAAAACAATGGGAAAGTGATATTGCTTCTTTAATCATGCCCTCTTTCACATAATCAGTGGCTCAGATAGAATACCAAGCTGTAAAAGTTAAATTACAACATAAAATTACCTGTAATTATTAATGTAGTACTGTTGCTTATGCCCTGTTTCCTTTTTCTCCTCCTCTTTTTTTCTCCTGATATGGTTCTTCTTAAAAGTGCCAATAAATGGTAAGTTGCCCATTTGCCCCATCAAAGAGGTGTGGAGGGGGTGGGAGAGTTTGTGTTTCATACAAATTTTGAGCAACCCAGTGGGTTCTGTTGCGTGTTGGCTTGCATGTCAGTTGACATATGACATTTTCTGCCTAATGTGGTGGCCCATGATATATTGTGAAGTTGTTGGTTCTGCAGCATGCTCAACAGCCAATCAAAACATTTACCCTAAGCACATGATCTCTTGCATTTGTCCTCTTGTATTTTGTTTCAAAGTGTGATACCAGATCTACATTTTCATTGAAACCTTAGCTTAATGAACCATAATCCATTTTGTGCATTTTTTTATTTTGCTCACATCAAACATTTGTTCTGAGTTCACAGTGTAAAATCTAATAGTTCACTAATCTGAGAAGAATACAAGTCCTATTTTATTCTAGTTGGACTTGATGAAGTTTCAAGATGAAACTTCTCTACATCTTAGAACTGAATGCCTACAGAATTTAAATATTGTTTATAATCAGTTAGTGTTTAAAACAATATTTATTTATACATATATATTTAAAACAATATATAGTTTGGACTGTTCTGCAATGTTTACATTGTAGAAACATGGACTTTGCCTCATTCCAATTAGTCTTGAAATCTCCCTGGATAATTTACCTTTTTTCTGGCACAGCCCTCATAAATAGTGGTTATATTAAAGTTGAAAGTTAAAAATCATCCTTGTAGAAATCAGTGTATTTTATACTTTCAAAAATTGGAAACAACCTGGTATATAGTTCAGTTTTCTTTTCCTAGATGAAACCCACACGATGGCCAGTGACACAAGCAGCTTGGTCCAGTCACACACCTATAAGAAGCGAGACCCGGTAGATGTGCCATACCAGACGGGACAGCTTCATCCAGCCATCCGTGTGGCTGACTTGCTGCAGCATATCACGCAGATGAAATGTGCAGAGGGCTATGGATTCAAAGAAGAATATGAGGTAAGTGCCAAGTCTAGTGGCCTGATGGTTGTGCCTTCTATGTTGCCTGCTCTCACCTTGCTGTTATCTGAACCAAAGAATATGGAAAAATTACTATTGCATGTAATAGTATAGTCGATTAACCGATAAGCAAAAGCTTATCCCCCCTCCCCGCCCCAGTACTATTTTTAGCAGGCTGGCCAGCAGCCTGGCTCAGTTCTCATTCATGATGGGTCCAGGACCTACGCCTGCTGTGGCTCTGCATTTAAAATGTATTAGGAGCTGGGCAGGCAGGCAGCCCAGCTCATTTCCGGCTTGGGCTGGGTCTGGGAGCTCAGACCTCCTCACTCCCTCCAGACAGGGGCTGCTGCCACCCTGCGCTGCTGCCTCTTTATCAGAGGCAGCAGCACAGGGCAACAGGCAATCAGTCTGTGAGGGAAGCTGGTTTTGAAACTGGCTCCCCTTGTGCACCAGCTTCCGTCTGACACCCTGCGCTGCTGCCTCTGATACTGGGACAGCAGCGTGGAGTGGCAAGGGGCTCCTCTGGAGTGAGGCCAGAGTGCACTGGCTGCCGGCCCCACCCCCGGGGATTAAAGAATAGTCGAGTAACCGATAAGAATAAGATAAGAATTCATGAGGTTACTCAACTGTTCAGTTAACTGATATTTAATATCCTTACTGCACACTGAAACCGTGAGATGTGAGCTTTCATTTTGTACCTAATTCCAATTTTCCATGATTATGTATTGAAAAGTCCAGGCTACCATGGGCTGTTAAGAGCTACCGAGTTTTTCTCTTCTCCTGAAAAAGGTAGTTTTTCTGAGTTTGACATCAAAGCACTGACCAATCAGAGTTGCCTTGTGATATGACACACTGAAGTTCCATGGGCTAGTCATGACTAGTGCATACCTGCAAGGACTATAGCACATCATCAGGCTATGGGACTGCTTGTAATGCCAACCCTATGTTCTTTGTGAAATTAATGAAAAAAGAAAAAAAACACTTCTCATCCAAAACAAAGAATTATAAATGACTGTCTTAAGCTTTCTGATTCTCTAAAATCACAGGAACTGTACTCTTATGTTCCAAGTTATGTGGAATTGAATGAGCAGAGATTTCTTAATCCAGACTTCCCTATTAAATGCAAGCCTCATTTGGTTCCTTTGTATTCTGCTTTGTCCATAATACAGTGTCTAGGTCACAGAAATGAATTTCCTATATGAGTTTTCTTCTGCGTTTTTAGGACTGAGTTTAAGGGCCTGAACCTTAAAACGTTTATTCATGTGAGTACTTCTTACTTAAAGTAGATGGGATAACTAAGCTGGCTAGAATTATTCATATGATAAAGAGTTTATAGGATTGAGCTCTAAGAGCTGGCATGAATTCAGGAGGACCAATAACATATAGGTTGGAAAATAAATTTGTATCAATAAAGATCTGAAAGATGAGCTGGAATATTAAATGAATTTGTCATGGAAGTATATGAGAAATCACTTAATTTGTGTTGGATGCTTAGGTTGAGTGGAAAGTGGCACAACATGCAAACATAGACAGAGGTAGATACTGGTAAGCAGGTGAATTTTGAACCTCTGTGGACTATTTCAAAATACTCTGTGATCCAACATGATATGGCCACACAAGAGAGTAAGACCCCATCTAGCCCTCCTGTGTTGTCCTCCATGTCGTAGCTCAGTAGATGGAGGGAGAGCAGAGCCCATTATCTTCCCCCTCTCCCCTCCTCCCATGAGAAAGCTGGCAGAAAGAAGAATGATATAAATCAGGTATTGGCTTCTCAGCATCCCTGGCAGCCGAGCTAAGGTGTTTAGAAGGAAGGAAGGAAGCTGTAAGTGGAAAAGACTGTAATAAATTATTTCCCCCACCCATTCATACCCATCTCTTTCTCAGGGCTCTTTTTGGTGTGTGCACAGCTATACACTGTCCCCAAAAGACTCACTAGAGCTCTGTGTGAGTATAGTAAATGGTCTACCATGTTTAGGCACTTTGAAAATTATAGATTAATGTATTTACCTAATAGACTACTGCAGTAAAAGAAGCATCTACTGATATAGAGCATGCTTTTTACAAATGAGCAATGGTCATGTTTTTCGAGTTTATGCCCTGTCAACAAAATATACGTTATGACAGTTACATATATAAAATGTGTATCTGATGGTACTGTTGAAAATGACAATTGAAAACCCTTATCTTCATAAAAAAACTGTTCTTCAGCCTAGACCATATATACCAATTTTAAACACAGGGGGAACCTTGTAGCTAATTCATTAAAGAAATACTGTGAAAGGGAATCTAAAATGGAACCACTGATATAGATTTAAAAAGAGTGGCTCAAATGATGCTGCTGAACATTAGTTTCCAGGAAACTCACTTAATTTTAAACTTTCCATCCTGATGGATGACATCCAATTACAGGCAGGAGGTGTAATCATGACTAATGTCTGTAGATAAAATACATCAGTGTAGCGTACTGGAGATGATGGAGGAGTGGAACTTGAAATACTGCAGCACTAGCTACAACATTTCTGTTTCCATATGGAAATTGTTTATGATCAGAAGACACCATAACAAGCCACAGAACAGTCCTTCTGGCATTGCGTTTCATTGATGCATAATTGAAGTCTTAGGCTGCCAAACATATTAAACTATTTAACTTCGTCTTGAAATTATGTACAGTGATGAATGCACGCTATGTGTAGTTTTCTTGCTACACCCTAAGGCAGGGTGGGAAATGAAATGAAGGTGGTTTACCTTGGTTAGCCCCTGGCAGGCCACCACTGTTTATTTACCTGCACCTCTGCAGGTAAGGGCACTTGCTGTTCCCATTGGTTATGGATCACCATTCCTCACCAGTGGGAGCGGAGGGAAGTGGGGTGGACTGGCACAATGTTTCCCATAACTCCCATTGACCAGGAACAGCAATCCACAGCCAATGGGAGCTGAAAGCGCCCATATCTGCAGAGGTGCAATAAATGTGGTGGCTAAGCCTGGAGAACCACATCTGGTCCATGGGCTGGTTATTGCCCAGTGTTGCCCTAAGTAATAGAACTGACTTTCTGGAATCTCTCTTCCACATGCAATAAAAAACTATCTATAACTTTCAGTCCTGCTAAGATTGAAGAGCTGCCTGTTTCATATGGTTTTCAGACTGAGACCTGTTCTCTTTGCCAAGGAAGGCATTGGCATATGGAGAGATTCATTGCTATTAAATTATCAGAACGACAGCTGTCCAAATGAAAAGAGCGAATATTTTGGCAGGGCCCAGAGGTTTCTGTTAAATAGACTTTCATAGATACTTTTCTGTCTAACAAGATAGCAAGGCTACATTCTCACACCAGGGAAACAACTTGATTCCAAAGACATTGTCAGGATTCACAATGAAAATAAATATGTTGAACTGAGTAATGTAGCAAATTACCAGTGAGTATTTGTTTAAGGTAATAGAAAGATCAAAAGTACTAACTGGCATGCTTAGTTATAAATGCATTGAATGAAATATAACAAGTAATTTAACAAGGCCATATTTCATCAATGTGCTTACGCTCATGTGTTATTTTAAATCCTATCAATTTCATCCAGAAGTTTTTGGAGTGACATAAATGACGTAAAGGCAATAATTGATAGGTCACCTCTAACAAAGAGCAGCCTGGTGCAAGCTGTGTCTATGCATTGTTGATAAATCAGTCAATTGTTTGGCCACACTTTGGTTCATTATTTCATTTTGAAATATAGTCAGGAGTCCAAATAATCAGTGCCAGTCAGATTTATTAATCATAGAATCATAGAATACTAGGACAAGAAGGGACCTCCTGCATAATATGGTGCAGGAAAAGCTTTCTGTATGATACCAGTCTCCAAAGTGCAGTCTATAGCAAAGTTACATTTACCTTATGCAGAAGGTATGCTCCCCATAGTTATATCCCAAAAATCATCTTTCTGCACCCTAGTTGCTTACCAGATAAAGGTAGGTAATGTACACGTAACCTGAAACTGAATTCAGATACCAGCTTTTTACCTTGTTTGTTCCTGGTTCAATGGTGTACCTCTTTATCTTTGTTTCTGAGCTCATGTGTTCCACATGCTAAGGGGTATGAGGACACTCCCCGTGCTTTATGTGAGGGTAACTCCCTTTCTGTTGCTATGAGGAAACAGTTATATATTCTACCTACCTAAGCCAAAGGTTACTTGAGCTAATGCAAGGTGTGATGAGATACTTAAGATAAGTGAATAGGATTATGGCTGTGATGGCGTGGATGAGGCTCCGAAGCCCCTGCTGGAGGCTTGTGTCCTTGCTGCACCCCTCTTGAGAAAAGGCAACAGAGAAATCCTTCAAGCAAGCTAAACTGGCAGGGGAGGAAGAAGCCAATCGGGGCCAGGAAGACTATAAAAGGAGTTGGGGAACAGCAGCAGTCAGTTTTTGAGACTGCAAATGGGATGACTGGCAGCCTGAGAGAAGGGCAGCACCACGGATACCTCACTGTGGTGGTGAGCTTAGTAAGACTGGACTATGATGGGACTCTGAAACAAAGTCTGTGAAGTAAGGGTGAAGATGCTGTCTCCGGGAGGGGAAGCCTGGGAGCACCTTTGTCTACCAGAGTGGGAGACACACTTAGAGATACTACAGAGGGTACTGAGATGGACCTGTTAGGTGTACCCCAGAAGGTGTCTGTCTGATATTGTGGAAACCATTTTCATATTTAGCTAGAAGCCATCTTGTATAACTCAAACCATTTCAGCTTCTTGCTTTTGTACATATGCCAGTGAGTGAACTTTGTCACCCCATGTGAGAGGCCTACAGGATTGAGCTATTGGAATATGTTAATTGAGCTGTTTGAGAGAAGAGCGCTCACTCCCTCTTACCTGCTCCTTTCTTTGCTGATAACGGTTTTGCTTTAAGTTTAATTGATGATTTCTGTAATTGGATGCCCTGACGTCAGACTTGTTTGGTTAAGGGTATAAAGATACTAGGATTGATTGTATTAGCCAGCATTACTGGACCCGGCTCTGCTGGGACCACGTTTGGCTCACTTTGTGCCTTATTGATCAGTAAAGCTGTTTGTTAGCTGCCCAACCACAGAGGAGCTTTTGCTTCAACAATATGCACACAGGGGGAGGGGGCGCGAAGGGGGGTGACTCAGCCAGAGGGATGAGTTGCCAAAGAAGACTTTGAACGGGAGGAAGTGCAGGCACATATGCTGTACCAGAGGGGGGGGGGGCACTCACAAGAGGTGAGTGCCACCCCATCACAATGGCATAGGTAAGGTTTGGCTGGTTAGGCTAGCTCACTATTACATATAATTTGGGGCTTCATCTTGCAAGGTGCTAAGTGATCATGTGAGATGCTAAGCATCCCCATATCCCAACAAAAAACAACAGCAACTAAAACAACAACAATGTTTTAGGGTATTGAGCACTCTTTTGCTCTAATCCTGTGAGGTGCTCCACTCCTTAACTCTTTGACTCCATTGGCTGTGAGTTTTCAACAGCTTGCAGGAATGGAACTGTCTGCTTTATTAATGAACAGAAAAGTGACCCAATCCTGCTTCTGCTTCGGGCAGTGGCAAAACTCCCATTGACTTGACTGACACAGGATCAGGCCCCAAATCCCCTAGTGCTTTGTTATAACTATGTATGGGTGAGCACCAATATGTACATGACTTAACAGGATGTCTGTAACAACTTCAGTGTTCCATTGCCTTTGTTTCTCACGTTTCAAAGATTTATTTATTTATTCAAGAAGAATGTAGATGATGGTAAGGGATTGTGCAGAAAGCTTTAAACTCAGGAACATTGATACATGTTTCCAAAAGGCTTAGTACCCAGCAGATCTTTAAAATCATTTCAGTTCCCCTGTCAGACTTTAAAAAACAGAAAGCGGAGATTTTCCTTTGGTCTGGCAGTGTCAGACTGCGGTATAGTTTCCTATACCTCACCTACTCCAGTACAGCTTTGTTAGAGCTCACCAGTTCTTGAGTACGAGGGATATTATTTACCATTGAGGAGTCTCTGATTCCTATCCTACTGCTCTGTCATCATCTTCACTATCTCCTCTCAATATTACCACAAGAAATGATAAAAGAGGTGAGACAATGATCTCTGTACTTCATTCACTGTGCCTCTGTGCTCCTCTCCTTTTAGACTTCATAGTTGAATAATACTTTACACTTGCATGGGGCCTTTCTTCTGAGGCTGTCAAAGTGCTTTAATGCATTAAGCCTCACAGCACCACTGCAAAGTCTTGTATGGATCTGCTCTCTCCTCCCTGACAAAGTATCCATTACAGGAGCCCAACACGGCCCAGTAGCATTTGGAGGAACTTAAAACTCATCTAAACACAAAGGTTAGTACTAAGGGTGTAAGCAACTAGTTGAGTAGTCACTACCTGATGAGCATATTGGGTAGTCAAGTGACCACTCGACTAGTTGCTTCCCCCCCACTTGCTGCCTCTATCAAAGGCAGCAAGGGCAGGTGCTGGGGAGAGCCATCTTAGAAGCCATTTTCCCCCTTCCTGTGCGCCATCTCTGCTGGGGGGAAGGGGAGGCAGAGGCACAGCGGGGGACTGGCCATGAGCTAGGAATCAGCTGTCCCAGCTCATGTCCAGTCCCCCACTGCACCTCTTCCTTTTAAATGTAGTAAGAGCCAGGCAGCTGTTATTACATTTAAAAGGCAGAGCTGCAGCAGGATTAGCTCCCAGGGCCAGGAGTTAACCCCACTGTGGCTCTGCAATTTCCCTTCTTATCAACTAATAGAATAGTCGATGGAAATTCCATTGGCTACTCAATTAGTTGATTAAATGAAATTTAACATCCCTAGTTAGTACAATTTTAACCAAAATTGCATTAAATCTCTTTTGTGGACACTCTTCAATTGATTTAAACATGGCTTGTATCTTCTCAATGTAAGTTGATTTCTAAGCAAATTAAGCTAAATTTACATAAGCCAGGTTTAAATTAATTTCAGAATATCCACACCGGAGTTATAGTGGTTTAACTGAGTTGATTTTAAAACATAACTTTAATACACAATGCTGCTTTGTGTATAGACAAAACCTTAGAAAATCAATACTACATTATACTCTAAGAAGAGGCTTGCTGAGTTCTCATTGTCTGAAAGGCAGAGATAGGTTCCTCTAAAATGCTAGGACTTGTAAGTGGGACTCTTTTAATCTTCCCTGTGTTGCTTCCCTGTGGAATTGTGTCAGTGGGAGAATTTAAGAAAAAAACACTTGGTGTAGCTTCCGTGCTACTAATCCACACACAATTTTTATACTATTAATTGTTTCCGTTAGGGAGCTATTTTATAACAATCTAATTAAATCAATACAGTCCCTAGTGCTGTTGCAATTGCAGTGGTATAAAGGTAAATTATACCAAAATTAATCCACTTTATATGAATAGTACTACAGCCACACTATAAGGGTTGTGCTAGTTTAACTATATCTATTTCTAAACCAGCATATTTAAAGGAGTACTAAAATTGTATCTATACAAGCTCAGATTGGAAGTTCAAGACAGGAAAATGAGGTATATTGAGCAAACTTGCCTTTTAACAAATGTTAACTAACACATGTTAATTAACACATTTTAAGCACCAGTTAGTGCCTAGTGTAGACAGAGACAGTAATGTTCCATGTGTCTCAGTTGATCTGGTCCTGGTCAGTCCTTAGAATTCTGTGTTGCATCTGATCTCCACATCACAAAATGGAGATAGTAGATTTGGTGAGAGTTCAGAGATGGGCACTGAGGATGACTGAAGCATGGAAAAACTCTTCTATGAAGGGAAATTTCAAGATTTGAGAGAGCTGTTGACAGAGGGATTCAAATCAAGCACATCAAAATTGCTAATGAAGCAGGGATTTAAATATCCCATGCTTCATTAGCATAAACATGGCAGACGCTTTTTTTTCGAAACGGGAGGGTTTTTTTTTAAAAAGGCCATCCAGACACGGATCTGTCGAAAATAAACCCTTTTTTGACTGATCCTATAAACCTCATTTTTTGAGGAATATAGGATCTGTTGAAAAAGGGTTTATTTTCAACAGATCCATGTCTAGACTGCTGTTTTTTCGAAAAAACTCCGTTTCGGAAAAAAGCAGCGGCCGTGTTTATGCTAATGAAGCGCAGGATATTTAAATCCCTGCTTCATTAGCAATTTCGATGTGCCTCATCTACATCTCTCTGTCAACAAAGTGGTGTAGTCTAGACACACCCTTAGTTAGAAAGCACATAAAATGAGATGTGATCAAAGTAAATAAAATGATGAATAGTACACAGAAGGTAGATTAAGAATTTCAGTTCTCCCTCTTTCTCATTATGAAAACATTTAATGGAATGTAAAGGTGACAAATGCAAACAAAATCCAGATGGGGAAAATACTCACAGATCATAGGAAAAAAACCTTTTTCATAAAGTGTTCAATTTGCCTGTGGAACTCATTGCCACAAGGTATAACTGAGACCAAGAGCTTAGCAGGATTCAAAATGGAATTTGACATTTATGTGGATAACAAGAATATCCAGATCTATGGACAGATATATTAAAAACAAAGTAAGACTTAGAAGGGCTATAAATCTTTCAAGCTGTAGGACATAAGCTAACCACTAAGTATGGGAGATAAGGAAGAAGCTTCCTCTGGAGTCAGGCTTGGAATGTTAAGTAGTGGTTAATTAGCTAATTGAGTAGTCATCCTTGACTATGGGTTGGACCTCTCTGGTCTGGCACCCTTGGGACCTGACCAGTCCCAAATGAGGGAATTTGTCAGACCAGAGGCAGTCCCCCATTACCAGCTCCTCAGACCACTTTCCCTTCCCGCTGCTGGCCCCTGACCACTTCACCACCACCCCCTCCCCCAGCCCTACCAGACTGCCGTACTGCTGCAACCCTGGCAGCCCGGACTTCCCTGGCCCCACTACCAGACTGCTCCGGCACTGCTGCCACAGATGCCGCATCCCCGGCCCCAGCCCTGCAATTGGGGCTGCCACGTCCTTGGCCCCACTATTGGGGTGCCACAGCTGCACATCCCCTGCCATGCTACTGGGACTGCCACAGCCCCAACCCTGCTACCACGGCTGCCACATCCCTGGCCCTGCCACCAGGACCGCATCTCCATGGCCCTGCCCCACTGTTGGGGTGCCACAGCTGCCAAATCCCCGGCTCTACTACTGGGGCTCCTGTGGTGCCTCCTGCACTACCAGGGCTCCGGCACCATTCCCAGCCCCAACCATGCCGGTGGGCTGTGAATCTCCAGCCCTCTTGCCACTGGGGCTTCCAGCCAAGACTACCTATTCCAGGAATACCTGTGGTCCTCTTGGGCCATGGATGTTGCCGGATGAGGAAGTCCCAGTTTTGAGGGTGCATCTTGTACTTGATTAGTTAATAAGGAGGGGCGCTCGCTACCCCTGCAGCTGCTCTGCAGAATCGCAGCGGGGTTAGTTCGCAGGGGTGGCGCGAGCCGAGACTGAACAATCCTGGTTTGCACTGGCTCCGGGACCACTGCAGTTCTGCCTCCCCTGCCCCTCCCCACCCTGCACCCCATAGACAGCGCTGGGGGGAACTGGGTTTTAAGCTGTCTCCCCCTAACACCAGCTCCTGAGTAGTCACTCAACTACCCGATAAGCCTATGCTTATCGGGTAGTCGACTACTTGACTGGCTTACATCCCTAGGGCAGGCTACCCCATAATTGTCCTATGCCAACTCTCTTCTCTGAAGCCTCCAGTATGGGCCACAGTTGAAGGAAAGTTACTGGACTAGATGGGCCACTAGTCTGTTCCAGTATGACAGTGCTTATGTTCGTCTTTCACATTCGTCCTTAAAGCGGAACACAACCTCTTTCCTACCCTCTTTGTCCCACCACTCCATTTATAATTCTTCCTGTTTGTCTTGGCTGAAGGACACACATGCTGCCAGAAAACATTTTTCGGTGTTGTGCATCTGGGACCCTGTTCTGAATCCTGGAAATAGCAGGAAAAAATGTACTAGTTTTTGTTATTGTTAAGCTGATAAAGCAATTGACAGGACCCAGCTGGTGCTTCTACTCTACATGCATTCACTGTGACAGAGACAGCCCTGTCTCACCTCAAACCTGCATACATTTCACATGCTCTTTTCAATTCTTATTTTATATTCTGCAGCACCAGCTGAGTCAATCAATTGCCACAATCAGTGGAGGTTATTCTCTATCCCACAGGATGCAAATAACAAAACAGAAAAATACATGGGAACATTGGAGGGGAATGGGGATATTGGCAAGCACTGTAAATACATTAAGGACAACAGCAGCAGCTGTATTTTGCGGTGTCTGGAGAAACCAAATGCTTTTTTGCTTGATTTCTCTCCCTTTAATTATTATGATAAAATCCATGAGAAAAGGGTAGACTTATCTAAAATAGTGATAATTTGCCCTATTATTGTGAAAGTTATTCTGAAAATTGTCAAACACTTCAGCTTAAAGATCATACTTTGTTTTTTCTTTGTTGTTAGTTTCCTTTTTTATTTTTTCTGTAAATAGAACATATTATGTGCCCTGCTTATTTGAATCACAAAAGAAAAATACATCTTTCCACTCTGTATTTGCATGTATCATATTAACCTTTGTGGAATCTCTCATCTCTGAGAGAGAATAATTCCTTTTGGGCTTTGTTTGTTTGTTCCTTTTGGGCTTTCTTTGTTGCTGGCTTTTTATTTTGTTTTTTTAGTAAGTCCCAAACATTTGTTCTGTCAGCCTCTTTTCTAATTGAATTTCTGAGGCTTGGTCTCCAATTGGAAGTTATAATAATGATATTACTATGTAACTATAAAAACAACAGTAGTCCTGTGGCACTTTAGAAACAAATATATATATAAATTATCATGAGCTTTCATGGGCAAAACCCACTCTTCAGATGAGATGAGCTCAATTGGAAAAAAAAAAAGAGGGCCTCCCCCCCAGAATAAGGGGTGGGAGGAAGTACTTGTCAATTGTAGTCCTACTGCTCATGAGGCAAATTGAGTGGGCTGGAAGTGTCCCATACTTAGCTTTCTATGTCAATGCGGTGTTCAATGTAAGGAAAGCTGGTTTTGTAAAATGTCATCCTCTTCAAGTTTTTGTTGAGGCCAAAGGAAACAGTGTCAAATTTGCATATGAAGGTCAATTCCACATACCGTATTTTCCAGCGTATAGGGCGACTGGGCGTATAAGACGACCCCCTATCTTTTTAATTAAAAGATAGGGTTTCATCTTATACCCCAGCGCCCCTCCGCCTCCTTTGCTCCCGGTGTCCCTGGTCTGCTGGAGATGGTCCCCAGCAGACCAGAGGCACCGGGAGCAAAGCCGCCAGGAGCGCCTGGGCTGCCCCCCCCCCCCCCCCCACCGGAGCCCCTCCGCGGCTTTGAAAGCCTCGGGGGAAGCCGGCGGGGGGGGGGCATCCCAGGCGCGCATGGGCTGCCCCCCCGCCGGAGCCCCTCCGCGGCTTCCCCCGAGGCTTTCAAAGCCGCGGAGGGGCTCCGGCGGGGGGGCATCCCATGCGCGCCTGAGATGCCCCGCCGCCGGCTTCCCACGAGGCTTTCAAAGCCGCGGAGGGGCTCCGGCGGCGGGGCATCCGGCGTACAAGACGACCCCCGATTTTTGGGGGATGTTTTTTAACTTCAGAGGTCGTCTTGTACGCCGGAATATATGGTACTCTTTCTCCGCAGTTGACTTGTGAAATTCCTTTGAAGAAGAATGGCTACTTTTAAATCCATTAATGGGTGCCCAGGCTAGTTAAAATGTTCCCCTACAGGTTTCTGTATGTTATCATTTCTAATATCTGATTTGTGTCCATTCATCCTTTATTGTAGAGACTGTCCAGTTTTGCCAATATATATGACAGAGGGGCATTGCTGGCACTTGATGGCATATCTCACAGTAGAGGCTGTGCAGTTGAATGAGCCTCTGATGATGTGGCTTATGTGGTTAGGTCCTGTGATGGTGTCGCTAATATAGATGTGTGAACAGAGTTGGCAACAGGGTTTATTGCAGGGATAGGCTCCTAAGTAAACGTGTCTGAGGTGAGATGTGAGGCTTCTGGAAAGAATTTGTTTCAGGTTAGGGTGCTGTCTTTAGGCACGGATTGGCCTATCTCACAAGGCCTGTGAGAGTGAAGGACCATTTTCCAAGATAGGTTGTAGATTATCAATGATGCGCTGGTGGGCTGTAGATGATGATTAGTGGTGTTCTGTTACTTTCCATGTTGGGCCTGTTCTGAATAAGCAGATTCCTGGGTACTTGTCTGGCTCCGTCACTCCAATTCTTCACTACTGCAGGTGGATATTTAAGTTTTAAGAATGCTTGATAAAGATCTTGTAGGTGCTTGTCTGTGAGATTGGATCAAATCCAGTCATATCTTAGGACCTGACTGTAAACAAGAGATCATGTGATATGTCCTGTAAACAACAGATTGTGTGATGTGTTCTGGATAGAAGGTAGAGACATGTAGGTAAGAACACAATCTGATATAGGGTGGTGGTAATGTTGCCATAATTTAATTTTACTGTTGTGTCATGGAAGTGCATCGCTTGTATGAACTGGTCCAAGCTAAGGTTAATGATTGGGTTAAGATTGTTGAAATCACTGTGGGAATTCTTCAAGGGTTTCCTTCCTTCGGATCCATATAATGAAGATGTCACCAATGTAGCATAAGTAGAGGAAAGGTACTACGGAGTGAGAGCTGAGGCAACGTTATTTGAGGTCAGCCATAAAAATGTTGGCATTTGTGGGGCCATGCGTGTGCCCATAGCAGTGCTGCTGACTTGAAGGTATAAATTCTCCCCAAAATGGAAATAGTTGTGTGTGAGGACAAAGTCACAAAGCTCAGCCACGAGGTGTATAGTGGCGTCATCAGGGATAGTGTTCCTGACAACTACTAATCCATCATCTTGTGGAGTGTTGGTGTAAAGAGCTTCTACATCCATTGTGGCCAGGCTGGTGTTTTCAGGAAGATTATTGATGTTCTGTAGTTTCCTCAGGAAGTCGGTGGTGTCTCAAAGATAGTTACGAGTGCTGGTAGTGTAGGGTCTGAGAAGAGAGTCAACATAGCCGGATAATCCTGCTGTAAATGTTCCGATGCCTGAGACGATGCCTGGGATTTCAAGATTTATGGATTTGGGGTAGCAGATAGAATACTCCTGGTTGGATTTGGGGTGGGGGAGAGATGTTTGTATAGATTTAGTCTCAAGTTGTAGCAGGGAGTTTCATGAGCAGATGGTATTGTTTCTTTTGGTTTTCCTCAGTGGGATCAGAGGAAAGAGGCCTGTGGAACGTGGTGTTGGTGAGTTGTCTGGCAACCTCCTGTTTGTAATCTGTCCTGTACATGTTCTTTGAGTGTGTGTGGCATAATCTCTCACTGTAGTCTGTGGGGTATGTCAATTGTAATGGGCTTTTCATCTTTTGTCCATTGGGTATAATGTTCATCTGTTTTCACTTGGATAGAAAGATGATATCTGACTGGATCTGTGCGTATTTCCTTATGCAGTCAATGGATTTCCACCCCATATGGCTCAATGCAGAGTCTTGCATGTTTAATAGTCTGAGAGGGGTAGTCATATTAGTTTGTAACTTTAAAAACGAGTAGTCCTATGCCACTTTAGAGACTAATAATATATAAATAGAATCATGAGTTATTCTGGGCAAAACTTGCTTCTTCAGATGAGATGAATTTGAGTGGGGAGGGGGAGAAGGACCACCCCAGAATAAGAAGAGCGAGGGGGGGGGGGAAGTGCCTATCAATTGTAGTCCCAGTGATTATAGGACTAATTTTTCCTATAGTACAGTACAGAAAATCACTAAGCATTTTGTGTCTTGACATTTCTGAATCTTTATTTGCAATGGAGATACAAACTCTTGGTAAAACTACCCATAATGGATTCTTATGAGAGATCAGAGCTCAACCTTTGTCACCAGCATACGGCATATAAAAATGTCTCATTGATATCTATAGCATATTAAAGAATTCAGGGCCTGATACTGCTTTCACTGAAGTAACTGGACAAAATTCCATTGTGTTGAATAAGGACTCGGTTCAGAAAAAAAAAATCCTCATTCAGGAAATCTCCAAAGTACATGTCTAAGTCTGAATGAAGTCAGTGGGACCTAAACATGTACTTAATCATAAGCATGTGCTTGTACTTTCCTGAATCAAGGGCTATGGCCTTAGTTCCAGAATATTCCAAAGCTGGAATGTTCCTGTCTATAGAACCTCTGAAACAAAATATGCTCCCCACAGTCCCCTGCTCCTGGAGCAGGCTTTCTGTCCTGGCTAGTTGTCCTGAGCCCCAGGTTGCTAATTGACCTGGTGAGGGAGCTGCTGGGCTTCCTCATTCCCTAGCTCTAAGAGCTGCCTGCCTTCCCCTGTTCTGAGTTTCCCATCTGCCTGCTTGGCAGTTTCCCAACTTTCCAAGCTGGTCAGCTTCCCATTTATTTGCCTGTTTGGGGGTCCCCTGCCTCCCTATCAGGCTGGGAGCCCAGATAAGGGGACAGCTCACCAGGCAGGCAAATGGGAGCTGGGAAGCTCAGCAGGCAAGTGGGGAAGACAGGCTGGCAGGAAACCAGGCAATGTTTTCAATTGAAAATTCCCACCGAATTGACTTCTCCCATGAAAAGTTTCAGTTCTGTCAAATCAGAAAGTCTGATGGAAAGGTGTTCCACTGGAAAACTTTTAACCAGCTCAACAGCTAACAAACTGATTATGTAAGCATGAGAGGAAATATAAATAATAGGTAGAAGGATGCCAATTATAAAAATGCTTTTAAAAAAAGCAGCAGATTGTATAAGGGAATATATTTTCTAACCCTGGTAGACTTACCAAGATTACTTTAGCTCATTTAAAACAAATGCATTATAGAGAAATATATGCATAGTTTAGGAATACAGTAGATGAACTATTGCTAAATTAGAACTCTTTTAACAGCTAAATTATGTTAATTTGATCTAAAATGTGTTTCTCTAGCTTCTAAACAGCCAAGAATAATGTTCTGGTAGTGAAATTGGCAATGGATTAAAATGCCTAATTATATATACTAAATAAATCCAATCCATATAAAACATGCAGGGTATATTTATAATAAATAATGAATATGTTGTAATTACATTTAACATTATTTGCATAATTTAAAAAGAAATAAATAAATGAATGATTTTATGCCCTCTTAGAGTGATAATAAAATATAAAGGAAGTTCTAAGTTTATGTGGGAGTTAGAAATAATGAATAATATCTGAAACATTAAAATACAATGTTTCAATCCATGTACTTAAATTGGACCAACCCATTTGCACAGGTGCAGAAGTAAAACATGATGTCAGCAGTTTTAAAATAGTAACTAACTGCTGAAGAAAGGATTATGGATTGTGATAAAATATTCAGTGGGTTTTTTAATACATAATTTTTAATACATCATTCTGAGGCACATATAGAGTATTTATTTGGCAATTTTTCATAAAACAAACATTTCCCCCCATTTAAATAGCATATGTCATTAGTATTTAGTGCTTTACCTAAAATTTGGAATATTGAACACTAAGGTGATTCTGTGGATTTTCCATCTGGAGGCCTAGGTCAGGAGTGAAAATGGTTTGATGATCTCACCATAGGATGTTATTCACAAAGAGGACTGATGTGCCTGTCACTGTAGGTGCCTACGACCAGCATTTAGATGCCACTGACATTCACAAAACCACCATTCACTTGTCACCTTACGCTGTAAGTGCCGTAAATTCCCAAGTTTCCACCATTAAAATCCCCAAGGTGCCTAAATGTCAGCAGCGGGACACATGCACAGCCATCTCAGTCCTGATGATGGCACTAAGCACCTAACTCATGTCTAAGCCTCAGTGAGTGTCACAAATTAGGCTACTCCCCATGCTCATCATACTCTTTGAGTCTGATTTGGGAGGTGTGCTCTGTTTAGCCTAGTGGTTAGGGACTCATGCAGGATGGGGGCCTCCAGGATTCAATTCCCCCCTCTGCCTTCTTTGGAGAGAGAATCTGAACGTGGTCTTCCCCCTCTTAGAAGAGACCCTGATGACTGGGCAATACTATCTCCCACCCCACCCCCGGCATTGCTGAAGAGCTCCCAAGAAGTAATCTCCTTTCAGAATGCTACCTGTTGCTCACCTTGCAGTGGTACAGGTCCTCTAGCACATAGTACAGTCTCCTTACACCTTAGTTAAGCAAGGTACTTAAGCATATGCCTAACTTTGTGCACAAGAATTGTCTCCGTGACGTCAATGGGAATATGTATGTGCTTAAATACCTTGTTGAATCAGGGACTTAGATTTTTGACTGAGAGATCATCAGGGTTTGTATTGGGCTTTACCTGTGCCTATTTATAGGAAACACCCATCAATCGGTGATCCCCTGGCTTTTCCATAGTGGGAATGTGTCAACAAATTTTGAGTTTTAAATAAAACAGGGTGAAAATCAGTGGCTCAGTCATACAGTTCGTTGTCTGTTTTATGCAAACTCCCATTGACTTAATTAGCACATGCAGAGCAGCAGGATCCAGCCCTGAATTAACAGTCAGGAAGGACAGCAGGTGACTCAGAACTGATGGGAAAATTTTAGAGTGCAAAGCGCTTTAAGGTTTTTATGCCCTTTCTGGATGTCTCTGAATCCAAGTGTAACTGTCAAGTTGAGACATTTCCTTTTAATCTTGAGAGAGAGTGGATACAACTGCTCTGCTGTCTAATGTGATATTGGTACTGCCCTTCAAAGAGCTGTCAGCCATTATTCATTGCCAAGATGTTTTCGTGGATTGTGTGCATTAGAAGTCTTTCAGACAGTACCTGGTTGATTTTGATTTTTATGTCAGTTCAGCTGTTGTTCACTTACCTTTGCTTTTTGTTTGTGATAGTTACTACATTTTTGGCAGTGTATTAGGTAGGAATCAACAAAATACTACATATAACTCCCCATGGTATTGCTTCTCAGTGGCCTCGTCTCTGGTGCATGATATTTGGACTGGCTTCTCCCCTCTCTTTAGACTCATAAAACTGGAACGGACTATGAGAGGTCAAGTGCAGTCTGCTGCACTCATGACTGGTCAGGACCAAGCATCTTCTCATCCCTTACAATAATGAGGAAGATGATGGAGATGCCACAGCCTCCCAAGGCAATTTATTCTAGTGTTTAGCCACCCTGACAGTTAAGAAGTTTTTCCTAATGTCCAGCCTAACCCTCCCTTGCTGCAATTTAAGTTCATTGCTGCCTCACATGAGTTGGAGCCTTGGATTTGTTTTTGTGGAACTGGTGCCTCCACTGGTGCCTGAGAAACAAGGGATGCTTATTCCTTAGGAATAATGCTGCCATTGCAAGCAGGAAGTGTAAAACGCTGTACACATGAAATAATAAAGTACTTCAACACGAACTCCAATAAAAGAATGATGCACCCAAAACTACTATACCAATGTTTCTCAACCAGTGGTACAAGTACCCTTAGGTGTACTTGAGAGAAGTTGGGGGGTACGTCAACACAACTGAAATTTGTAGAAAACTGAATTTTTGTTTTAAGTTTTACAGTGTTTTATTATTTTTGTACTTTTTACGCCCCAAAATTTCATTGCCTGCCTGGCTGCAATTATGTTATTTAAACAAATGTGTTCTAATGGAAGAAATAATGTTGTGTGTCTGAAAACTGTAGATACTGGGGGTATTTATAATTTTTTGTTTTGGAAAAGGGGTACTTTATAAAAAAATGGTTGAGAAACAGTGTACTATAACAACAAAGGGGGACTTTATTGAGAGAGGGAAATATAGGAAGGTAGAAAGCATAAGAATTAACTAAGAATCACTAAATATCAACAGATCAACCAACTCACCTCTCAACACCCAAAACTCTTCCCAACACCAGCTCTCTCCCTGCACCTTCCCAGGCAGATGGCACACTGAAGTGGAGGCCTGCAGCACTGTGAATGTTGGATGTCTTAAACACAAAAAAAGAAGGCTCTTATTCTGATCCCCAGGTTTCAGCTGGCTCTCAGTAGCCAGCGCCATATTGGCAGGCTGGGCCAATTCGTATTGTGAGGCTGCTGAGAGCCACTTAGCCAAACCGTAAACCTTGTATGTGATGGAAACCGTTTCAAGCTGCCACACCTCAAGCAACCATAGTTCCAGCACCTATGGACCTCTGCCATTCTGGACACTTGGTCTCTGCAGGCAAGAATTCCCTGACCCATGCACTAGATCTCACAGCAGTTCAGAGCCTATCTTTGAAGGGGAGTTAATCAGAGACTCTGTGAGCCGTTCTGCTTTTCTCCCCACTCCCAGATTCACAGCTCAAACCTCAAACTAATTCCTTCCATGCAGAAACCTCCCTCTTGGCCTCAGCAGGAGTTTCAAATCTATTCTGTTCCCACCCCACCCTCTGACTCCATGCATGCTGGGAAATAAAGCAGGCTCTTGCTAGTTATTTCTGTTGTAGCCCTTAGGGTAAAGGGTCAATCCTGAATTCCAGGATCTGGCAAATGAAGTTTTGCAATGAAATCTAGGATGGTGATTCCCTAAAGAAAAGATGAAGGAAAATTTCAGCTATGAACTAGTTTATATAGAAAATGCATATGGTCGTTCTTCCCACTTTTGTTCTGAGTAGTACCTCAAGTTATCTCATATACATTAATGGGGAAATTTAAGGAACATAGTACTTCTTAAGGTAAGTGAAGCTAACAGAATCCATCACTGATGTAGAGTGAGCCCTTTCCTAACTTTTGGAGAGGAAGAAGGATACAGTCATATCACTTTGGAGACATGACATGAGCTAAGTCAAGGCTGAAAATATCAAGAAAGGTTTTACTTGATTTTTGGACAGGAGCACTTATTTCAAATTAAGCAAATCTGGTAACTTACTGTTTTCCTGTATATACCTAAGTTTTACAGCTGAGTTTTTCATGATCTACTCCTTTTACAACATCACCAGATTGGAATTTATATCATGATGGTGACATTGTGAATCAAGTCAACAGTACTGACTGTAAACAGAACACACAAAATATGGTTGGAGTCACCCTAAAGTTAAAGAATTATTCATTTGTTCTTGTTTTTTTATAAATGAAAATGTATATCCTGTCAGAGAATGAAATATGTTCACTCCACAGATCAGCTGTGTGTATATTCTGAGTGCATATTTTGCTGACGTGTAGTATTTACATGTGGTTCTGTCAGATAAAGTAGTGCTCTAAAAAGGAGCTGTCTCAGAATTTAGGTTTTTCTGTAAGATTTTTTTATATTGCAGACTATTCATATATTTTTGGTTTAGTTTTCACTGAGTCTGTGTATTCGTTGGGGGTGTTTGTATCATGCTTTCAATACTAGTTCATTCTTGTTGTAAATTGATTTTTTTCGTTGTTTGTTTTTGCATTATTGAGGTACAGAGCAAGCACAGCTGGGAAGAAAACTGCTTTTCTGTTTATATAAGTAACAGCATGTTATCTTTTAGTTCAGATGTGCTACAGTACAGATGACTGAATTGGCATGTGTATTTTACAAGAAAATGTGTGACTGGATCTGCATTGTCTACTAACCTGTTGAACACTGCAGATAAGCATTCTTGTCTGTAACTTCTGATTCTTTTAGATACACCCTGAACACTAACCTTCTTTTCCGGCTACTGAACTCAGCTACTCTCCACAGGATATTTGCACTCACCCAGTCTGTTTCCCAGATGCAAAAATGCTCCGACCATTACTGCTTCCTACAAGATATGAACCCAGACTCCTTCACAATGTAAAAATCTTCCCTTCCTCTGAATTCAGTATTGTATGTGGGTGTGGGATCTCACCCACTTATTGGCTGATTGATCTTCAAATCCAAGAGTAGCACCAAGAGTATCAAACTAAGGGATTATAATGGAAACATTGGTAGTTCCATAGCTGTAGAAATACTATGGAAACATCTATGAGGAGAAAAGGTATATAAAGATCAAAACCGACATAGTTGTTACTTCTGATCTGATGCTTTGCTGTGTAATCAGCTAACATATATCACAAAACTCTCTTAGTTTGACGGAATGGATTTTCCATATATTGGAGAGGTTGAGAAGATTGGTGATGCAGTAATGTAAAATTAGATGATAGAGTAGCTCTCCTTCACTCTTCTAGGCAAAACAAATGATAAAAATATTCTAGATAATATCAAAGCAAAAAAGCTACCAATAAAGAGGTTCCAACTCACAGGGCACATAAAGTTCTGGCATCCCTTTGCAAATTGGTACAGGTGAGGGTGGAATACACACACAAAGCTGTGCCAATTTATGCCAAATATGAGGCTAACATCGGTCCAAATATTTGCTCATTTATAAATCAGTTAAAGTAAGAAGCCTAGATACCAATAATGATTAATACAATATAAATACCTAAAAGGAAACCACAAAATTCTACTTAGCTGCCATGCAGTACCCAAAAAAGCATATCAATACTAATTTTGTTGTTCTGTTTCAGTTATAACTTTAAATAAGTGCCATGCACAGAGCACTCCAAAAGTTACATTTGTCTATATTCTATTACTGTATGTAGATTTGCCCATAAACCACATCCCCTTTCCTATGCTGAACTGTCACTCCTACAGCTCCGGTGAATGTTTATTTCAGCCTATGGTATTTTAGTCAGAATTGTGGTGTGGGCAGCGGCAGATATACAGCAGGGCGAGCAGGGCGGCTGCCCCGGGCCCAGTGCTTCAATAGGCCCCACACACATGCTACTATCTCTCGGCTGTGGCCGTGGTGCATGTACGAAATTGTACTGCCCTGGGCCCCCGTTTCAATAGGCCTCGTGCCCTGGGCCCCGCAAAACTCTCATCCGCCACTGGGTGTGGTTATTAGTTTGTGTGTAGCAGAGTTAGCCACTCTGTGTGCACAGTTAGTTTCTTTTTTGGTCCATAGTCCAGTGTATTTTTCTTGATAAAATTTGGTCTGTAGTGTTTAGATTTCTTAGTATATTAATATCTGTACAGTTTTGTTAGTAGAAATGTCATAAATATGTACTTTATTAGATTATTTTAAACAATATGTAATTTGTTTAATGAGAAACAGATGCCTGGAACTTTCATATTGCCTATAAAAGAAATATTTATACAGAGATTCAATTTTAAAAAGTTTTGTTCTATGGCAAGATGCAGAGAATAAAGGCATCTGTTGTTATTCAGCTGAGTTTTTATAATGTCGGTCCCCATCAATTAATCTAACCTGAGTGTATGAGTCTAATGAAAGGAAACATAGAATACAAATGTAGACTGTCAATGTATATAAATCTTGAAATGTCCATGCAGTACTGATAAATTGCTATATTTTGCTAAGAGTATACAAACAGCAACCAGAGAGGCAGTTTGTACATAACAAATGCTGCTAAGCCTAAGTCTTTATTACTGAAAGATTCTTTAGATATTCAACAAAAATAAAGTCTGAACAAAGAGTCTAACAAGGTTATATGTTTGCAGAGCTCTCTGACATCAAAAAAGATCCTCCTCATAATGTCGTGGGTGTGATATTACCTGCAGAACCGTTGTTATTCCCTTTTTTGTTCTTGAAGCCATGCATAATTCAAGTTTTTTGCACAATTCGTGTTCTTTATTTTATGCAACAGGTTCTTGCACACTTGTGGAGGAAAATTCATTTTAAAAAGACAAATCTAATTCCATTAACTGATGTGTTACTTTTCATTGTCAACCACTCAGCTCTGTGCCCTGTTATCAAAACTTGCTCTCGTGTCTAGTATGCTTAGTACTTCACCTGACAAGAGGAATGCTTTTCTTTAGACCTAAATTAGTTTCATTAGCTATCCTTTCTTTTATGTTTCCTGTGAACCGCGGGTCTGAGTCATCACTTTCCTACACCCTTGGGCAGTTGTTGACACCAGTGCAAAGTACATGTAAAATGCTTCCAAACCAGAAAACAACAGTAAATTTGTGCCTTTGTCTTCTGAGGCACTTGAATTGCTATCACAGATGATGGATGTTGGCTTTGCTGTCATTCCACCATACACCTATTCCACTGTAATCCTATCAGAAAACATGCTGAATATTCTCTGATGATGACAACTAATATTAGAATTTCCCATGTTCTCCCATATCTAGCCATTATAGAGGTGCCGTGGCTTTGAATTTGTGTGTGTGGTGTAAAAAAAAAGGGCAAAGAAAGGAACTCAAACTGTAGTGATTAGAACCCTTGTTATGTTGGATAGTAAACATATGTTTATAAGAATTCTGGGGTTCTTTTGTCAGATCTTCAAGCAATTCCAGCTGCTTTGAGTCATATGGAATTGGGCATGTAAAAGTTCCATTATAATGGCATAGCTAGTCTTTTTTGTTGCAAGCTTTCAGTCATGCGATTTGTTCTGCTGTTGATGTGGTGACAAGATAGTAATACCAACAATCTGATGTCAGAACAGTGATGTAAACATGTTTTTGAGGGAGTGACAGTTTGTGTGGATGGAATATTAAACCAAAATGTTTTTCTTCTTCACTGTTAAAACAACACAAACCACTTCTGCTTCTCTGGAGCCATCAATTGAGTCTGAGTCAACTGCCTGTGATTTCCCTCCTTCTCTCCCCATTACATATCTGAATAAAGTGTGCATGAGGGATAAGAACAGGGAGCTATTTTCCTAATCTTTCTCTTATGTTAAAATATATATTCTACTAATACTTTTGAAAGTTCGCAACCCAAATTGTGTTAGTTTTAACCAATGAAACAGTACTACAGTATATAAAATAATAGAAGATTTACCCAACATTGCTTGGGTCCTTAGCTTAAATAAGTTTTGTTTTTGTTTTTAAATTTAGATCATTATTCTGGGGTGGACTTGGGGATGAGGGATTCAGTATGCAGGCCACAGCTGGGGAGAGAGCACAACTCCAGCCTTCTCTTGCCACAGTAGCTTGGGGTCAGGTGAGAAGCACCTGTCCATGGCCGCTGCAGCAAAATCTGACAGATGTGGATATCTGAAGATATAAAGCTGCAAAAACATGTGGCTATCTGAAGATATAAATAGCAGTCTTACTGTCCTCTTGTGGTCGTTCTATAGTACAGGTTGGACCTCTCTGGTCCGGCACCCTCAGGACCTGACCAGTCCCGAACGAGGGAATTTGCCGGAGCAGGGGGGTCTCCTACCAGCTTCCCAGCCCACCTTCCCTCCCTGCTGCTTACCCTAGCCACCCTGCCACCAGGCTGCTGTGCTGCTGTTGCCCCGGCAGCCCCGGACTGCTTTGGGCCCAGCCCCACTGCTACAGCTTCCGCGTCCCCAGCCCTGCTACCACAGATGCTGCTGGATGAGGGAATCCTGGGTTTTGGAGGTCCAACCTGTATAACTGTCCCTGCCACCAGAGCCCTCCCTTTCTACTTTATGAGAAAATATCAATCCAGGCACATCCCATTATCCTGGTATGACCAAACCACTATCTTGCTGTAAGTTATGATAAGAGGAAATGCCTACCGAATTTGGAGATCCTAGCTCTTACCATTCAGGAAGAGTTCCTGAACAACAGTCTCATGGGCAGAGACACAGATACATATTTCTAAAATATATAGGAAGAAGAAGACAAGCTCACTTATAGCCCTGCACAGATACAAAATTTGTGTCCACAATCAATCTGCAAAACCAGATGTAGATATAAAGCAGATATTTACAGATTGCAGGATACTAAAAATCACCACTGTTTTGAAACAGCATTGTTGCTTTTTCTCAACTACCTTAAAGAAAGTAAGAAATGCAACAAAGACCATTCAGAACTCTAATTGTTTTTATAAAGTATCCTTTGATAATATGGGAAACAGTAGCAGAAGTTCAGAGCGCCAGAGGTCCCATACAAAAACCTACACAGCATTTATATGTAAGGAACATCTTCAACATCCTACTGCATTGCTCGGTAGATTTTCTCCCTTCAAAGGCCTGGTAGCAGGACAATCTTTCTTACTAGTCTATAGGGACTGGACACTACATCTTCCAGAATTTATTAACAGTGGCGGCCCGTCAATACAGGAGAACTAGGCAGTCACCTAGGGCGCCAAGATAAATGGCCATTGAGGGCTTTGGAGGCGAGGGTGCCGATTGCGCGTTTCGCCTAGGGAGCCAGTTGCCGGCAGCTCATCTAGGGCCGCTCCTGTTTATTAATACTGCTCCTTTGTTAATCAAGTGGGTTTCTTATGCAACAGCACATAGTTCATCCTTCCATCCCTACTATTGCAAACTTAGGCAGTGACAGACCATTGCTTTTTTTTTTTCTTTTGTTGTTCCAGATGCATTTTTAAGAGCATTTGGTAAGTTGCTCCTGATTTTAGATCACTTTGAATTAGAGGGTTTCATACGTACAGGTCAGACATCAAAATAAGGCAATTCAATTTTTTCAGACACCCCCTTACCTATATCAGCTGCAAGTAGATGTGAGGCTATACAGAAACATTATAGTCACATGTTTTGAAATTAGTATATTAAAAAAAACAGTTCGCATTTACTATTTTTATTCTGATTATTTTCTATATATTTTAAATATTTTTCTAAATTATAATGTGATGGGATTTATCTGTAAGGATGATGAGGAAACCTCTAGGACCAGTATTTTTCTCTAGGTTAATTAATACCTGTTGGACAGGGGACACAGTTTCTGATAAAGAGGAAGAGGCCTCAGGATGACAGTGGGAAGAAAACCCAGACTGTTAACTCTGTTCAGAGCCTGAGCTGGGAGTTCCAGATGCAGGACTGGCAGGCATACTCCTCACTGTTGAGGGATCCTGCTGGTGCCACAGGTTTCATTTTTCTCCTCGGACCAGAAGCGCAAGCAGGCTGGAAGTCATAGTCACCAGAGTAGACTGGACAGTAACCCAGATGTTGGAAAGGCCTGTTGGTTGGAAAGGAGGCTGGTGTTTAGGGCTCTCTTTATTTTACAACAAGGGGAAACTCAGAAGGAATGAGAGAGGGTGAGAAGTGTCTCCGAAAGGAAGAGACAAGTATCTTCTCAAACCAACAAAAAAGTGTGATTGCAAACAGTGGTGACTTCGAGGCAGACCTTTCTGTATATAGCCATGTGGAGAATAGAACACCCTAGCAGGAAAGTGGTTTTATTTGTTTCTTTGAAAGGACATTGCAAGTATGGCCCTTGTGTGTCTTGGCCTGCTGTAGTGTTCTTACTTTCCTTATAATATGAAACATTTTCCTGTGGAGAAAACAGAATGTGCATAAAACTCTGTGGTCCATATATGAGTTCCAAGCTTTGCTCTTGTGGTTTGTTAGTATGTCACGTTTCTCCTTAGCAGAATTAAAACCATATTACTCAAGCCTGTTTTTTTTTCTTATTATCCTTTCTGTCTTACCTAAAATGGCCCATGTAGAGGAGGAGCCTTTGTGGTTCATTGAATGAACTATCAATCTCTGGATAGTACTTTATTGCTTTTGAAAGTTCAGGTCAGTTGATTGTATGTTACAATATAGTTGAAGGTAGGAGTCTTTCATATTTGCTTTCCAAAACTCACTGTTTTTGTTTGCTTTTGTCTCCTACCACTTTTGGCTTTATTTTCACCAGCAATGTTTTCTGAGCAGTAGCCCCCATCTTCCTGGGAGTTTTATTACTTTCAAGGTATTTCTAAACATTATTATTCTAAATGAACAACTACATGACTACCAATGGATATGATCAAGTTTCTTCTGCTGGAGTCAGCTATTAATTTGAAAAAGTCAGCATGTTCCTGTTCCATCTTTTAGCTGCTTTTCTTTTAAATTCTGAGCTCAATGTATTTAGAGTGATTTCATTCTCTTGATAAAATAAAAACAAATAATATTAGGACTTTCTTTTGGTTTGTCTAGAAATGTGTCAGAGTGCAGTTGTCTGACAAATTTATAACTTACTATTGTGGCTCACAGAATTGGGTAAATATTACTCACCCAGTTAGAATTTTTCCTTCACATAAGGGGGCTCTCCAAAGAGCAGAGGTGCAGAGCATATATGAATGGGAGTCTCCAGTTGATTGCACTTTCCATTGAATTGAGCTCATTGACATAAATAAACAAAGGAATATTGTACTCATACTAATAATTATTTTAAAATTATTATTTGGAGCTCAAAATCTTAACAAACATTTTTGTAATATTTCTTTTCTTGCTATTTTAAAAAATATTTTGATTTTGTTTTTCAAAATATTGGTTATATTTAAATCCATTTCCCATCTCTTTCCTTTTCTTGTACGGAGGGAAAAAAATAGTAACTCCTGTGACCTTCTTCGCAGCACATTGTAGCTTCATGTTCAGCTTTAATTGACATTTCATTAGCTCTTTGAAACTGTTCCCTCAGGCAAGCTCTCATTATATGTAAAGTAATTCAAACATCACAGTGTAACTCAGGGTGGGGGGGTCCAGAGAAGAGGTGATAGGCTCTATCAGGAGAGGGGATAGGATTAGAAATTCTTTATCCTGAAGAAGAATTCTAAGACTTTTAAACATCTTTTCTGAACCCACATGTCAGTTAAGATTCCTGAATTTAACACAGAAATATGGTAACTGAGAGATTTCTGATTTTTAAGAGCTGCTTTGCAAGAAATGCTTTGCTTGTGACAAAGGCAATCTGAAGGGCTTTTCTGGAAGAAAGTATAGAAGAGTAAGAAACACAAAATGTTTTCAGATTCTAACTGAATACCTGTGCACACATGTAAATACATACAGGCAGTCCCCGGGTTACATGGATCCGACTTACATCGGATCCCTACTTACAAACTGGGTGAGGCAACCCCGCACTAGCTGCTTCCCCCCAGCAGACCAGGGAGACGTGAAGCTAGTGCCCCCCCCCCCCCCCCAGCAAACCAGGGAGACACGGAGCGGCTTTTCTCAGCAGACACCTCAGCTTGAGAATAAAGGACTGAGGGAAGTGAGGTGTGGGAGAATAAAACTGAGCTCTGGAGAAATGTTTGGCTAGAGTTTCCCCTACAATATGTACCAGTTCCGACTTGCATACAAATTCAACTTAAGAACAAACCTACAGTCCCTATCTTGTACGTAACCCGGGGACTGCCTGTACTCCGACCCTCTCAGCATAAATGGTGATAAACAATGCGATGCCAATTAAAGCTGCTACTGTGAGATGGTTTTATATTTTCAGATAAAATATAAATCCATTCCTCTTCTCCTACAAAGGCTGATCCAGCCTTAATAAATACTAGGGAAAACATGAGCCACAGACCAACCTTAATTAATACCAGTAACAACTATTTTATTAGAATCAGCAGCACACTGCAATATCATTCAGTGATCCACTGAGGTTCTTAGGAGTCTGCTACTGTGGCTTCTTTATAAAAGTGAGAAGCAAAACAGCACTAGATACTGTAAAATCACTTTCTGCAGAACTCAGAAGGGAAGGGATTTAAACCCACCTGAGACATTGGCAGCAATTCATCCATTAATAATTACTTTGGACCTTTCCTCTCCTGACCTGTGGTAGCGGTGGTGGCCTTTCAAGATGAGGCTTTTGGAAGATGAAGGGAAACAGAGGAAAATGGCAGCTAATTTTATAAATACATTCTACTGCCTAATTCAGAGCATAGCATTAGCATCAGTCTTGGAAGATGCTGTTGAAAGTAGGCTTGGTAAATATCAGTTAATGGAATAGTCGATTAACCTCGTGAATTCTTATCAGTTGACTATTCTATGATCCCTGGGGATGGGGCTGGCAACCAGGGCACTCTGGCCCCACTCCAGAGGAGCCCCCTGCCACTCCACACTGCTGCCTCTGTATCAAAGGCATGGGGTGCCAGGTAGGAGCTATCTCTGCGAGGGGAGCCAGTTTAAAAACCAGCTCCCCTTGCGGACCAGCTGCCTGGCGCTTCATACTGCTTCCTCTGATACAGAGGCAGCAGTGTGGGGTGGCAGCAGTCCCCTGCCAAGGGTAGGGGCTGAACTCCCGGACCCAGCACGAGCCAGAACTGAGCTAGGCTGCCTGCCCACCTGGCTCCTAATACACTTTAAATGCAGAGCCATAGTGGGGATAGGTCTCAGAGCCAGCACGAGCCAGGTCTGAGCTGGGCTGCTGGCCAGCCTGTTAAAAAATTTACTGGCGGGGGAGAGGGACAAATGCATGTAGTCTATAGCATTTAACCTATACGCTTTTGCTTGCCAGTTAATCGACTACACTATTGCATCCCTAATTGGAAGATGATATGATCCTCTGGTAGATGTGTAGCCTGCTACACACATTGCAAAGATTCACTGGACTGGGTGAGAGGATGGCCTCCCCTTTTCCCTGAAAACAACTAATACTCCAAGTGTGGGCTTCTTCAAAACTGTTTTGTTTTTCAGGTTAGGAATAGTGCACATCTTTTGCTGTGAGATCATTATTTTCATAAGCTAAGCAGGGCCAGTCTAAGGTGCTACAGCAAATGGCTTTTAGTGATTCATCAGGTGTATCTCTCCCCACTGAAGCAAAACTGAATCACTGCCACACATTGTGAGACAGATTGTGTCCCCAGAGGGAAACAAGCATCCCATGTGCAGACTTAAGGCAAGTTGGGGGGACACATGGAATGCTGCCTCATTTCTTTAATGTGAGATCTCCACTCCCAATTTTCCAGAACTAGCTTCGGCAGATGTCTACACAATTCTCGACATCCCTCCCCCCCCCAAAACTGCAGCCTGGTAGCAGGGTGATCCTTTTTCCTGTCTTGCCCAGTTAATTTGTGTGTTCATTTGAAACAGGTAGCAAAGTTTAGAGTGCCCCTAAAACAGTGGTTCTCAACTCGTTTCAGTCCATGGACCACCAGGCCAATCAAAAAATTTTTGTGGACCACCTCCTTTTTGAGACATGATAAAAAAGAGCAGACAACGAACATTTTGGTTTGAAATTTATTTCTTACTAACAGATTTTTGGATTCTCTTTTCACTGACAAGCTTTTTAATGTTTGGAGTGGTACTTGATAATGCGCAATGAATATCACTTTCCACTGCAAGCTGATTCCTTTGTTTGGACTTAACATGCAACAAACATGAAAATCCAGTCTCACACATATAAATTGATGCAAATGGCAAAATAAATCTGAGTTCGTGTGCTGACAGATTTGGGTAACTCCCGGTCACGCTGGCCCAAAATTTCTCTATGGTAGACTGCTGGTACACATCCTGAGCTGCAAAATCATTTTTCAGATCCAAGAATTCCTCCTGCAGATCCTCTGGAACACTATTAACATCTGTTGTAAATGGATTCCTGTTGAAATATAATCTATCCCTTGTCCTGTCCACCTCCGGAAGGTATCGTTGGAATTCGTCTCGTAGATTCCGTAAATGATCGAGAATTTGTGTCCGAATGGCTTCCTTTTCCCTGAGCATGGCATCCACATATGGAAATTGAGCCAAATTATTGCCTTTGACTCTTACTATCCAGAGTTCCAATTTGTCAAGAAAAGCCTTGATGATGCTTTGGTGAGAGATCAGATTTGCACCTTTCCCTTGCATCTGAACATTCAGTTTGTTCAAGATTCCAAAAATATCGACAAGATACGCAAGTTATAAATTTGACTGCATCGGCATATTTCGGAATTCCTCTTTCCCTTGAGCCTGGAGAAATAAATCCAACTCCTCTCTCAGTTGAAAAACTCTATTGAGTACGTTCCCCGCTGACAACCACCAAACAGAAGTATAGAACAGCAACACATCAAAGTCAGAAGCCATGTCCAGACAAAATCTTTTGAACAGTCTGGTGTTCAGAGCCAATGATTTGATGTGATTCACCACTTTCACCAACCCTTTGAAAATGGCATTCAGTTGATCAGGCAATGTTTTTGATGCCAAAGCTTCCCTATGAATGAAGTGATGAACTCCGGTTACCATTGGAGCACCACGTTTCACCAGTGTTTGGAAGTCCGATCTTGAGCCCATCATGGCAGGTGCACCATCAGTGGTGACACCCACAATATTTACCCAATCCAGACCATGTACTTCAAAGAAAATTTTAACAATTTCCATCACATCCTGAGCCTTTGTGGTGGTATCAAGAGTCTTACAAAAAAGAAACTTGTCTTTGAAGTCTCCCTCAACCATATATCGTGTGAATACCAATAGCTGAGAGCACAATGTGACGTCGGTCAATTCATCCAATTGTATGGCATTCATCCCATTGTATGAAATTCTTTATTTCATCCACAACTTGTTCATTGATGTTCTGTGATATCTCATTTGTCAGTCTCGATACTGTGTCGTTAGAGACAGATATATCATTCAGCTTCCTTGTTCCTTCCTCGCCAGGAACAAGCCTCACCATCTCTTTTGCACAGGGGAGCACAAGTTGCTCTACAATGGTATGAGGCTTCTTGGCCTGTGCAACTTTGTATGCAACAATGTAGGAAGCGCACACTGCATTGCTTGTCTCATTGTAGAATTCACGTGTTAAGTTGAGGCGCTGCCGTTTCAGACCTGATAACCGCCACTCAAAATAATCTTCATCCTTTTGCAGCAAGTTGAGGTGACACTTTTCGAGGTGGAGTTTCAGCTTAGCCGGCTTCATGTAGTCATTCCCCAAGGCTTTGAAACAAATAATACATTGTGGCAAATCCACACCTTCTTTTTCTTGACGAGTGAAGCTGAATTTGATGTAGTCCTCCAAAAACTTGTGCTTGACATTTCTTCCTGTTGTTGCCATTCTAAACAGACTACACCACACCTGTAAAACAGCACATGTAACACAGGACGAACGACACAGCAACCACTCAGCACGACGGTGGCGGCTACACTGACGCTCAGAGCCTCAAACGGAAGTTACTGGCAACACAACACGGTTGTGTCCTAGGTGACGCTATGGATGACACACCGTGTGCTTGTGAACACAGCGTAAAGCAGTCTAATGGCGGCATCTGCTCACGCCATGTGACTTTGGACAATGTTCCTGTGGACCACCAGTTGAGAACCACAGCCCTAAAACCGTTACCCACATAGCTTGAGGTACATCAGTACATCATATATCACCTTGATTCCTGCGCCCTTGTGTGTAATGATAGGTGTGAGCTGGGAACTCTCATTAATAAAAAACAAATCTCTGCATTATTACATACTCTTGGGTTATACCATTGAGATGCATAATTACATCCTATGGAAAATGATATAGGAAAGAGGAAGCAGTAACAAAAGTGCAGAACATGTTTCTTATTCAGGAAAAAAAAGATTGTGTATATGTGAAGTTCAGTTTCTTTCTGCATTCTGTTTTTCTAAAAATACTGAAGTAGTTGGTATTCAGTGGAGCCTGTATAGTTTCATTTGTATTGTTTTATAGACATTTTACTGCCATGAGTGGCGTCTAGGTTCACTGCCTTTCTCCAGAATGTATTAGACAGACTACTCAGAGACAACACTTTTAATTACATATTAAGCTGAATAAAACCAGGAGGTATTTATGAAAATCCCAAATACAGTACAGAAAAAACATCCACTCAAGTCCCCCCCAAAGCATGAATCTAATTTCATCAGAGGAAATAAGTACTGTTTGAGACTAACTAAATTTTACGTACACAAATTGAAAATATATCCTGTACATTAGTTACAGTATAAATGTGTATATGGTGCCCAGAGGGTTCTTCCTATAAAAGAAAGATCATAAAATACCTTCAACATACTATATTCATTGCATTAGCAATAAATCTGGAAGATGAATTATGTTAAGTTACTGCTAACTAGTATGCCAGGGAGTATGTTGCTAAATTAGAATTTTAATTGTGCTTCCTCCTTCATATTAATTCACATTGAACCTCATTTCAAAAACATCGTAAAGAATTTAAAATGGGATGAAGCTAATAGGGTCCTATAAATCTTAAAAAGGAGTATATGGAAATTACTCAAAAAACCTACAGAAAATAATAGAGAATGATTTCCTTATCTGCAGAAGTTTTAAACCAAATAATAATATTTAATGAAAATTATATTGCTGCTGTTGAATTCTGTAAGAAATGTCAGATACTAAAGCAATAGGAACCTGCATAAGAAACTGGATATAGATAAATTAGTCTAGTAATATGTAGAAAGTAATATCATTCTCTGTTAATTTCTATGGGACTGGGAGTGGGTGCCTTTGATGGATCACACAGAGTGACACACTCAGGGCAGACTGCAAAAATCAGATCAGACAATCCCCCAAATCTGGTGGTTTATTCTATGAGATTCACCAAGCCAGTAATAAAAGGCTTTTGCAGTATAACATTGGTTATCTAGAAGCCAGAGTCCTCCTTCGGCATCTCAGCCCTTGGCTCCCATCCAGACAAGCAGGTCTAATATAATGAGGGTTACTGAAAATCCAATTCACCATATGTGACATTCTGCTAATCAAAAGGATCGGATATTTACCCCTAGATCAATATGTATTTCAGATCCTACCCTGATATCAGGCAATCCTCCATTCCTTGGTAAATTAACTGAAGATTTATTAACAAAAGAAAATAGAAGGGTTATAAATTGTTTATAGATCACATACATATATAAGAATTTTGCAAATATTTGTAAGGTTTGTAGCAGTGATAGACTAGTCTACTGGCTTGCAAAAGTCTTTCTGGTAACTTTCGAAAGATTGGAAGGTTTTCAGTCTATAGAACATACTCCTTTTAGTTGTAAATCCATAGTCCAGAGAATTGGAGCAGGGAAGAGGCAAAAGAAAGAGGTCTTAGAGATCTTTTATACTTTTTGCCATGTGAAAATTTCAAAGAATCTGAGAGTGATTTTAAGAAGGCATCAATACCTTTTACTTGCTTTCCTCTGTCAGCTTTAATTGTTTTATAATTGATGTACACACTTCAGTTATGATAATGTGGTGATACACGCTTTATAAATCATAGGTAAATTACATAGATTACACAGACAGTTTAAGTTTACTAAGTCATAGTAAATTGAAAGATTCACATTATTTGAAGACTAGACTGACATGGATTATCAGTTATTTATGCTGACGGAGAAGGAAAGGCTGAGAGTAAATACAATCTCCTTTGGCCCCACCACTATCAAATTATCTTTCAATGACCAAAGCATCGCTATGAAATATTTTTTGTGCAGAGTGGGACTGCCACCACAGAGTGAGTTACATTCCTCTCAAATATTTGGGATGATGTTCAACGTGAAGACAGACTCCTTTATTAATAAAATATTTCGTCAGAGCTGCTTCATGAGTATGGATGTTGGTTTTTAAAACACTTCAAAAAAACAGCAGGAAATTCCAAAAAACTTTCTTTCAAAATCCAGTTGGGATGTTCTGGTGACCAGCATACTTACTTATTATACCATTCACAAGGCCTGAAAGGCCAAGAACACCATGAAACCTGTACTGGCCACATAATTACATAAATAACCTGCTCATGGAAACACTCATGGGTGTGTTTAAAATAAACCATAGGTATAAGTTTTGCTGGATTTAGACCAAAATCATTTTAACTATAAAGAATATTCTATCATAACCTTAACTGTGACTCAAAATAAATGCAATTCTCTCATTAGTGATCTCAAAATACAAGCTCAACAACTGTCCGAATAAGTGATGTAAAAATTATACCTGTATGTGATCTTAAGAACACCCCAGAGCAAGACAGTAAACTGTTGTCACGCTATATATACAAAAGACAACATGTAAATCATTGGAAAATTAATAATTCACTAATCATTAATATTCTTGTGTGATGTCTGTACTGTTAATTCACAAAATAACTTCAAATAATATACATAATGTGTTTCAACCTGTCATGTCAGGGGAAGTTGATAAACATAAAGACAAACAAATGAGACCCATGCCTCTAAGGAGGCATGGCCAAATTCAGCAGGCTATTCATTTGTATTGGGGGTTACAGGAAGAGCTCATTAGCATAGTAAAAACACCAGCAGTGAAAGAACCAGCATGGAGTCTAATTCAGACAGCAACACATCTGTCCCAGGCAGGGAAAATTAACTTTATCTGGGAATAACCTTCAGAGCAGTTGTTGTCAATCAAGGACTCCCCCAGGACATATCCAGAGGTCTTCCAGGAGGAACAACTCATTTTGAAATTTAGGCTACATAAAAAGCAGTAGTGAAGGCAGTATAAAGTAAAATGTCATAATTTGTACTACTGTGTATACTATACACAGAAAAATAAGTACAATATTTATATTCCAATTGATTTAGTACATAATTATATGGTAAAAATGAGAAAGTAAACAATTTTTTCAGTAATAGCGTACTGTGAAACTGTCCTATTATGGAAGCAAGTACTTTGAAAATAAGATGAAACTTGGGAATATGCAAGACAAATCAGATTCCGGAAAGGGGTTCACTAGTCTGGAAAAGTTTAGAGCCACTGCTTTAGAATAATACATTTCAAAGATTTACTGGACTATACATAGAAGGGGCTAGAAACCCTAAGTTATCCTTTATCTGAAGAGACAGAAACGGAGCATCCTGACTTCTTTAAAGTCTGCTGGCAGAGTCAGGTCAGTTGTGCTGTAAAAGAAACTTAGTGAGAAACACAACGAGAGAGCTTAGTTAGTTAAACCACGTTTTAATCTTAGAAGTATATTTGTACTTTGAGTCTTTTTTTGTTACCCTTTCTATGTTTATTCCTTATCCTTGGTATCTCTTAAACCTGTGATTTATATTAAACCTTAAATAGTATATTAAATCTGTGTATAATAAACTTGTTTCACTGTATACCAGTTCATTTTTTTGGTTAAAATAAAGTGTTTATTGACCACAGTTAAGATAGTAAGCTGCTGCATACTGTCTAAAGAAGCAGCAAACTTAACACCCTCTGAGGCTGTTTTTTGAGAGGGCAGAAGACTGCAAGAGACATCTCTGAAGAACTCAGCAGTTGGGTTTTTCTGATTGAAAACCACCAGCCTAGCAGATAACAATCTTAAATTTGTGGACCCCTATATTTTTCAGATAGAAGTGCAGACACCTTTGAAAATCTTAAAACGTAGTCTGTAGATCGCCACGAAACATATGTTGAAATCTACTGTGCTAGACTAAGTTTAGACTGGCAGAATCTGAAGAGTTTGTTGTCTGGATAGATATGTCAGAGAGTTGATGCATACTTTAGCAGTATTAAAACTCTCAACTGAGAGAGGTAGCACAGTAATTCAGAGTTCTGGAAACCCTGATTGTCCACAATGTGACACAATGAACAGCCTTAATGAAATTCCAAATATACATGATTGTATAATATATATCAACATTCTGTACTTTTCTGTTAAACTACATATAAACTTTATTATCAAAAACAGCTCTGTAAAGTACTTAATCAAAAATTTGTTCTGATAAAATTAAGTGATATGCACTTTAAAAATATCAGATAAAAAAATCTTACATTTAAAAGCAAATCAGTGGATCAGAGTTAAAGTTGTGCTGTAATGAAATATGCATTTCTTTGTACTTATTGTGAATAATGTGTATATTATGCAGGCAGCATAAAATTTATGAAGGCTTTAACTTTTCATTTCCTTGCTTTTCAGTACTTTCATTTTGTAAATGATGCGGTAGGTACTTACACCATTGTCACCTAGTAACCTAGCTGTTTTTATAAAAAGTGTTTCAGCTTTGGAATAATGGTAATACTACTATTTGCTAGGTAATGGTCTTCATTGGATGATTTCAAAGCACTTTACAAGGTAGATTAATTTTATGATCCTTACTTTAGAGATAGAAAAGCAGAGAAAGAGAGTGCATGAGTGACTCCCAGTCTGGTGCTCTGACCTTAAGACCACACACACGCACATGTCTCTATCTTGCAACCCCCACAATCATATTTTTAGACAGGTGCCAATATTTCTAATCCTAGGAATTTCTAAATATATAATCAAAATTCATCAATAAAAGTCAACTTTTATCATAGTTATCACACATTCTTACCTGAAATACTGCAGTTGTTTCCTAGTGTGTGCATCACAGTGCACTAACTCTTGGCAGTGTTTACTTTTTAATGTTGACCATTGCAGCTTGATTTAGAGCAAGCAAAGCCATTTTAGATTATTGCTTCTGTATTGATCATTCCGTATCCATGTTACAGTCCACAGTATAGCTGTACATTTTCAATTTAAAAAAAAAATCATGGTTTTTTTTTTTCAATTGGTAAAAACTTACAAATTTGAAATTTCCATACTGAAATTTTCATTCTAATAAAAGATTATTTATTCAAAGTGCTCATTTTGGGGCTTGTCTCCCATTGACTTTAGCAAGAAATTTAGAGCTTCTTTGGACTTTTCCTCCCTTAACTAGTGTAGTTTGTGAAGGATTTCATGGATGACGTGCTTGAGGTATGAAGAAAAAGGAGACAAATGGTAGTCCATTTTATAAGTACTTTCTAGCTGTTTTAGTGACTAATAGCTTGCTGTGTCTTTGCAGGATAGACACAGCAAGTTATTAGTCACTAAAACAGCTAGAAAGTACTTATAAAATAGATGACCATTTGTCTCCTTTTCCTTCACTTGTTTTCCCTGTCTGGCTTGGGAACTTGACTGTTTACTTTACTGTCCCAGAACAAATGTTCTGGTATTGTAGTGAATCATGGGTTTAGGATCTGGATTAGCGTACGTTCAAATGAAAAGATTAAAACATGAGTGTGACCATCCATTCTGACAATAAAAATCCTCATTAGTCCAATTAACACTAAACTCACAGAAAATATTTCAGCATAAAATGATATAATGAATTTGTGATACATTACATTACTTTTATGGACACAGTGCACACAGGCACTCAGTGAAAGTCATTTTAGAACCCAAAGTGCCCATGAAAAGTGCATAACAGAACTTGATTATTTTTTCTTATGCCAACAAGTAGTGTCTTTTATTAACATAAAGAGCACCATTCAGAGTTAGCACCTTCATTTTTATCTAATATTTACCCAACATCTATACTGTATTTAATAAAACTAATGCAAAGAATAAGACTGTATTTTTCATAAAATTGTCATTTTTCTTTCTTTCTAATAATCTTGGCAATGTTGTAAATAATGTTTTTAATAAAGAGCCAATTGAATGCAAATTAAGAAAAATGCTGCTGTGTATTAAGAGACTGAATAGCCACCTATCTACCCCAAGGTAAACATGAAATTGTTTGTAGTATATTATTAATACAGTGTCTGTTTCTGTTATCAGTAGTATCACAGGGCTTATTGCAATTTTACATTGGTGTAATTAGGAGCAGAATTTGCACAATGCACATTAGCCAGTTACACTTAGCATTACAAGCACAGAACTTTTGCAAGGTTGACTAATTCTCCTCACACAAAAATCATTCTTGCTGATACACACTTTATTCTTGTGTCAAACTCTCCATGTGAAACATGGAACTGAAAAAAAGTGCTGTTCAAGGAATATCCTGGTATCATTATCAGATAAGCAAATGAGTTAAATATTGCTTTAACAACTATAATTTTGTCTGTTGTAGTGTTTCTTCCTCACTCCATTGCTTTATACTTTATTCTTAAGGTTCCTTTGCTACATACTGCATTTCTTAATGTCCCTTTCTTTCTTTTCTTTTTTTTTTAAATAGAGTTTCTTTGAAGGACAGTCTGCACCATGGGACTCAGCTAAGAAAGATGAGAACAGAATGAAGAATAGATATGGGAATATCATTGCATGTAAGTGTTGACAGCATAATTGTTCTACTATGTTAACTTCCTTTTAGTTTCCGGGAGACTGGGTGGGTGAGATAATATCTCTAACTGGACCAATTTCTGGTGGTGAAAGAGACAAGCTTTCCAGCTACAGAAAGCTCTTTCTTTGTCCTGGTAAAGGTACTTAGAGTGCCACTGCTAAATACAAGGTGAAACAGATACCATATTCTAAGGGACAATTCAAGGTGAAGTTGTGACTGGCTTGAATGATAGGGAGGATTATAGCATTGTCCACAGTGGCAGGAAAGATCAAAAGCTCAGCTTTGAACCATATTAAGCTTAAATTGACAGTTGGACATTTAGAGGAGATGTCAGAAACCCAAGCCACAAATTTGGTGTAGATGACAGGAGAAGGGTAGATCAGTGCGTCATCTTTACAGGGATGTTAATTAAAGTCACATTTATGAATGAGATTACCGGTGTAGGGAAAGAAGAGGGGCCAAGTACAGAGGCCTATGGGGACTGAGTGAAAGTTGTGAAGAGGTGGCACCTCCTAATTTAACAATGAAAGAATGATTAGAGATGAAGGAGGAGAACCAGCAGAAGATGGAGTTTCAAAAGCTTAGAGAGGGCAAGATTTCTGTTTTTCAAAAGTTTACACATAAACATTGACTTAATACTGCTTTGAAATGTTAACATGCAAAAGAAAAATGCTCCTTTTATCTATCTTAATTTAACAGAAACAAGCACAGAAACAGTTCCCTTATGTTGTCAAATCTTTTTTTTAAATGTTTCCTTTTTTTTAGTAGTTTAAGTTTAACATAGAACTGTGCTGTATTCGTGTCTGTTCGTTTGTTTGTGGATTTTTTGTTTGATTTGTTTTGTTTTAACTCTGTTGCTGCCTGATCGGGTACTTCTGATTCCAAATGAGGTGTGTGTTTGACTGGTCAATTCATAACTGGTGTTCATAACTCTTCCTACTGTATGTCTATGATAACCAACAATTTGAGGAGGATGGAGTGCTTGTTCCGAATTGAAGACGTTGTCATTATAGATGTTGGTGAATATAGTTTTGCTGAACTTGAGTAGGTGGAAGTTAGAGAGAAGAGAGTCCAATGGTGAAATCGGAGGACTCTGAGTTGTAATTGTAGACAAGGAGGTCTATGGCTTTTCGAGAGGAAGGGGTAGAGGATGGTAAATGAAGAGACCAGTGAGGTTAAGAGGGAGGGTTTAAGATGGGTGAACTAAAGCATTGTGTTTGTATTTCTAAGGGAATGAAGTGGAGGAGAGGGAGAGATGAAGAAAAGATGAGAGAGAGGGAGTGAGATAAAGCAGAGAAAGGGTGAGAATGGGGAATTATGAGGTTGGGTATTGTAGAGGTAGGTGGGAGGGATACAGAAAGAAGGAAGATCCAAGATCTCAGCTTCAGTCACAGAGAAAATGGGGAGAAGATGTTGACATAAGGGAAGAGTAGGAAGAAGTCCTGTTAGAGCCTGTGAATTTTCTCTTGGAAAAAGTTAGCAAGATTCTTGGCAGATATGAGGGGAGACCTTAAATAGGGACCAGAAGGTGAGGAGTAAGTGAATCTGTGATGAAGTGCCATGGGTGGTTTACAAGAAACACTCAGCAGCAGAAGTGGAAGAAGAAAATGGGGGAGAGGAACCATGGCAGGGCTCTTTCAATGCATGAGAAGTGCAAAGTAAATGAGGATAGTAGAGAAAGTCAGTGACTAAATCAGGGATGAGAGCACAGAGGGGAGTCGGCTGATAGCAAAGGAGAAGGACTGGAATTAATGGACTGGAAAACATGACAATTTTGGTTGGCAAGTCAAAGGAGATGATGCTAAATGATATGAGGGGAGACAAAGAGTTCAGTGATGGAGAACTGCCCGGTGGAGCCACAACAGCAATGGCTGCCCAGCAGGTCGGCTGGGAGACCAGCAGCCAGGCCAGGAGGCCAGTGGCAAGGATCCAAAAATGATCTCCCTTGGTCCTGCAAAGTACCTCATCTGGAGCCAGTCAGGTCCTGAGAGAGCCGGATCAGGGAGGTCCAACCTATAGTTCCTTCCTCCTATAGTTGGAGGAAAATTCAGGTTCCCAGTGTTTCTTTTTGTAAAAAATGTATAGTTCCCATAAACCTCAACATTCCTGCAGATGACAGTTTATTTCTTTTTTAACTACAACTCCTTTTTTTCCCTAAATCTTGTCATCTTTCCCCTCAAAAATTGGCATCTCTATAGAGCTGAAAATAAACACAGCAAAGCTGCTGAATTTCATGTACGATTACATGAAAATATACTTCTTCGAATTACACTATTATGCAGAACCTTAATGCTGATCTCATACTTCTCCATAGGAAAATAGCATACATAGGTCGCAGGTGTGAGCTGAGTAACAGGTGGGACTCTTGATATTGCTAAAGTCAGAGTTTTATGTTATGGCGTTTAAGTGCCCTTGACCCCTCCTATAGGCCGGGTGCAGTACCATAGTCCTTTTTCATCCCTGGCACTTCCTGCAGGCTGACCTCTGTGGCTTTTTAGTGGTTTGTTTATATCTCAACTTGCTTTTAATATGTCATTAGTATGTAAGAAATAGATGGATGGAGATGATTTGTTATCATTAGAACATACTATTTATTTGGCAATAAGAATTTTAATAATACAAATTAAATTACAACACATTATTTATGGTGAGGGGCAAACTTTTTAGAAGAGCCTCCAAAATTGTGCCCACGCATTTGCCATATGTTAATTAGCCAAATTACCTGACGTGTGTGGGGTTTATGTAAACAAATGGGTGCATAAGCAAAATCAGGGAGGGTAGTTTTAGAAGTCTGCTCTTAAAATTGTGTCCCTCAGTTATCAACATATTGGCTTCTGCTTTTAAGGAATTAAAAAAAAACCTCTTTGTACACTGTATTTAAGAAGTTAAAAGTATTGTAGATTGTTTAGATGCCATATATTCTAGGCATATTTTTTGCAGTGAAACATATGTTGTTTTAGAATGTGAGTTTAATGTAGGGTTTTCAGCCCTTTTATCCTCTTTGTTTAAATCCTCCAAGATGCCATCATTACGTTATTGTTTGTAGTCAGTATTGCTTTGTAAGGAAATTAAAGCAATAGCACCAAGCTGCCGGCACAAAAGGAGCTTGTCAAAATAGCAGTGTACATTACATTACCCAAGTGATGTAAATTTAATTAGATACAAGCCTGCCCTATTCATAAGGAGAAGTAGGCTACAGAAACTTGTGAGCTGTTTCATCATTACACTAAATGCTGACCATGAGCTAATTACAAAATGGGGTTCTTCTTTATTAAAAGCAATGTGTTTTTATGTTTCTTTTTCACTAAGAACCAAAATATAGCTTTGAAACTGTTAAATGAGTTTCTTCATGAGACCAGTATTGTCTGTATGCTGGTTATTTATGGGCTTAGGTAATATTAATTTTTCATTTAAAAAAGATCTATATTGTCTGTAAGAATTCATTTTTATCCTTACCTGCCCTGATCAAATAAGAGAACTATTGACCAAAATTTTCAAAAGTGACATGATTTTGGGTGCCTAACTTGAAACATCTTTATTAGTAGGTGTCCATTCCTAAGGTTTTAGGACATAAGGCACACAGAATTAGGGAAATAAGGCATACAGAATTGCTCATTACTTTTAAAAATACTAGAAAACTTACCAGGTGTTGCCCAAGTCTGGCCCAGGACCAGAGGTAGTTGGGGTAGCTAGCAGGCTAGAGAGGTATAGGGCCAGCTCAGAGCTAAAACGGAGGCAGAGAATTAGCTTGGAAAACAATGTGTTAAATGCATATATAGCTTGTGTATCTCTGAGTCAACAACCTATGTAATTAAGAGCACACAGAAAAAAAGTGCCTGTTTTATCTTTGTTACCAAATCCTTTAAGAATCAGAAAACAGTCCCAAACCACACAACTACAGGCTGGGATTTTCAGAGAGACCAACAAAGTTAGCCACCCAAATCCCCTAGAAATTGTGTAATACTCTTTCTTCATCCCCTATAGTATTCCTAGCTCCTATCTGTGGAACATAGGTTCTACTAAGTAAGATGCACGTATGAAGTAACAAGAGCAAAGAAGTTAAATGAAGATAACTAACGATATGAAGCTAAATATTTTTTAAAGTCTTTAAATCTGAAGTAATGAAAGCTGCATGTGTGACTGAAAGCCAGCCATTTTGGTGAGAGTGGAGAAAAATAAATTAATGAAATAGCAGATAAGTCAATACACATTTAATATTGAACTTTACCAGGCTTTATTAGTTAACCTGTAGGAAAATCAAGGAAATTTATATTCTTAACTATTAATTTATGTATGAGGAAAATCTAAATGTAGCCTTCACAGAGATTGAAATGAAGGAGACAGCAGATAAACTAAGACGCACAAGTGAAAGAGGTCAGTAGACTGGCAGGTTCTCCTGAAAGTGTTTTAAGAGAAAAGACGTGAAATCATGGAGATATGGAGAAGGATATTCAGTACTAGTCCAGTCCAGCTCCCACTGAAGTCAGTTGGAGTCTCTTCATTGACATTAATGGGAGCTGGATCAGCCCCAAAATCTATAAACCAACAACTGTGCCTGAAGATTGGAAAGTTACTAATTTTTAAGTAAGATCTTGGGAATTAAATGTCTACGAGCCTCCCCCCAGTTTTGAAGAAATTGATTCATAGCTTAATTAAGTATAGAATAGCACAGCACAGCACTTGGACAGGTGTAATTTGATAGGTCAAACAGGCATGGTTTCTGAAAGTGAAAAATCAAGCCTCTTCAAATTGTTAGATTCCTTTGAAAAAGTTAAATAAGCAGAGAAGGATGACCTTGGTGAACATTGACTTGGATATTTCAGGGTTATTTTATAAGGTCCCTCCTTAGAAACTATTAATTAGAAGAACAACTTAAAAGGGACAAATGTGTAAAAAGTAGCTAAGTAAGAATCAGTTGGCAACGTTGGCTTGGAATTTGGTTCAGTTTTGTTTAATATCTTAGGACTACAGAGCCTTTAGGGACAACCCATCGCTTCAGCACCAAAGGTGAAGTGCTGGGACGGAGCCGTGACTGTGTGAGTCCTAAAACCCTCTTCACTCCAGGGGCACAAAATGGGAAGGAGACAGCAACCTGCCTACTTCCTATTACACTTAGCCCATTATCCTACCATAGCCATCCCTATCCTGATTACTCGTTCGGGCAGGAGGTGGAATATGAGACATTTACCACTGCTCTTCCCTGCTACTTGGAACCACAACCCCAGTTGGGCTTCCATTGTCCTGTAGGGTGATGGGCTTCGGTTCTGCTCCATTGAGGAGTCACATATTATTTCATTATTTATTTCTTTAGTTCCTAATTACTACAGAGAACCTCCATACAGAAAGCACTGCCTGCCTAATAATTACATATACTTACCACAACGTCTTGACGATCACCCAATAACACACTACACACTCAGATACAGATAACACAATAACTTGGCCAGCAAACAGTGCTTAATAACAACAACAACTCAGATGGCCAATAAATCCAAGCAACAGAAGAGCCTCTTTCAGCCCCCTTCTTTACTTTCCAAGGTAATACCTTCAACTTTTCCTCAAAATATTGTTAAGTAGATGGCATGGCCAAAAAATCATCAGGTTTGGGATATTTTGAACCAAGAGAAGGAGCAAGTTCGAAAGCTTCAAGGACCTCGCAGTTCCCTCTCTTTTATAGTGAGGGTGGATCTACCTCAGTCACCTTACTGACTGTATCTGAGGCAGCATAGAGAGAGAAGCATTGGACCAGCACCAGGGATGTAAAATCCAGGTTAATCACTTAACTGGTTAAACCTTAGGTTTAATTTGTTAACCATTTTATACAGGATCCTACACCTGTCCCACACTCTGCGCACCTCTCCCCCCTATGTTTGGGGCTGCCAAGCATAGGGCATCTATCTTATGCTCCCCTGGCAAACTGCTCCTGGATACCGGTTAACCAGTACCAGGTAACTGGTTACCCATTCATAGGCCTAAGCAGCACATAACTGAGTACTGAGTGATTTGCAGCGTGAATTGTATAGTGAATTGTATTAAGTTTGCTAATGGCCCAGAAGTTGTTTGGACTACATACAGAAGGCCACAATGAAGTAAACTTTAATAGAAACCCATTGTTTGTTTTGTATGAAGAAGCAGCATTTTGACCAATGTAAGTAGAATCTACAATGTTGATGTTTAGATGGATTTAAAATAATTGCACAATTGAATGGTACAGGAAATTCAGCTTGGATAAACAATAGATCATGAAAAATAGGATAAAAATAATCTTAACTTACATAAGTCGTTTAAATTAATCGACTCTGAATTTTCAGGATCATTTTAGGAAAAAGCCCAAGAATAGTTCAATAGAGATGTCTTCCAAGTGTGCGGCAGCTGTTCTAACAACAGAACAATGATTGGGGATATATGTATAAGAGCAAAATAAAACAATACAGAAAATGAGATGAGATATTGAACTATGGTCATGTTGTGTCCCGTTTTTGTTCCCTTGTTTTATGAAAAATATCCCTGAAAGAGGTAAGAAGGTCCAACAAAGAGGAGCAAAAATACACCGTCCCACAGTATAAGAATAAGAGAACACTTGTTAAAATGTGGTTCCAGTCTGGAAAGTAACTATGCAAACATGGTATTTTTTTATTCAACATATTTTTTACTCCACTTTAGTATGCTCCAAGTCACATTTCCTTTCTTAAAAGTGATCAAAAGTATGTGTTATTTGGGGGAGTATGTTTTTCATTTGGGGTTTTGTGAGTTACTTTTCTAATTGAAGAGCCGACACAGCTAAAAGAGAGTGAGAGAAAGAAATGAATACACTTCCATTTTGTGCACCATCAAAATAATTATGCTAATGCATACTCACTGAGGACAATGGGAGTTTCACTTATGTCACTAAAACAATAAGCTGAAAACCAGGCAGCTGCGCAGGTGTCACTGTTAGTTCTGCAGAAGTTTCTCTCTGGTGATGAGGCACAAAACAAAGGCTCTAGACTGCACTCTTAGGATATGTCTACAATGTGGGACAAGGTCGAATTAAGATGCACAACTTTAGCTACATTAATTGTGTAGCTGAAGTCAAAGTGCCTTAACTCGATTTTTGGCACTGTCCACACTGCAGGAAGTCAAAGGGAGAACACTCTCCCTTCGACTTCCCTTATTCCTCGTGGAAGCAGGACTACCAGCATCTACCCAAGTGCCCCTCTCAGTTTTAATTAGCGTGTCTTCACTAGAACTGCTAATTCAAACCCTGGAAGGTCAACAATGGCAGCTTCGATCTTCACTGTAGTGTAGACATGCCCTAAGAGCACAGACTGAGTTTGTAAGGTCACTTGTTTAATCATAAACTGAACATAAATGGAATATAGAATTCATTGAAAGGAAAAAAAAGTGTGTTTCTCCACAATATTTTATTTGATATGGTCACTTTTCAGAATAGAATCTTACTTTAAAATTAATAGCTATGGCACTTAGAATAAAGAAAAGGAACTTCTCTTTTATACTGTAGCAAATCTGTGGAACTCATTACCACTAAAAGGCAATAGCTATACTGACAAAAGGACTAGAGAATTTACGACCTTTAATAGTGTACGTAGTTATGCATGATAAAATAAAAGCAATCAAATCTCAGGCTTGCTTCCTCTCTCTCTTTCTCCATCCTCTGTTGCATCAGTTGTTAGCTTTGACCAAACATCCAGTACTGAATTTGGTTGATCAGCTCTGGCATAGCAAATTTTAGGCTCCTGTTCTTATTGGCAAGGGCCGAGATTTGTTTCCATGGGGGTTTTCTAGATTTCTCTTGGAATACTCTAAATCATTTCTTTACACGTAACCCCGTTTATATTTTAGTTGGGAAATTTTGGCTCCACCCAACTTACTGTTAGTGTAAGTTTGAATAGTTTCCAGAGTGATCCCATCTAGCATTTCTCACCCAGGAAAGAACAATCTCAGTTGATAAATGGCATGGGGGAGAAATGGTATATGGGACAAATGGGTCCAAAAACAGGTCAAAAAGTCCATTCCTGAGATAAAAAGAGATATTGAAACTATATATATATAGAGAGAGAGAGAGCGAGAGAGAGAGAGAGAGAGAGAGAGAGAGATTTTTATTTAAGAATATAATTGATATGCCAAATTATTTTTAGTCTTGGTTGTTTTGGCTCTTCAGTAATGATCTCCCACAAGAACTTGTTAGATGCCTTACGTAATCAGTTTGCACTGATATTGGAAGAACTTTGCAAATGATTGAATCTTTGACAACTGAGTGCTATTAAATGTATTAATGAAAGGAAATTAGACTTTTGCAAAAAACTTTCTCTAGGAGGAAAAAGCATTGGTGGCAGTAGTTTGAATATCAGATGTCTTCGAGGTATTCAGATTCAAAATCATTGTGAATTTGGGGGTTCATAAGTGATTGAAGTACAAAATGAAAGTTTTTATTGTCTATATAACAACTGATGGCTCATTTTAAGTCAGAACCATATGACAAGAAACTTGAAAAATGCAGATTTTGTAATTTATCTTTAAAATAATTTGTGACTATTAAAAGGACACCAAACTAATTAGATTTATCTGTTGTTCCCATTTCAGATGATCATTCTCGAGTGAGACTGCAGACCATTGAAGGAGAAACAAACTCAGATTACATCAATGGAAATTATATTGATGTACGTATACTGATGTAGTAAACCATGTTAACGTTGCTGTTCAGTTAAACATGTGGTCCATGTATTTTCATACTTTATTAACCATTTCTTATAGCTTAGCTGTTTGCAGTTTGGGCTAGCAAACATTAGTGGAAACTACTATCATGGGAACCCACAAGTTAAATAAAGAAAAAATAAAATGTCAAATATTTGCCAGTAAGAAAATGAATTCAATCATTTCTTGAAATGACCATGTTCTAGAGTTAAACGTTGTTAACCATATTATGTGGTTATTTTGCCTCCTGATGTTTATGTGGACCAAGGAAATGTTATTTACATTGTCTGTCAACAACTTGGCATAATTCCACATTTAAAAGAAAGCTGTTTGCATATTAATGTGACAAAACTCTGTAATTCCTAATGCACTGATTTGCAATCTCTTGTCATCGCTACACTTTTAAGTCGCCTTCAAAGTATAGTCTGCAGCTGTTAACCAGCACTTCTAGTGCAAGCAAGACATTTCATTAAATATGTAGGGTGTTTAATTATTGAAGACTGCTTCTTTGTTCATTCTGCATCGTGTTAACTTAATGTTTTACATTAGAATAAATTCTTTAAGAGACAGCATGTTTTTTGGTTGAAAGGATAAAATCAAAAGTAGAATTGAAAATCAAGAAAAAGTCAACACTGTCTAAAGCCTGAAAACTAGAGATGAAAACTTCAGTAATTTTAGTGTTCATGAGGAATACTGGACTTGAGGGAACAAAACCATTGCTGCTTCTTAGATGACAACCTACATTCCGTGTTTTTTTTCTTCACCAGTGACACCTTTTTAATGAAGGTGTCAAAGTTTCTGGTTCACACACAACCACAAGCTATGCCAAGGGAATGTAGTGAGATTTTTCTCAGACAGTATAGAGCAACCAAATTAATCCCTATTCTTGTGTAACAATATTTAGATTATCTCCATCTAATGATATTTAGTTATATGATTCAAAGACAGTCAAATTACGGTTAGATTTCTACCCCATTCCTTACTGTAAGGTCACAAAACTTCATCAGAAAATAGCTATAGTTTAAAGCATGGAGGGAACTAGATATAATCCAAATACAGCTAAGTTTTTTTGGATCACCAGAAATCAGTAGACAAAGTGGTCATAAACAGGGACAATCCATGATAAACAGGGAGACACTGTGGTTGTTTATTAGTAAGAATGTCTTTAGGATTTCGTTGCAAAGGGATATGTCCTTAGTTCCACAGATGCAGATGTGCAGCCTGTTTCATGAAGGCAGAATATAACTGCTGTCTTACCAGAACAATAGATATTACAATGGGAGTGTTATCTTCATAGGCATGGGCATGGAAAAGGCTTTGGTTTTATAGTGAGACATTTCCTTGATCTAAATCTCCCAGTGCTGTCTGGTTGGTACTCTGAATTAATCCAGTCCTGCAGCTAGTGGATGGTTCTTGACTGGAGAAATGCCAGTTCTGTGCACAGTTGTACAAGTAAGTATCAGTCCTTAGGTGCACATAGTTTGCCTCAGAATGGCACATAAAGGAATCACTTCAGTAGTTCTTACAACACCAGCGTTCTTCAGATGATTTCAATCTTTGATCCTCACTTCATTCCTTACCTGTAACACTCTCTACACTGGCAAGCTGATATGGAGTCTGAGCAGTAATTTTTAAATTTCTTCCTTTTGTTGATAACTTAAAGCTTTTGGTATTAATATCGACATAACTGTCTATAATGATGTACTGGTACATGAGTTAAAAACTTGGCAATAATCCTGTTGCATCAAAAACAAAAATATTATACAAATTTTATTATTCCTAGTTTGCACCCTATTAAGAGCCAATTTCATTGTTATAAAGAATGCATAAAGTGTTAGTGTTGATTGCTTAGTCAGCAGATGATTAAGTTACTCTGGCTTTCACAGGAAAAAAAACCAGATAATTACTTTTTTGGTGAAATTCTTATTTAGAGCTGAACAAACTATTTACACCAAGACGTTATTCATAGACTTTGCCCTTCTTCTGTTCAGAAATCATTTGTGAACAGACCACAAGGCACAGGGAATCTCATCCTTCACTAGCGCATGCACACACAGCATCCATGTTGATTATAACTCTAGCGCTCTCTTAGCTGCTAAGCACAAGACTAGCAGTGTATTTAGCAGCACTTCACAGCTCAAGGGCTTCAGGACGTGGCCAGGCTACCAAGTGCACATGCTACAAAGCCTAAACATATGTGACTCCTTTTCAAAAAAGCCAATAAGAAACATCCATATTATGTCTGTCCTCTACCCATGTATTGCATGAATCAATATGTTAGAGACCTTCCAGACTAAAAGGTGCTGCTTCTACCCCCACAAAGTTCCTCACGTTATAAAGACTAGAATTTGCCTCAATGTGTAACTTTTATTGTGATATTCAGTAGGGCTATATACACTACTTTATATGGGTATGTCTACACTACCCCGCTAGTTTGAACTAGCGGGGTAATGTATGCATACCGAACGTGCAAATGAAGCCCGGGATTTGAATTTCCCGGGCTTCATTTGCATAAGCCGGCCGGCACCATTTTTAAATGCCGGCTTGTTCGAACCCCGTGCCACGAGGCGTACAGATAGTTCGGAATGGCTTGCTAGTTCGAACTATCTAGCCCGTGCCGCGTGTAGCCGCGCGGCACAGGGTTCGAACAAGCCGGCATTTAAAAATGGCGCCGGACGGCTTATGCAAATGAAGCCCGGGAAATTCAAATCCCGGGCTTCATTTGCACGTTCGGTATGCATACATTACCCCGCTAGTTCGAACTAGCAGGGTAGTGTAGACATACCCTATGATATGCCAATCATATCAAGACATGATGGTGCATTATACTGCAAATTGACAAAACATTTTTTCCTTCTTTTTTTTTTTTTTAGGGTTATCATAGGCCAAATCACTACATTGCTACCCAGGGTAAGCTGATTTCACTTTAAAATGTTTCTTGTTGGTTGTGTGAACAAAAAGCTACAAACATTTTTATTATCATTCTGTATCTTATATTATTCTGTATATCAGAACGGTGCAATGTATGGCCCATTGGGGTTTCATGTGCAGCCCATGCATCTCTGTCTCCTTCCCCCTTCTCCTTCTCCCTGTGCACTGGTGTGTCCTGCACTTACCCTGACCTCCCAGCACTTCCAGAAAGCCGTGAATTGGCTCATTCACAACTTGTCCCTGCTCCACCTCCCTGACTCCTTCCCTCTCAGATCTTGAACACAGAAAATCATCTGATTTGCAGCATTCAATATCTGAGAGGGAAAGGGTAGGATGTGAATCAACCAATTCATGGCACTCCGGAAATGCTGGGAGGGAGAGGGAAGGGGCAGCAGGACATGCTTGGGAGAGGAAGCAGGGAAGAAGCCAGGCAGGGATTTAATACTGTAAACTAAGTATAAATGTTTATTTTTTATTATTTGAAGTTGATGGGAGTTCTATTAATATATGAATGGTTAAAAGAGATGTCGGAAGTTGTTTTGAAATATTCAGCATGCCATGTATTTAATCGTATTGGAATCACGTTTATTACACACGACCAATTTCAATCTTGCAGCCCACTGAGATGAAGAAGGGCCACTCGTGGCCATTTACTAGCCATGGATACCCATTGCTGCTTTATACTCCATAATACATGTTTTTGTTGCAATAAATAATTACAAAATTACTTTTAAGCATCAAGATATGGCAAGGAGCTTTAATTCAAACTCTCCATCTTCCAAGAGCCTAGTATTAAGTTATCTTCGCCTTTGGGTTCAGTAGTTTTGTGAATAAAAACAAACAATTTATATCCATACTTTTGGTTTATATTACTCAGTAGGACTCACTAAAGAACATATAAGTAGTAAGAAAGATGACAGGCAAATTTTTCAAAATTACCTAAGTGACATGGGATCCTCTTGTAGACGATAGATACCGAAATATCTTTCAGGATCTGGCCCCTATGACCTACTGGCAGTCAATGGAATTGAGGCTTCTAAAGTAATTAGGTGCTTTGGAAAACTTTACCAACCAAGTTTTAATATAGGACCTAAACACCTAGACTTGTAATACATTTTAAAGAAAATAAAATTTCTGAAAGTCAGATGATTTATTTAGATTATTCTTGAAATAGTTGCTTGTGAAAAATATATCCATTCCTTTTGTTAATGTACAAAAACATTTTCAGTTGTTAACTTTCTTCATATGCATGACTTATCCATTATTTTGAACCAGTTCTAATTTCACTTTTGGCCCATATCAAACCTGGAAAGTTTAGTCTGTATGGTTGATTGTCATAGTTTGATAGTCTCTGCTACTATTGTTTAGTGATGTTAAATTTAGTTTAATCAACTAGTTGAGCTAACCCCAATGGGGCTTTGCCTTTTAAATGTATTAAGAGGTGACAGCCAGAAGCACAGTGGGAGGACCCGGCGTGAGCTGAGACAGCTGATTACCAGCTCGCATTGCTTCCCTCCTTCCCCCCGCTGCATACCAGCCTTTTAAATGTATTAAGAGTGGCAAACTTTTCATACATTTAAGAAACAGGGGCAGCAGCTGGGACAACGCAAGTGGTGAATCAGCTGATTCCCAACTCGTCCTCGGGGGAACCGGCTTTTAAGCCGGCTCCCCCCAGTGACGGCTCCTGCTTCCTCTACCCCTGCTGCCTCTGATAGAGGCAACAAGGGGAGGGAAGTGACTAGTCAAGGGACTAGTTGACTATCTGATAAGCTTATGCTTATTGGATAGTTGACTAGTCGCTTACATCCCTACCATTCTTCGGAAAATAATATTGGATAAAATGTGTGAAAACTTGATTGCTCTTCAAGAGGGATGTCGCTCCATTTTCTTCTATAGTAGAGCTTTCTGTACTTGGTTATGGATTTGAAAGAGTATGAGCAACATTTGAGTGACACATTTGTTTCATGATGTGCATTCCTTTCAGAGCATCGGCTAAGACCAAAGGTTTATTTGCCATGTATTGGATTTAGAAAGCAATGTGCACCTTTTTCATGACTTATTGTTGAGAAAGATGAAGTTCACAGCTAGCCACCTCACTTCCTGTGACTGCAACTGCCACTTGAGTAATCCAGTCTCTTCAGGCTCCAGTCCTTAACTTCTGGTTTTTCCAAAGGGAGGCTATTTCAACTCCTCTTTCCCCCTCCGCAGTTCTCTTCCACCAGTTATCACTACTTCCAAATGTGCTGCTGCTTCATTGCAGCCTCTAGGGAGTAAAATGATTGGGATAGGGTACATCAACTTGACTCTCCTCAGAACTGTGATCACCAAAGGCCTTCACGTTTTAGGGAACAAGGAGAGACCATTTTAAACTTGCCACCGCTGCCACCCAACCACAGTGACCTGGTGCTGCCCTAACCTCCCTACTGGTGTACTGGGGAGGGGAAATAAGGATATTTTCTTGATGTTATTTTGTTTTTACTTTTTTCCATAGCTAGGCTTGTTTGTTTGTTTTTACTGCTCTGCGGGAGAGTATAATTGTTTTGTTTATCCTTAGATTTATGCTGCTATTAGTTATTGTCCCCTAAAAATGAAAACAGTAACAACTATTCTATTTGCTGTGCAGAGTTTTTGCCAAGGGAGCAACTGGAAGGTCTTCCTGGGCATTCATTCTGGTACTGAATCATTCTCTGAAGCAATTTTAAATACTAAGTAACAGATGCTAAACTTCAGACCTTTACTTCATGGGCTTTCAAAGCAGAGAATCAGACACAAGCATGCAAGCATGTGAAAAACTCACCTATTTAGTAAAGGAAAGTATGATGACTTGATTATAGACCAACTATAAGCGCCCTTCCGCTTCAAATCCCACCCTGCAAAGTAATATTGAGAAATAGAGAGTTGGGAAAAGAACAAAGGTAGCAAAAGGAAGTCACGCACATTTTTCAAAAGAAATGACTCTTCAGGATCTCTTTGGGGCAGGGTCTTGTTGCATTGTGATAGAGCAGCAGCTAGCACTCTGGGGTCCTAGGTTCGCGATCGGGGCTCAGAGGCATAGCTGCAATACAAATAAAGAAAATTAATGTAAAAAATCTTACCAAGGGGGAAAAAGAGAACAGAGACCAATATGTTGCAATTTCGCATTGGTTTTGCTTTTGGATCTGTTTGATTTCATTTGTATTTTTTTATGGACAAGATCTTCTAAAATCTGTTCTTCACATGAATTTGGACCAGTACTCCAGCATCCTTATTTCAAGCCCAAATCTCAAATCCCTAGTGTGATATTTTCTCTTCCTAAAAAAATTCAACAGAAAGTGTGGTCTTGATTTTTATCAGTGTTGGCAAACATGCTGAAACCTAGCTTTCATAATATAATCCTTAAAAAAGGTCATATAGAAGGAAAAAGGCATTTGCTCCATATGTTAAATCTTGTTTCTCTTTTTTTGACATTTCCAGTTGTAAACCTGTCACTGAGCATAGCTCTCAGACATAGACAGCAGTGTTCGTAAAGTATCTTAGAACTGTTTTTCTTATAGAGAAGTATAAATACATAGATGTGACACAACATTTTGAACTGCACATTGAATTCCACTAAGATACTTCACAGCAATTTAGGACTTCAGCCTCCCTCGACACATACATTATCTTTTACAGGAAGATATCATTAAACAAGTCACTTCCAAGTCTCTGTGGAGTTAGAATGATTGATACTTTATTGTCCCAGTATTTTCCTTCAGCTGCATTAAACATATTAAGTGTTAATGAGCAAATATAATTGTGTGCGGCTAAAAAGTGGAACATTTAATCAGTTCATAATAGGCTACCAATCTGGTTTTAACAGAGCTGGGAGGTGCATAATAACCTGTTCATTAGAGCATACCATCTTTCATGAGACAAGGTGTATAGGAGGTAAAATCTTTCATTGGACCAACTTCTTTTGGTGAGAGACACAAGCTTTTTAGCTACACTGGGCTCTTCTTCAGGTGTGGGGAAGACATTCAGTTTAACAACTAAATTCAAGGTCCAAACAGATAGTTTAGTGTAAGTAATTAGGACATTTTCCAAGGAACCATTCAAAGTGAAATGGCCCATTAACACCTCTGTAGACCAGCGCTGGTCAATAAAACAGCAGCGGTTAGCCCCTGGCAGGACACCATGACTATATTTACCTGTATCCACAAATATGGGCAATTCCAGTTCCCATTTGCCAGGGATCATCATTCCCAGCCAATGGGAGCTGCAGAAAGCAGCATGGACCAGGACACCTCCTGCAGCTCTCTTTGGCCGGGAACAGTGATCGTGACCAATGGGCGCTGCAAATAGACAGCGGCGCAGATAAATATAGTGGAGGTGGCCTGTCAGGGTCTAACCCTGAGGATCTGGATCCAGACCGCGGGCTGGTATTTGCCCACTCCTGCTGTAGACCATCTTCCATGTTAACCAGAGTTTTCCGTCCTGAAATACATATGTCACTGCTGCTATTCAGTTGATTAAGGGGTATATGCATTTTTTATAAGAGCTAGCAAATGGAGTGTGTTTTAGTTAATATCCAATCAGGGGAACGTCAAGTGTAATAAATTCAAAACCTGCAATTTGGATTAGAAAATCAGCATCTTGCTCTCTCTTTTTTTCTTAATGCCATAAGCATAATGGGACTGATGAGCTGAACTTGCCATTAATTATGACATTTTGTGATCTGCATAGTTGGCATTAACAGATAAAATACACCTTTGGGTCACCCTGATAATAAAGAATCCTCTGTCACAGCTCAACACAGTGGGTCACACAGGGCTAATAAGCAGATGCAACTTAAAAATCCCCTCTTGCTTTTTTCCCCCTCACTTCCTTAATATGGATTTAATTCTGTAAAGTTCATTCACTGCAGGCTTTTTGAACTGTACAATTTATTGGAATCTAACTCCGTTTCTAGGAGATAGATAGTCAATGAAAGGCAAAGGTACAAAATGAGCTCAAACTAGCCAGAGACATAAAGGGTAACAAGAAGACATGTTATATATATATATATATTAGAAGCAAGAGGAAGACCAAAGATAGGGTAGGCCCATTGCTCAGTGAAGAGGGAGAAACAATAACAGGAAACTTGAAAATGGCAGAGGTGTTTAATGATGTCTTTGTTTCGGTCTGCTCCAAGAGGTCTGATGATGAAGGAATGCCTAAAATAGCAAATGCTAGTAGGAATGGGGTAGGTTTAGAAAATAAATTAAAAAAAACAACAAGTAAAAATCACTTTGAAAAGTTAGATGTCCGCAAGTCACCAGGGCCTGATTAAATACATCCTAGAATACTCAAGAAGCTGATAGAGGAGGTTTCTGAGCCTTTAGCTATCATCTTTGAAAAATCATGGAAGACAGGAGAGAATCCAGAAGACTGGAAAAGGGCAAATATAGTGCCCATCTATAAAAAGGGAAATAAGAACAACCCAGGAAACTACAGACCAGTCATTTTAACTTCTGTGCCAGGATAAGAGAGAAGCTGTGGACATGGTTTACTTGGACTTTAGTAAGGCATTTGATATGGTCTCACATGATCTTCTTATCAATAAACTAGGGAAATACAACATAGATGGGGCTACTGTAAGGTAGGTGCATAACTGGCTGGACAGTCATTCTCAGAGAGTAGTTCTTAATGGTTCACAATCATGCTGAAAGGGCATAACAAGTGGGGTTCCACAGGGATGTGTTTTGGGACCGGTTCTGTTCAATACCTTCATCGACAATTTAGATGATGACAGAGAGAGTACACTTATTAAGTTTGCAGATGATACCAAGCTGGAAGGGGTTGCAACTGCTTTGCAGGATAAGTTCATAATTCAAAATGATCTGGACAAACTGTAGAAATGGTAAATAGGATGAAGATAAGCTGAGATAAATAGGATGAAGTTTATTAGGGACAAATGTAAAGTCCTCCACTTGGGAAGAAAATAATCTGTTTCTCACATACAGAATAGGAAGCGACTATCTAGGAAGGAATACTGCAGAAAGGGATCTAGGGGTCATAGTGGACCGCAAGCTAAATATAAGTCAAGAGTGTGACACTGTTGCCAAAAAAAGCAAACATGATTCTGGGGTGCATTAACAGGAGTGTTGTGAGCAAGACATGACAAGTCGTTCTTCCATTCTACTTCCATTCTACTCTACTGATTAGGCCTCAATTGGAGCAATGTGTCCAATTCTGGGCACCACATTTCATTTAAAAAAAGATGTGGGGAAATTGGAGAAGGTCCAGAGAAGAGCAACAAGAATGATTAAAGGTCTAGAGAACATGACCTATGAAGGAAGACTGAAAGAACTGGACTTGTTTAGTTTGGAAAGGAGAAAACTGAGAGGGAACATAACAGTTTTCAAGTATCTAAAAAGGTGTCACGAGAATGGAGAAAAATTGTTCTCCTTGGCGTCTGATAGGACAAGAAGCAATGGGCTTAAACACTAGCAAGGGTTGGACATTGGGAAAAACTTCCTAACTGTCGGGGTGGTTAAACACTGGAATAAATTGCTTAGGAAGGTTGTGGAATCTCCATCTCTGGAGATATTTAAGAACAGGTTAGATAGACATCTATCAAGGATGGACTAGATGGTGCTTGGTCCTGGTGTGAGGGCAGGGGCCTGGACTCGATGATCTCTCAAGGTTCCTTCTAGTTCTAGTGTTCTATGATTCTGTGAATTTCACTGAGTTCTTTTAATATGAGCATAAGGCATGAATTCTTATGCAATATTTGGTCACTCCCATACTACTGAGTTTTCATACTGCCAACAGATCATATCTAACCATGATATGCAGGAAAAACATTACTATTGATTTTGTGTTTGTTTTCTGTCCGGTGAAGTTCATATCATGAATTTAGTCTTAACACAGCTGTTTCTAACAAGTCTTTAGCAAAGATTTTTATTATCTTTCTTCGGTTAATGCACTAATATTAAACTTTGATGCCAAATTCATGTTAGTATAGTTCTACAGCATGGTTCACTGACATTCCCATTGGGGAGCAAGTAGTTTTTCAAGCATCTTGTGCCTGCACCTAATACCAGTTTTGAGTTGCATGCATACTAAGATCCATGCGCATGTACAACTCTGGCTTCTACACACTCACCATTGGCCAAATTTCCACCAGTCTGCCAGCATTGGCATTTACTTTAGTACAAATGAAAGACTATTCTTGATGTATAATAGAGCACCTTTTCCCTTGTCTGTCATTCCTGAGCAAATTATATCCCGCTATATCAATATTCCAGTCATGAGTTATCCCACCAAGTCTGATATAATTGAACTTAGGGGCTAATACTTCACGAACTTCCTGTTTATTTTGTAACTGTCCTTACATTTGTATATAGACATCTATGATGTTGAGCTATTTCTCCCACTATTTTCTCATTTGATGTTCCTCTGCCCCTATTGTAATTTTCTATTTCCTCTTCCCCTCAGGGCCCTGAAGTAAAGGCTACAAACTGAACTGGGCATATCTTATTGTTTGTCCCAATCTGATGCTTAGGTGTACCTACAGAAACCAGCAGTGCCTTTCTCCAGCTCAGTATGTGTGGTCAGGATGCATTATTAACTTGGGAGTTAAGTAGCCAGGGAATCCATCCCTAGGTAGATCCACAAACTGTAGCCCTTCCCAAATACATCGGCCCAAGAGGCTGCAAGCGCCCGTATAAAATGAGGATAATAATACTTCTATGATCACCTTTTAGCAATATTATGAAGACTTAAAAATCTTTATTAATAGTGCTTTGTAGTAAGGAAGTGAACATTTAACCAGTTAAGCGGTGGGGGCTGAAGCAGCTCCCTGCCTCCCCCGTGCCCCAACCATCTGGAGCAGCCCTTGTCCATGGTGGGCTCAGATGCATCACAGGCAGAGGCTGCTCTGACCAGGCTGAAGCAGCCCCAATCAAGTTAAACATCACTTTTAACCGGTTAACCAATTAAACACGATTTTACATCCCTACTTTGAAGATGTGAATAAGCTACAAAAGAGCTAAGTATTAATAATTAATTATATATTTTGGGGGGATGAGTTTCATGGCCTCAGGCATGCTGCTTCTTTTATGTGATTGATGGTTTTCAGCTCATGTGATATTGATGCAGTATAGTTATTGAAAACAAAAGCAAACTGTCCTGTAAAGAGAAATATGAAATTGGAGGAGTGTATATATATCCTGGCAATTTGTATAGATCCCTGATTCAACATCAACATGTTGGCTTTATTTCTCTGTTGTGATGCCAACCCGGAATACTGAATAGTGATAGAAATGTAGCCGTGTTAGTCTGGGGTAGTTGAAGCAAAATGCAGGACAATGTAGCACTTTAAAGACTAACAAGATGGTTTATTAGATGATGAGCTTTCGTGGGCCAGACCCACTTCCTCAGATCAAATAGTGGAAGAAAATAGTCACAACCATATATACCAAAGGATACAATTAAAAAAAATGAACAAATATGAAAAGGACAAATCACATTGCAGAACAGGAGGGGGATGCGGGGGGGGGGGGGGAGGAAGGAAGATAAGTGTCTGTGAATTGATATTAGAGGTAGGGAGAGTGGGATGTTTGTGAGTTAATGGTATTAGAGGTGATAATTGGGAAAACTGTCTTGGTAATGGGTGAGATAGTTCAAATGTTTGTTAAGTCCTTGTTGGAAAGTGTCGAATTTTAACATGAATGACAGTTCAGAGGATTCCCTTTCAAGTGCAGATGTAAAAGGTCTTTGTAGCAGAATGCAGGTGATTAAGTCATTGAGAGAGTGTCCTTTCTGGTTAAAATGGCAAGAAACTGTTTTTTCTTTGTGATCTTGTCTGATATCTGTTTTGTGGGCATTAATCCTTTGGCGAAGTGTCTGAGATGTTTGTCCAATGTACATAGCAGACGGACACTTTCGGCACATGATAGCATAGATTATATTTCTGGATGCGCAGGAATATGTTTTCTTGATCTTATAACTCACTTGGTTAGGTCCAATAATGGTATCAGCAGAATGAATATGTGGACAAAGCTGGCAATGGGGTTTGTTGCAAGGGAAGGTACCAGGGTTGGTATTAGTGTGGTATGTCCTGTGGTGGTTTGTAAGAATCATCTTGAGGTTAGGTGGTTGTCTATAGGAGACTATGGGTCTGTCTCCCAGAGCCTCTTTGAGTATGGTATCCTGTTCCAATATAGGCTGTAGTTTATTGATAATGTGTTGGACAGGTTTAAGTTGGGGGTTGTAGGTGATGACAAGTGGTGTTCTATTGTTGGTTTTCTTCGGTCTGTCTTGAAGTAGATGGTTTCTAGGTATTCGTCTGGCTCTTTCAATTTGCTTTTTTATTTCTCTGGGTGGGTAGTTGAGATTTATAAATGCTTGGTAGAGATCCTGAAGCTTCTGGTCTCTGTCATTGGGATTAGAGCAGATGCGGTTGTATCGAAGGGCTTGGCTATAGACGATGGATCGTGTGGTGTGTTCTGGATAGGAGCTGGATGCATGTAGGTAACTGTATGAGTCGGTGGGTTTTCTGTAGAGAGTGGTGTCTAATTTTCCATTGTTTATTTGTACGGTGGTGTCCAGGAAGTGGATCTCTCGTGTAGAATGGTCCAGGCTGAGGTTGATGGTGGGGTGTAGGTTGTTGAAATCTCTGTGGAATATCTCCAGTGTTTCTTGGCCGTGCGTCCAGATCATAAAGATGTCATCGATGTACCGTAGGTAGAGGAGGGGTGAAAGGGGACGGGAGTTGAGGAAATGTTGTTCTAGGTCAGCCATAAAGATGTTGGCATACTGTGGGGCCATGCATGTACCCATGGCTGTGCCGCTGATCTGGAGGTATAAGTTGTTCTCAAACTGGAAATAATTGTGGGTGAGAACAAAGTTACATAGGTCTGCTATCAGGTTGGCAGTAGTGTCCTCTGGGATAGTGTTTCTAATTGCTTGTAATCCGTCTTCATGTGGGATGTTGGTATATAGAGCTTCTACATCCATGGTGGCAAGGATGGTATTATTGGGGAGGTTATCGATGTTTTGTAGTTTCCTTAGGAAGTCAGTAGTGTCTCGGAGATAGCTGGGGGTATTGGTTACGAAGGGTTTGAGAAGAGTGTCTACATAGCTGGATAGACCAGTAGTGAGCGTGCCAATACCAGAGATGATGGGACGTCCGGGGTGCCCAGGCTTATGGATCTTGGGAAGTAGATAGAACAATCCTGGTCGGGGGTCAGAAGGTGATTCTGTGAGGATTTGTTCCCGAGTAGCTGTGGGGAGGCTTTTAAGGAGACAGTGTAGTTTCTTTTGGTAGTCCAAGGTGGGATCAGAGGGGAGAGGTTTGTAAAATGGAATACTGAAGAAAGATTTTAACATATGAACTTGTGTCATGCCACAATTGTGTAGAGAAATACACAAGATCTAACTCTGATGACTACAAGGCAACAGCTTTGCAGCTGAAAGCAATATGATTGTTTTTTCATATCATTTATACAAAGGGAGATGATTCAAATCTCTGGGGAAAAAATTCATTGTTATAGAAACTAGAAAAACATCTTGTGAGAAGTAAAATATTTTAAAATGAGACTTTAGGCCAGTTTTTGCAGATAGACCATTTACTTTTATGACTTCCTGAAAATCTAGATAGTGAGCATGTTGGTCTTGCGAGTCAAGACTAAAATAAACTTTAAAAAAATAAAATGCTTGGCAGATTCTGCTCCTTGGTTCAGAAGCCTTTCAAATCCCTACCACACTAGCACATGTGCTGTAGAACCTCTTTTTTTTCCCTGAAAGATTTGTCTAGGAAACAAGTGAACAGGGTGTAAATTTGAGAATTTGTACTACTCTAGATGTGTCCATGATTTTTCTGTGTGTTTCATGAAAAACAACTGTCTGATTATTGGTTCCCAGCCTACCTGAAGAATGCTGCCCTACTTTGGGACTGATGAAGGAAAGTACAGGAAAACTCTTGGTGCAACACTACTAATGTGCAACACTACTTGGTGCAACACTACTACATTCAAGATGGGAAGGGACTGTCTAGGAAGGAGCATGGCGGAAAGGGATCTAGGGGTCATAGTGGACCACAAGTTGAATATGAGTCAACAGTGTGATGCTGTTGCAAAAAAAGCAAATATGATTTTAGGTTGTATCAACAGGTGTGTTGTAAGCAAAACTCGTGAAGTCATTCTGCCGCTCTACTCTGCACTAGTTAGGCCTCAGCTGGAGTACTGTGTCCAGTTCTGGGCGCCACATTTCAAGAAAGATGTGGAGAAATTGGAAAGGGTACAGAGAAGAGCGACAAGAATGATTAAAGGTTTAGAGAACATGACCTATGAAGCCAGGCTTCATGAACTGGGCTTGTTTAGTTTGGAAAAAAGAAGATTAAGGGGGGACATGATAGCGGTTTTCAAATATCTAAAAGCGTGTCACAAGGAGGAAGGAGAAAATTTGTTCCTCTTGGTTTCTGAGGACAGGACAAGGAGTAATGGGCTTAAAGTGCAGCAGGGGAGGTTTAGATTGGACATTAGGAAAAAATTCCTAACTGTCAGGGTGGTCAAATGTTGGAATAAATTGCCAAGGGAGGTGGTGGAATCTCCCTCTCTGGAGATATTTAAGAACAGGTTAGATAGACATCTCTCAGGGATGGTGTAGACGGAGCGTGGTCCTGCCTTGAGGGCGGGGGGCTGGACTCGATGACCTCTCGAGGTCCCTTCCAGTCCTATGATTCTATGATTCTATGAATGTGCCTACCAGTCATTGTGTGTTGGGACTAGGGTCTGCAACCTATGGCTCTAGAGCAGGGCTTCTCAACTTTTGGAAGCCCCGGGGGTCACAATGATACCCTCAGCACATGCCAAGGGCCGCAACTTAAGTTTGGCTCCATATACATGCAAATATATATGCTGATACCTTCTTTCACACTGACGGGCATGAAAACAAAGATTAAGGCAAGACTATACAACACACACAGGCCCCATTTAAGTCAGTTCTGCAGATATTAATAAAATGCAATATTTACCCCTGATTTCCACCTATGTGACAGCACTTTTAGTGAGCAATGACAGTCCAGAAATTTAACTACTAAAATGCATATCAATAGAAGACTATTATATTGATTACTTTTTTGTTTTGGTTCCCACCTGCAGGCCATGTGTTGAGCCCCACACAAACCCAAACCACAAACCCACAGGCCACATGTTGAGTAGCCATGCTCTAGAGCCAAATATGGCTCAGTATGGAACCAACTATGGCTCTTCTATCATTCCCAGAATACACACAACTTTTTAAATTAAAATGAAAAGTTAATTCAGAAATTTAAAAACGCATAATTACATGTGTCAAGGTGGTCTCTCTTTTTTGTCTATTTCACCTTTAACTGTTCATTTTTACAACCATCCATGCTCTCCACTCTTTGAGAGTCGTGCATATTCTCTTTTTATTTGATTAGTTGAGAAATCTTTTAATCATCATACGTGATGGCGAACTCTCTGGCCCCCAATAGCAAAAATGGCGAAGAGAAAGAAATGCTGAGTACTGAAATTTTCAAAAGGAGAAGATAGACTTGTATGCATTTGTGGATAGATCTTTATCTCTACACTGTCTCATTTGTAGTGCAAGACGGTCCTCAAACAAAAAAATCAAATTTGGAATGGCAGTTCATGACAAAATATGCAGGATTTTCTACAAAATACCCTGAGGGTGGCATGCAAAAAAAAAAAAAAAAAAAAAGCCTGCCAGGAGCTGCAGAGAAAAATGAACAGTGGGAAAAATAGCTTATTGGCACAGTCAAAAAAGGTGGGATCTTAAACTTTGCTGGTTTTGCGGGCTCATATAGCATTATTCTTGGCGTGGGGGTAAGCCTTTCACTGGCAGGGATTACGTGAAGAGATGCATGCTAAAAATTGGTCATGAAGTATCTGACAAGTTTCACATCAAGGACAAAACCTTACAGAAATTTCAAGACATGCCATTATCAGCAGAAACAATTCATAAAAGAGCTGTGAAAATGGCCCATCAATTCGACAAGGAACAAAGGCAAAATTTGAGTACAGCCACTTATTTTTGGTTGTCTCATCCAAAACAAACAACATATGTGATGTTAATCAGTTGGGTATACTGGGCCAATGTATTTGTGGAAATGCTGTACACAAAGAAATGATTGAGCTATTACCAATGAAAAATCAAATGGGGTGAAGACATTCTTAAAATTGTGATGAATTTTGTAAACAAGAAAGAAATACAGTTGGATAATCTTGTGTTTGTGTTTACGGATGGTGCACTTAGTATGGTCACCCAATACTGGGGCTTCCTTACTCTTTTATCAGACCAGCTGAACTGCCCACTTTTGAACTTTCATTGCATTGTGCATCAGAAGGCACTTTGTGTGCAATCTTGTGGGACTGAACTCAGAAATGTAATGGGACTGGTTGTTCACATTGTCAATTGGATTCTTGCCCAAGCCCTTAATCACCGTCAATTTCAGTCACTGCTCAAGGACGTAGATTCCAAATACCCCAACCTAATAATTCACAGCAATGTTCGCTGGTTATCTCATGGCAAAGTTTTGTCTTGTTTTGCTGCCTTCATTAAAGAGATTAAGTCATTTTTTGATATGACAGGTGTCAAACACCCCAAGCTTTCAGACTGTGACTGATAGCTCAAGTTTTACTATTTTGTCGACATTACTGGTTATATGAATGCCTTGAACCTTAAGCTACAAGGACAAGGATATACAGTCCTGACTCTGCATAATCATCATGTCCGTTATCAATAATATTAAGTTGTATATTTTCACACATGCAAACAGGCATTCTTATGCTGGCTCTTTGTTGACCACTTGTTCTGAATTTTGATGTGGTTTGACTCTGGAAAACAGAAGTTCATTGAATTCAAATCCAAAATGTATTTCCTTTTCCAACAACAAATATGAAGATTTTTATGAACCTGAGCCTAGGTCTTTGAAACCTGTCATCTTTTTTTTTTTTTCAATACTACATATTTCTCTGGCAATTGCATTCTTTCCAAGTTATAACCACCAGCAGATACAGACATCAAAACACTGCTTTTATATAGTTAGGCTGATTGGATGGATGTTATATTTCTTGATGCGTCTGTATTATTTCTTCTGTACAGTTGCATGTTGAGATAAAGGCTTTGTAGAGATTCCTTCTGCAGCTACTAAGTCTCATTCTTGAACAGGTATGCTACTTAGACGCTGCTATCCAGGGTATACAATTAGAATGGTTCCCCTTAGTAAAATTCCTAGCACAAATTTAAGAAACAAGCCACCTCAACACATAATGCACAGATTTTGACTATATTCATTCACAGTGTGTTCTTTAAGGAAAAAAAAAGAAACCAATTAGGGATGTCAACAAGTAGTCAACTAAGCAATTAACCAATACACCTAAACTTATTGGTTAATCTTGTTGACTACTCACATTCTCCTCCCCCCGCTACCTCTGTATAAAAGTGGGAGAGGCAGGAGTTGGTGCCCCTCAGCACTGTGTCTGTAGTGTTTCCTTCCCCCTCCGCCACGCTGCTGCCTCAGTTGGAGGCAGCAGAGAGGGGAGGCTGCTATGAAACAGCCCCTCTCCATGGGGAGCTTGGTCCTCCCATGGACTGCGGCTTCTGTCACCCTGCGCTGCTGCCTCTATGGGGGCTAGCAGCACAGGGTGGCAGGGAGCTGGTTTTTAAACTGGCTCCCTTCATGGACTGACTTCCCCCTGCCACCCAGTGCTCCTGTCTCTGATACAGAGGGAGCAGTGCAGGATGGCATGAGCTCACCAGGAGTGGGGCCAGGAATGCACTGGCTGCTGGCTCCACCCCTCACACAGACTATCGATTAGTTGTGTAACCACAAAGATTTCATGCAGTTACACGACTATTCAATTACTCAATAGCTAACATCCCTGAAACCAAAGCCAGAATGAAATCATATGTTGAGTTTAAGTAATTATATAATTATTCCTCCCCCTCCCCCCAAAGCTTATGCTTGATTCAACCTGCTGAATAAGTTGAAACAAACTCAAAAAAAGAAAGAACAAAAGAGAAGAAAACTCACTGAATAATTTGCATTGCCCATTCCCCAGTGAACCCTTCACTGTTGGGGATGAAATGACCTTAAAGTTCACATCCATTGTTAATATTGCTTATTCTCCATTGCATGATGGTACTAATTTCCCAATCCTACACATCATTTACTTTATACTCTCCAGCTAGATACATGCTGTGTGCAGTAGCATCTTTACAAAATGAATTGCTTATCTTTCAGAATTATCTAGTTCTTAGATTTGACCATTTGGAATATGAGGATGATTAGTAATTACCCAAAAGACAAACAACACTTTTTCTGCTGTGAATTACTATAATCGAGTCAAATAGATTAGCAAGAGTCCAAGAAAGACTGAACATTTGTTATATGAATAAGTAAAGATCCTGCACTTATACTAGCCAGGATAAATGTGGAACAGTGTACATCAATTGCCAGATAAGGTCAGAAGCCAGAAACTTCCTTTCATGGTCTAATTCAGCACAACTGATGAGGTGTCTTATGTACAAAGCTTTTATGCCTTTACCTGATCCAGTATTGCCCACTGTCTGAGACAGCAGTTCTGTATTTGCTAGAGCGCAGATATTGTTGGCATTCCCTAGGTTCCCATAGTACTGTACTTCTGAGTAGTCAAAAGATATTACAGAGAACAGCAGTTTATTCTTTGGAAAAATCATATGACATTTCCATTCTTTTTATTTGATATAGAACAAATAGAGCTGGCATTGTCTTAAATAGCATCTGCCAAAAATGCACAAGAAAAAGCTGGCCCTTAATTTAATAATATATCAAAGTTCAGCTATGATTTTTGTGTGAACTTGATGGAAATATTAATGTTGGCCAGGGATAGCTGATATTGCCATAGATGGCGTGGGAATTGGCATATTATGAGTAAAACACATTATACCAAACCTAGTCTGATCACTCCACTGTCCTCCATTCTGTTGGCCTATGCTAAGAATGTAAACTCAGGGGGGCAGTCACACTCTTTTTATTTTAATGTGTGTACAGTGCTTAGCCCTGCAGATCTTCTAGACACTGCTGCGGTACAAACACAAATAATTAGTGAAGAGGAATTTATGCTATTCCTGCATCTGTTCATAAACCAGAGCTGGGCCAAATATAGGAAAATATATATGCTTTATTAAACTATATGGAGAGTGAGTGTGTGTGTGTGTGTGTGTACACACATACCTAATATTGTAAAGTGTGTGAATATTTTGGTTTGTTTAAAGATTGAAGATTGTGACATTTTTGTATAATTTTTTCAGATATTATTCATTCACCTCTATTCTAAACCACTGGGAAATCAGAGTAGCTATTTATTTAAGTTAAAGATCCATTACAGGGTGAAGTGAAGATGAATGCATTCATTTAATGAACCACTGGTGCCACAGCTCATAGCTTCACTATGTTGTGGAAGGCATATTATGGATACCAATTCAGGGGTGGGCAATAATTTTTGATGGGGGGAGGCACTCCAAGATTTTGGAAAGTGATCAAGGATCGCACTCTTCCATTATATTAATGGAGGAGGTGCAGGATCTGAGATGGAGGATGGGTGCAGAAGGAAGCTTGGGGTAAGGGATTAGGGTGCAGGAGGGAGTGTGGGGGTTGAGAGGCAGTTTGGGTAAAAGAGGTAGTTGTGAACTGGGATACTGGACTGGGGTGCAGGGGTCTGAGCTATGACCTAGGACAGGAAGGGGTTGTGACCTGGGGTGCAGGGGTTTATGTTGTCTCCTAGGGCAGGGACTAGGGTGCAGGGGTATGGGATGTGACCTAGGGCAGAAGGAGGTTGTGACCTAGGACAGGAGATTGGGGTAAAGGCCGGGGGCAGGATGTTGGGTTGGGACCTAGGGCTGGAGGGGGTTGGGACCTGGAGCAGAGGATTGGGGTGCAGGTTCTGGGAGGAAGAATGGGTGCAGGAGTGGGGCAGAGGGTTTAGATTATGTTGGGTAGGGAGAGCCAGGAGTGGGGGGCAGAGGGTTGAGGTGCTAGAGGCAGGGCCTGGCCAGGACACTTATCTGGGTGACTGCCGGCCAGCAACCCAGAATGTCTCTGAGGCAGCCTTCCTGCCTGCCCTGCCCCCACACAGGCTGCAGAAGCCATGCGTGTATGAATAACTACAAATCTGAGAGGAGGGGGGCATGGTGCTTCGTGTGCAGCTGGTTTTTCAAACAGGCAGCTCCCATTGGCCAGAAACCAACCAATGGGATTGTGCTGAGGGCAGGAACACCTCATGAAGCCTTCTCCCCTCCTCTTTGGGGTCACAGTTGTGAAAGAGAAACAGCCTGGCAGCCGCTTTTCTGAACAGTGTGAGTTGGGCGAGGCAAGCAGGGAGCCTGCCTGGACTTCCTGCTGATCCACGGGTCAGATCCAGTGGCTTGGCATGCCAGATCCAGCCCATGGGCTGTGTTTTGACCAGCTCTGGGCTAAGTCCTTTCATGTTCTCACAGAGTTGGAGGAGAGGCAAAGAATTTGGAGAATCACTTGCCTCATTCTGTGTAAGCTCTAGTACAGAATCCCTGTATAGACACAGAAGGAGCTAATGTGTTGGCTTGTGCCCCATGTCCAGATGAATTACAGTTAACATTTCCAAAAGTACCTAAATTGCTGGGGAGCCTTAATCTCACTGAAACTCAGTGGAATTTAGTCTCCTAATTAGTTTTTGAAATTTAATCCTGAGTCTAGTTCCCAAAGCCAATTAGCCAAAAAGGGTTCTTGCTAACTGGTTAGGAGTTCATGTGGTTTGTCTTCTGCTTGATAATCAGCAAAGTATTCTCCATAGTGCTTGAATGGCCATGTATGTATAATCTTGGTTTGTCTGGAAGCAGGTGGGTTTTTTTTGTTTTTGTTTTTTTTTGTTTGTTTGTTTTTTGTTTGTTTTGGGTTTTTTTTCCAAAGAGAGTACACCAGACAATGTCTTACTGCACGGGCCAGGGCATCGATGTCAGATATTAAAATTACATTGAGTTTTCTTGAAACATCATGTTCATGAGATATAGTCAGATCTGTTTCTTATTAATAGTCCATATAAGATGTGCAAATCATGAAAAATTAATCTTAAAATTAAAAACATAATTAAATAGGTAATTCATCTGAATTAATCATCTACTGTGGAATTGTGGTATTACTGTTATTTTTAACGTTGTAAAATAGCAGCAGCATGTCATTTTTAAATGTCAAACAAAAAGAAACTGGAGACCAAATACAGTTAAACTTATGAGGGAGTTTGATTCATGATAGAACATATTTTAATGCCTAGCTTCAAACTAGAAGTAATGAATCTGGAGAAAATCTGTTTGATTATGGTTTATGGCATGATGATTCAGTAAAATCTTAAGCACAAACTAGTACATATTAGCAAAGAAATAAAATCAATAAAAAAGGGAACCTTTCCTAAGCACTTTCTTTGCTGAAGCTGGAGGGAAGGAAGGGCTGGAGAGAGATTTCTTTAGTGTAAAGTTCTCAGAGACAGAGATTGTCATCTTTTCTGTTTATTCAGCACACTCATATTGTGGATAGCATTAAAAAATAATAAATGTGCCTTCCACAAATTCAACAATTAATAAGTAGCTTGTTAGCACTTAGTCATTACGTAAGGTCAAATTCTATCACATCCTTTGTAAGTACAGTTGGCCAACACTATATGAATTACCATACCAGATGGCATCAGTCCTATTTGGGGGCTTATGTGGGACTTAAGAGGTGTATAGGCATTGTGCTGGCCCTCAGCACAGGATAATTTTACCTTTGGGGACTTCTTGGTTTCCTTAGTACATTCTTATGAGCTCTTTGGTAGTGTTTTTGAAAGTCCAGTTTATATCAATTGATTCTTCTTTATCACTGGTGTGCTCACATCCTTAAAACAGTTGTAACAGATTGGAAAGATTGCCTTATATGCAAGTTGATAACCACTGTGTGTAGCATGTTCTTCCTGGACTGTCCATCACAGTTTAATGATATATCATATCTCCAGTATGTGCAGAAGGAAAGGTGCAACAGTCCTCATGTAAATATAGCCTTATATAAAATGCTCCATCGAGTGGGTGCTCTGTGTGTTCGGGACAGGAATTCTTCAATGGGAGTATCTGTTGGGCAGTGCCTATGGCCTGTGCCACCTCCTGCTGCAAAGCGAGGGAGTAAGTGGTGATATGAACCAGCTACCTCTTCAAGTCCTCATCTACGGCTCACAGTCTGGGACAGAATCCTTCTGTGTCTGTATTCTCTACCTCTGCTTGATGTTTACCTGTAAATAATTATGAATATTTATTTCATTTTAGATCATTTGCTTAAGTCTAGTTTAGTTAGAGTTGTGGGGCAAGGGTTCCTTCCCCAACCTTTGTCTTCTTGATGCTGTAGCATCATACTCAGGGTTCTGAGCTTCAAACTTTGCCTTGCCTGAGTCTTTCCAGTGAGCGACCTTCATAACATTTGCCTTTGCTGGTTAGGGCAGGCACACATCTCCTTAAGTGTGGGATTTGCTGTCTGTTTCCCCCTTGCACAGTCAGGCTTAGGAGTTCTAGCTCTGTTAATATCTCAAAGATCTAGCTTAGATTGGATCCAAGGGCTTTCCCATTCTTCAGGTCTTTGCCAAGGACCTCCGAGTAGTACTCTGTCAGCACTGTTAGAACTCCTCGCCAAGCTGAATGACTCCTCCAGCCAGAAGCACAACAAGGATAAGGAGAAGAATTTGAGACCAGAGAAGTCTGCTCATCATTTCTGAAATAGGAGAGAGTCTTTGCCCCTTCAGGTTTGAGCAAAGCTCCATGTCTTAGACAGGGTTTCACGTAGATCTTATGGTCAGCACTGATGGTACTGGGAGCTTCTCTTTCGCCAAAACTATCGTCTAGGTAGTGCAAAGATAGTAAGGAGTATGCTGCTTCCGTGCACTAAGGCCACCATCAGCCCTAACACCAAAGCCTCCAGCCAGCTCTTTTCCACTAAAACTGAAGAATGCTTTTTCCAGAAGCTCTGACAATCTACAAAGTTCCAGATTCCTCGATCCTGATAAAACCAGTGTTAGCATGGGACATCAAAAAGTCATCCTTCACAATCCATAACTGCAGCACTGCTATGACATCAGAACACTCTCCCTACCCCACCTCCAGCTGCACTACCCTCTGCAAATAATTACAGATAATTATCCGCTCAGATCACGGATTGGCAGAATATTAATAGTGTTGCATACTAAAGGTGCCACATACTGTGGAACTATCTTTACCGTAACCTTTTAACAGTTGAATTGTTCTGTTTTAAGGTTGCATCAAGGGAAAAAAATATTTCCTGCACTTTTAATTATATGATTTTGAATTTGTTATTTATTGTTCCACTAATTATTTTCATTGGTTTTCTATTAAATTGTTAAGACCCTTTGAATTTTACTTTTATTATTTCTTTTAGTTATTGTTTCCTTGCCATTGCTGGGAACTATTCAGCTTTGTTCTGTAGTCTTGAAACCAGAACTGTTAATTAGAAACACTGTAGAGTACATTAAAGTTACCCTCAAGGATCATATACGTTTAAAGAATGAGGGCTAAAGTTTGAGGGTCCCTGAGCAACATGCACTAGACATTGATGGTCGGTGCAAGGGATTTTTATTCTCTACTATGTCCATGAAGTAGGCAACCTCAGTGCTACAGCCAGTTTTCTTTAAGTGAAAGAGGGATGCTGCTCCACACCCACAGCAGGAACAATCAGAGGGGCCAAGGATACGGTCTGAGTCATCTCATCCCTTGTTCAGCCCCCACAGTGCCATCAAAGCTAAATGAAATCTTCTTAATCTCAGGACTCTTTCAGCACTGATAGCAATAATTTAATTCTGATAAGATGGGCACCAAATGTTATAGTGTGAACGTGCTATTATAATAGAGGCAAATGTTTTCGAAGTTAACATCAACCTTTTCTAAGTACATCAGAAGCAGGAAGCCTGCCAAACAATCCGTTCGACTGCTAGATGATGGAGATGATAAAGGAGCACTCAAGGAAGACAAGGACATTGCAGAGATGCTAAACTAATTCTTTGCATTGGTCTTCACCTCAGAGGCTGTGAGGGAGAGTTCCACACTTGAACCATTTTAGGTGACAAATCTTTGGAACTGTCCCAGGCTGGGGTATCTAAAGAGCAAGGTCTGGAGCAAATTGATAAATAAACAGCAGTATGTCACCAGGTTCAGACGGCATTCACTCAAGAGTTCTGAAGGAGGTCAAATAAGAAATTGAAGAACTAGAACTACTAGCTGGTATGTAACCATACCATGCTCCAGCGGTAATCCTGGTAATTACAGGCTGGTAAGCTTAACTGTGGTACAAGGCAAATTAATTGAAATTACAGTAAAGAACAGTGTTATCAGAGACATAAATGAACATGAGATATTAGGAAAGAGTGAACAGAGCTTTAATAAAGAGAAATTATGCCCCAATCTATTAGCGTTCCTTGAGGATATCAACAAACATGTGGACAAGGGTGATCCAGGGTGATAATATGACTTGGACTTTCAGAAACACTTTGACAAGATTTTCATCAAAGTCTTAAGTAGTATAAGGAATCATGGAATAAGAGGGAAAGTCTTAAATTAGTAACTGGTTAAACATTAGGAAACAAAGGGTAGGAGTAAAAGTTCAGTGTCCCCAAGATCTGTACTGTGATCAGTTCTGTGTAGCATATTAATAAATCATCTGGAAAAAGAAAGTAACAGTGAAGTGGCAAAGTTTGTAGATGATACAAAATTTCTTACCACAGTTAAATCCAAAGCAGACTGTGAAGAGTCACAGACCTGGAGTACTGGGTAACAAAATGGCACAGATGAAATTGAAAGTTAATAAATGCGAAGAAGTAATGCACCTTGGAAAATGTATTCCTAGCTATACATAAAAAACAATGGGGTCTGAATGAACTGTTACTGTTCAAGAAAGAGATCTTGGAGTCATCGTGGATAGTTCTCTGAAAACATCTGCTCAGGGCACGGGCAGATGACCGTTTTGCGGAGCCCCGGGCAGCATAATTCCGCGGGGCCCCCCTTTGCCACGGTGCATGCGCAGCGGCGCCATGGCGCATGCACAGGGCTTTCTGAAGCGCAGGGCCCGGGGTGGCCGCCCCTTTCGCCCTGCCCTATATCCGCCCCTGGCTCAGGGTGAGGAAGTCAAAAAAGCAAACAGAATGCTAGAAATCATTAGGAAAGGGGCACATAAGACAAAGTATGTGCAGTTGTTGTTATCCAATCTCAAAAAAAAAAGATGCATTTGGAAAAAGTATAGAGAAAGGTAACAAAAATGATTAGGAGTACTGAACATCTTCCACGAAAGGAGCGATTGAAAAGACTGGGTCTTTTCAGCTCGGAAAATATATGAGTGAGGTGGGATATAATAGATGTCTATAAAATTATGAATGGTGTGGAGAAAATGAATAAGGTAATATCATTTATGCCTTCATATAAGACAATAAATTAGTATTGTTAAATGAAATTAGTAAGCAGCAGATTTAAAATAAAGATAAGGAAGTACCTCTCCCTACAGTGGAACTCATTGCCAGAGAATGTTTTAAAGGCCAAAAATACCACTAGTTTAAAAAAAAGAATTAGATAAGTTCATGAAGAATAGGTCGATCAGTTGCTGTTAGTCAAGATGGCCTTTGCGCTTAAATATATGATTGCTAGAAGCTGGGACTGGAAGATGGGATGGATCACTTGATAAATTTCCCTGTTCTGTTCACTCCTTCTGAAGTACCTGGCACTGGGTCCACCCCAGTATGTCCATTCTTATGATCTTATTGTTTATACTGTATCTTTTAATTTCTTATCTTTGAAAATAAAAAGCCACTAATATGAAATTCCAAATATGAACAGAAGCTGGGGAAATTTCTGATTCAGCTCAATCCTTATTTTTTTCAATTGAGGATTCCGGATGCAGTTGCCCTTCTTTTTTGTACCAAAATTGCATACTAACATCCTGTGAACTGTGTGGGGAACTAGGAATTCCAGACAGCATTACTCCATTTCAGAGCGCTCTTTCCTAAAAATCCAATATTTGAAAATCCCAAATCATTGCAATTTTATTCATATCTCTGTAGTAAGCTTTATGCAATGCTTCTGGTGCACACTGGCTACGTTTGCTTTTTGTGTCCATGCAGTTTGATACCAGTTCACTTTTTGCTTCTCATTTCTTTCTGAACTTCAATATTCCATGTTCCAGGTCGGTTTATCTCTGACACTGTTCGCCTGACTCAGTTGAAAATATGAGGTATAGGAACTAGGCCATATAATACCAAGCAAGACAGAAGAAAGATTTGGAAAACAGTAAATCATCTGTTAGGGTTTAAACTTTTTTTTAGAACTCCATGATTTTTTACTTCATACTATATGTTTATCATTTTTCACTCTTACTGATAATACAGCAAATGGCAATTTTTCAATAAATTGTTTATATCTTTGTTTTCTTCACTACTTTATTTAAATGTTTATATTCTTACTTTTCTTTGCTTTTCACCTTTGGGTTGTATTGAGCAAGTGCTTCATTGCTGATTGTGTTCACATTACAGACCTTTTATATCAACTGCAATATTAGCTAATGTAATGAGCCAGAGGCTTAATGTTATATAGTATCTTCTCTTCAGACATTTATGACCACAAGGGGGCAACTGCTGTCAAATAACCTTATTGCCTATTCTGCAAACGTCTGTAAACTTGATGCTGATACCAGTTATAGACACTGTTTCTCCCCACCCCCATCATGAGTCTCTGGAATCAAATTGTGCAGCTTTGGTTGACAATGAATTCTATGCCCCTATATGGCCTCTAATGCTTTTCAGTTCTGTCTGGCGACAAGTGACAGAGTAATAATTTATTCAGGTGTCAGAAAATAATTTGAAAAATGTCAAGAAGAAAAGAAAAATAGGCTAAGAACGAATTACTTTCAAAGACTTTTAGCTATGTATTCCGTCCACTCCCTTGCAAGCAATGTCCTGAATCTGAAAGAAGTTTGGAGGCTGGTTGGGTGGATGGATGTAACTGGAAAACATTTTTTAAGAATAAGCTGGCTCTGCTCCTCCTCCAGACACTTTTAATTTTCGTTGTCTTACTATGACAGACAAGCCTGAGAAGAGCACACATTGCTGATATTGCAGAAGAGGACATTTTTTGGCATCACTCATTCTAGTGAGGCAACACTAAGCTCAGTGCAGCTGAAGAAAAGTGAATGCGGAAAACAAAGACAATGAATTGTGTTTGGAGGAAAGTTTGATCCTGTTAAATTCTTACTGATGCTATAGTTTTTATCATTAGCATTCTTCAACTTTTTTCAGCTTCATCTCCTGAGTCATCTTTATTCCACTTTTCCCCCCCTCTTAAGAACAGAAAATGAAAAAATTTCAAGAAACAACTGCATCTATTTTTTAGCTTGATTTGTGAGTTCAACATGTGAAATACAGATTTCTTCAAACCCGCAAGGACAGTGTCAGTCAGCACTTTGACTGACAAAATACTTCCACACTCAACAAGCCTGTTTCACTTGTTTCACGTGTTTCAAGCCCTCTCCTGCTGACAATGCAGTCCTCACACGTGCACTTGCTGTGGCGAAACCTTGTTGCTCACATGGGAGAGAGGTGTTAAGCACTCAAGAACAACAAAAGTTTTGTTGAGCAAGTGTAAGTGTAGAGACAGTCTTAGTTTTCCCACTGGAAAAAATTGCAAGGTCACTTTCCACCTCTCTAGCAATACAAAGCAACTTAGTATGCTTGGGATCAGTCCCATTATGTTCTTTTGTCTAAAAGGTTATATTGAATCATACATTTTATAAAAAGAAAAGAAAACCAAAAATTCACCCATAATGTGTATACTATCTGTGGAACATAAGAGAGCACAGCTCATTCTTGGATAAGATATACAAGGTCTTTATAAGGTAATATAATCAGCTTCAGGATTCCAAATGCTGAGGAATAATTTCAACATGTCATGCTTGAGAATACCATGTATTTCAAACATATCAGATGTACTGAATTTTAAATTAAACAATGGATTTGAGTTTTTAAGACACACCATCATCTTGGAATCTAGCACATTTCCAAAACTGAAGTAGGAGTAAATAGGCTCAGGTACAACACCTGCTTCAAGATTTTTGTGCTCTTACAATCGTATTTTCCTATCATTTTAAATGTTTTTTTCTCCTGTAATGTTATGTGAAACACCTACACAAGTGAAGGGAAGAACGACTGCCCCCAGGGAAAATAGTGGAACTGACTATACAACTATACACAAAGTGCTGTCAAATGCACAAAGCAGACACAGTGCAGAGAAGTAGGAAACACTTAAATAATTTTTGTGTACTAAAAAAATAATGATAGTGCTTTTAAATGTCACTTGTAAAATTAAGTTTTAAAAACATTTCATATAAAACTGGGTTTTTTAAGTTTATGTGGTCTTTTTTAAACATTGTACTTTAGCTAGTCACATCACCTTTGAGGCGCAATTAGCAGAATAGTATTTCAAATGCTGTAAAATTATTGTTTTATAAATATAATGTTCCAATTCTGACACTTTCCAAAACTGCCTCATAGTGTCATAACTTATCAACTGGCCGCAACCCTAGTTGAAAATTAAATAAATAAATCAAATGCTTTTTTAATACTTCAATCATGTAGCTTGCCTTTTTTTTTTTTTAAGAAGGAAAGTGGATACATTTGTCTTTTACTGAATAGACTAATGGCACTGCAGTATAAAGGTTCAGTAGATGAATCACTGAGGGTACTAGGATTTTAGTAAATGACAATATTTTATAACTATTTATTCTCTTTGCCTTAAAGTGGTTTCAGATCCAAAAGTTGGGATGAATGCCATGTGTAACAGAAAAGGCGCAGAAGTAAATAAAATTAGTGATGTGGGCGTTCTAGCATTTTACATTTCTGCCATTACTATTTTCAATACTACAATGGATTGACTTTCCACTTTTAGCAGAATGCTGCAAGGCTTGAGTGTTAACAGTTTTGAATACTAAAGAACACTGATTTTTCAAGGCCATTCATCAGACTAAGTGCTGAAAAGTAGACTTTTGTGTCATGACAGGTATCTTTACCATTTCCCTCACTATTTTAAAAATTATATACTGCAGCCCAAAAAATTATAACTTCTGCTTCACTTCAGAAAGTACAGTTTAGGAATTGGGCTAATTTGATAGTGAACACCAGGAAAAATATTTGAAAGCAGAAAAAAGCAATAGAGTCCATTATGGCTCATTTTATTACATATACACTTTCCCCAGAAAGAGTAATGTTATCCATTTGTATAATGACACTTTCGGATATTATGGTGATAAATATCTAAACGTTAAAGAACTAACTTTCTTTCACAGCACTATTTCAGGGGAGAAAAAAAAACTTAAATGCTGGTGGTTGGCATAGTGAGAGAAATTCAACCTTAAATGAAAAATATGGCAATACTGATATGTATAGATAAAGTCTCTGAAAATTTCCTAAAAATAAGCTTTCAATCCAAAGACTTTCAGAAAGTAAACTTTTCTTTGATATATTATTCCAGGGCCTATGCAGGAGACGATATATGACTTTTGGAGAATGGTATGGCATGAAAACACAGCCAGCATAGTCATGGTAACAAATCTAGTGGAAGTAGGAAGGGTAAGTAACTTTTGTTCTTTAGATTATGAAAGACTTTTGAGGTGTTCAGTTTTGGATAGTAAATAACAGACCTAAAAGATATTGTACTGAAATTATAGCACATACAATATTTACTATTATTTAGCTAAAAGGTGTTTAATTCATTATTTTTAAAGTCATTTGAAGTCTTGGCTTTGATAATATTTGATAACATTTGGGCAACAGAGGCAAAGTTTTATAGCTTTAAGTGCATCCAATTATTAATACAGGTTGAACCTCTATTAACTGGGACTCTCAGGTCCGGCAACATCCATCGTCCGGCACACATGTAATAGGACCAGAGAGTCTTGATGGATTGCTGGTGGCCAGGAATCCTGTGGGGCATCAGTGAAACCCTTCTGATGCAAATTACATGGTCTTCTTTCAGATTAATTCTGGAACTGATTGTTCAAACGAGGGATTGAAACATTGAGTCTATATGGATTGCATTGAACTGTGCTGTGAAACATTAGTTGAAATCCACCTGTGGTTTTATTCCCCCTCTCTGAAAATGACTCCATTTCTTAACCATGAACTTATTAAATTGCATTGTCCGTTCTTAATTGAGTATCTGGGAGTGGCTCAGCAAAGATGATAATGCTTTAACCTGTGCACTGTAAATGGAAGAAAGAAAGAAAGAAAGAAAGAAAGAAAGAAAGAAAGAAAGAAAGAAAGAAAGAAAGAAAGAAAGAAAGAAAGAAAGAAAGAAAGAAAGAAAGAAAGAAAGAAAGAAAGAAAGGGCTTTCACGGACACAACTCACTTCTTCAAATGAGTGAAGCAAGAGGCACAGAAGGACACAGAAATGTTGGGGTTTCTGTGCCCCTCTGTGCCTCTTGCTCCACTCATCTGAAGAAGTTTGTTGTGTCCATGAAAGCTATGTTTTTGTTAGTCTCTAAGGTGCTACAGGACCACTTATTGTTTTAAGTTTAAGCCTGACACAGGAATTCCTCTGAGACTTGCACATGGAACAATTAGCTCACAAGTGCACTGAAATCAGAAAATAGAATCATTTTGCTGACCGGGCGGTCTTATTCAGGAATGTATTTATAAAGAAAATTGGTGTTAGCTACTTTACCTTTTTCCATACAGATTGCCTCTGAAGCAAGTGTCCTGGTAGAGCGGTCAGGTCCCTGTTTTTTTCTGGAAAGTGTGATCAAATAGGAGAACTGACAGTGGTTACTCTCAGCTACTGACTGGACACCCAAAGTCCAGTTACTGCAGGTCAGGGAGGTGGAGATGTGCCAGATCATCACCCATGCTACCCCTTACATAGCAGGGGATCCCTACACTGTGTCAGGCAGATGCAGCTCCTAGCCATGGCTCCAAAGTGAGTCCCTCCTCACCCAGGGATGGGAAGTGGGGGGAGGAGGAGCAAATGTGGGATGGGGCCTTAGGAGGAGTGATGGAGTAGGCCGCAAAGGAAGAGGTAGAATGAGAGAGCTTCCTACACTCCTAATGGAGTGTCCATTTTTTTAATATTACAGTTTTGTAGGCAACCTATCTCCTTATCATGTCATTGTTGCTAATATGACTTTTAACAGACATTCAAAAGATCCACTCTCTTGTTTTTCCCCTACTGCGTGTCTCTGTGCTAGCATCAAATCTTAGGGAGACTTTTCTAAGGCAAGTCCAATAAGAGTTGGACACCTAACTCCCCAGTGCCCCATTGAAAATCCTAGCTGAATCAACAGAAGCATTGGCTACTCTAAGTCCAGCATTTTCATTAACTGCTGAAGAATGGGGAAATGGCACATATATTCTGGTGTGAGCTGAAATGGTTTTGATGCATGTTTTTAATTTCTTGGTAATGTGGTAGTTGACATTTTCTGCTGAAAAATGTTTGTCTTGCAGGGAGATCAATTTTTAGGTATTATGAATCAGATTGTCAGCTTTAGTCCCTTGTTTGCAAGTTCAGTTTTCCATTCTCAGTTTATTATACCTGTATGTTTTGTCCATAGTTAATTGTTAGTTTAAATCCTACTGTTTAGACATCTAGGTGCCTCACTCTACCCACAAGTCAGATACCAGTACTGTACTTAGACATCAAAATAATAGATTTTGTCACTACAATTAACACCAAAAACACAGGTACCACTAATTGCAGAGGCAAAAAGAAAGTCTATGTTTGAGACCACTTTAAAAATCCTGTCCCCGAATCAAATATAGGCCTTGCCAATGTAACAGCCACACTTACATTCAGAGCAAAATTAAATAAATGTATTTGTTATAATAGTACACTCTTATATATGCTTCATTTGTTGGTGCTTTAGCTAGAAATCTCTCAAGAAGAGATAGTTTAAAGAGATTGTCCTATCCTCCACCGTAGGGCTTGTCTACATAAGGACACCCTGAACATTAAATCAAATTAACTGTGTGAATTTGAAGAAGATTAAACTGCATTCAATCACTGTGTATACAGTGTTATTCAGAAATAAAGTAACCTTCTAGAATCATAAGAGCTGGAAGGAACCAGGACAGGTCATGAGATTCAGTCCCCTGTACTCAAGACAGGACCAAGCACCATCTTATATCATCCCTGACAGATGTTTGTCTATCCTGCCCTTAAAAATCCAATGATGGAGATTCCACAACCTACCTAGGCAATTTATTCCAGTGTTTAACCACCCTGACAGTCAAGAAGATTTTCCTCACATCCAACCTAAAACTCCCTTGCTGTAATTTAAGCTTGTTTCTGCTTGCCCTGTCATCGGAAGCTAAAGAGAATATTTTTTCTCTTTCCTCCTTGTAACAACATGTTAGATACTTGAAAGCTTTATCATGTCCCCTCAGTCTTCTCTTCTCCAGACTAATCAAAACCAATTATTTTGATATTCCCCTCATAGGTCAGGTTTTCTAGACCTTTCATCATTTTTGTTGCTCTTCTCTGGACCTTCTCCAATTTGTCCATATCTTTCCTGAAATGTGGTGAACCCTGGATAACTACTCTCTGGAACTGCTTGCCCAACCAGCTATTCCTTATAATTACTCCATCTAAATTGTATTCCCCTAGGTTGTTAATGAGAAGGTCTCATGAGAATTTCACAGGGGCTTAATGCAGTTCAACGGGCTCACTTCAAACTCACACCTTTAGTTTATTTATAGTTTATTTGTATCCATTTTGCTGGATGTCCCCTTGTGGGCAAACCATTAGAGGTAAAACAGTTTATTGTTATCTTAGGATCAAGGTTCTGAAACATCAACACAAGTGGACTATCAGTTTTGACCCACAGGAGAGAATGAAGATCTTGGTCAGAGCCTTTCAGTCCACACAGTACGTCCCCTCAGCAACTTCTGTCATAAGGAGTCCCTCCTGTTGTGTTTTTGCACAAGTAAGAGAAGAAATCGCAACAGCAGTGCCACTATGCACACTGCCTCATGTGAATCTCGTAGGGGTACAACAGTCCAGTGAGGACACAAGGTTGCAGATTGCAGAAATGTATATCCACTTGATAAGGAAAGTGGTAGTACTATTTTTAAAGAGGAATTATAACCACATTTTAAGAACAGTGATATTATGACACACACAGAAATGTAGTTAATCACCCCTGGGCTTTTGCCTGTCATTGAACACTGACTCCATTCCCAAAATGGGATTGTCATCACCAAAGGAGTTAAATGACAAACATGCCATTTCTCTTTCCATACCTAGCAGAGAGGGCTGTGCTGCCTCGATTACTAATATTTTTAATGGGCACCGTCCTTGAATTGTCACCGTCATTTTCTGTTTTAACAATCGGTTAGATTCCTGCAGGGCAAATCCAGTAACCTTACCCGACTTTGAACTTTTATATTTTTGTCACAGTTCTAGTATTAGACTACAGATTTGCTTACAGACCTCTTGTACTATTTAAGTTGAAAAGCAACAAAAAATACCTTATATTTCAAGGTAAAATGAACACCTATTTAACATGTTAGTCACATAATGTGCATCATTCATGAATTAATCATTAAGGGAGTATATGTGTATTTGTTTACCAGGACTGGCTGGATAGTCAGTAAATCAGTCCTAGGCACTTGCTTTTTGCCCTGGAGCATTCTGCATCAGGGCTGTTTTAATTGCCAGTGGAGGAGCCACCATGAGGCTTTCCCTAATGCAAGCACCTGCTGCAGATGACTCATTCTCTCCATTCCCCTCCAGCAGGGTCTGGGTACATCTGCCAATACCTGTCATTATCTGAGGCACACTTGTCAAAACCATGCATCCCTTTAAGCTCTTGTACGTTCCAGCAAGGGACCCTTGTCAGTTTTTTTGGCATCTGCAGACTGCTGTGCACCTGGTATTTAAATGGCCCAGAAATGTGTTTTGATTGTTTTCCCTCTTTAATGAACCTACTTGAGGGACATTTATCTCTTTATCTAGTAGTCTGTTACCAAGTCACTCACATTTACACTCAAAACTCACTTGTGTTTTTATACCAATCCATCTGCCAGAAGCCTTATCACAAAATCTGCAGAGCTCCCAAAGGAGATTTTTGCACTGGTAATTTAAGCTAATGATTTCTAAACATATTTAGTCAGATTTATGAAGACCTCATTAGAATGTGACTGTTTATTAAAAATCTAAATGGGGTCTCACAGTCATTTAGGGAAATCATTGTTGAGTTGTCATGTACAGTTCAATGGTAACAGGTGATGAAGTGGTTTGAAACAAAGAGAAGTTGAAGCAGACGTGAGAGCCTTGACCAAATAAAACACAAGTTCTCTAATAGCCTGGATCAAAAGTCTGTTTCTTTATTAGGTTGGTGTTGCCCAGTTTTTTCCATTTAAAATGAAGTTTTGCATAAAAATCACACCGCGTAAGAAATAAGAGGCAGATAGTTTTCCAAGCTGCCGACTAGAGGATAGAAAACAAAAACCAAGACCGCAAAAAAATGCTCCAGAGAGACAAAACTAAACAGTAGGCTAATCTGGGAGACCTTTACTTTTCTGCATATAATTGATATAACTACTAAATGGTTTAATGTGAATCAAGTTATTTTCTTAAATCAGATTTAGTTTAACATGGGGATTTTTCTTCAAGAAAATGGTGTGTTTATTAAAAAAAACGACATGGATGATTTGGCAAACACAGATAACAAATCATTATTGCCATTTCACAGAGACTGCGCATAGAGCCTGATCCACCCACTGAAGTCAGTGAGAGCCTTTACACTAACTTCGGTGGGAATCAGATCAGGCCATTATGTCAGAATCATATTGGCCAGAGTTCCCTTCCAATTCTTATTGGAGGTACGTATAGAATCTCACATCTTGAAGCATCACTTCCTTTCCAAAAGTTTGATGGTGAAGATGTGAAAGCTGGTGAGCTCTGCTCATTTAGCTATATCTGTTTCATGTAATCTCCTCCTTTGCACTCACTGAACTGTTACTGATGTTTTGTTGGGCATCTGGAATCCAGTTTGGCTTGTCACATCACTTCACATTAGATTCTTTCAGTAGTCACTCTTCACTCCCTTTTTTTGTGATGGAAGAGTTTAGAATTAAATAAATTATGAAAGCCACTGATGAAACCCAGCAGAAGCAGTTGATATATAAATTCACTGGTAGGCCTCATGTTTTTCTATCATTATTTTAGTAACAAAATATTTACCAACAGGTGGCAACAGAAATAATTATACAAAATAAAACCAAAGCAGAAGTATCATATTAGAAGCATAAGAATCAATTATAGGGTCACAGTTATTCTCGAGAGCTAAAAACAGCAAGTTCTGATAATATACACAAAAATTAGTTTTGAAGCAGGCACAGTTGCAATAATGTAACTTACCTGAGACAAATTCATAGAACAAGGAAACGAATAGTTAAGGCAGTAACAGTACATGCTCTATACACTTTCATGTACACCTTATCCTTATCATAGCAACTGTATACACCCGTCTATGCATTGTAACCTTAAATCTGCCCCTCTCCTGCACATATGACCACACTCCTTTATTGGGTTATTTTTTCCTCAACAGTAGTAGTCATGGTTGTTTAGAATGGCAGCTGGGGACACAGCAGTTTGGTGTTTCCAGAATGGCAATTCAAATGATGATGAAATGATGATGAAATGGCTGCCTTGTGAGCACAGGGTTAAGGATGCATTACAAGATCTGTGTTTTGTGGAAATAGTGGGGTAAGGAGGAAGGAGTAGAGAGTATGTGCAATTAGGTGTCTTAACTTTTCATTTCCTTGCTGTTATGGATTTTTCTTGAGTATGTTGTGTGCAGGGCTGGCCTTACTATGAGGTGAACTGAGGTGGCAGCCTCAGGTGCCAGACTGTGGGGAGGCGCTACTAGACACAGAGTGTAGAAAATTGTGTCTGCTGCTGGTGCAGTGAGGGGAAATGGGGGGGGGGGTAATTTGAGCTCCACACCTCAGGTGCCAAAATGTTGTGGGCCGGCCCTGGTTGTGTGTTGTGATCTTCACTACTTCACGGAAATGTGTTTGCCGTACTAATATCCAAGGATTTTTTGAAGTGTAAGTAAGGGTGAGTATTTGGGTGAGGGCAGACTGACCTATATAAAGGTAGAAGATTTTACCTACCAGCAGCTGCCTTCTCCACTCTGCCCCCACCATGCAAGTAGCGTGCGGCGCTTCAAAGCGCCATGTGCTCCTAGCAGGGCGGAAGGAGGCTTCACGCACATCCTCGTCCCCAGGCTGCCCCCTGGCCCTAATTGGCTTGGGAGCGAGAGAGCAGCAGGGCCTCCGCGGGCTGGGTCCAGCCTGTGGAGGCCCTTTTGCCCATCCCTGATCTAGATCATCCCTGACAGGTATCTATCTAACCTGCTTTTAAATATCTCCAGAGATGAAAATTCCACAACGTTCCTAGGCAATTTATTCCAGTGTTTAACCACCCCGACAGTTAGGAAGTTTTTCCTAATGTCCAACCTAAACCTCCCTTGCTGCAGTTTAAGCCCATTGTTTCTCGTCCTATCAACAGAGGCCAAGAGGAGCTTGGATGTTGGGAATGGGGGGCTTGGATCAGGGAGTGGAGGCTGCAGGAGTCAGGACAGGGGATGGAGAACTCAGGTCAAGAAGTGGAGCAGTGTAGGAGGACAGAGAGCTGGAAGGTGTGGGGGCTCAGGGCAGGGGATGGAGGTGGGAAGTCCAGGAGTCCGGGCAGGGGGCTACAAAGTGGGGGGGTTATTGTAGTGAGAGTAGTGCTGCTTCACCGGTGCCTTCTCCCAAGGAGCTAAGGCTACGCTCCCTGGATAGTGACTCCTCCCAGAGGCCAGGAGCTGCATTCCACAGACTGCAGCTTTTCCTGGGTGGGTGGAGCTACACTTCCTGACTGACAGCTCTTTGGAACCCAAACTCCATCGTGAACTCCAAATTATCTGGGGTGGGTTGGTGGGGCTTCGCAGGCTGCCCAGCCTCCAGCTGCCCTCCCCCTGCTTGCAGCCTGTCCTCTCATCTTGCTTTAAGTTAGGATAAGAGGAAGCTGCATACCAAATTTGGTGGTGCTAGCTGATATAGTTTAGAAGCTCTTGAACAAATGGACTTGCAGATGGATGGAGAGACTCACAGACACACACACAAACACTCTCTATCTTTTATATATATATATATATATACACACACACACACACATACAGTACATGTAAAATTCAAAGGATGTAAAATTAACTGTGTATGTATGACATTTCCCATCAGTTAGCCACCTACTTTTAACGTAAAACAGGAGTTTATGGTTCACATTTCAATATAATTCTAACCATAGAGCTGCTGCCAGGTATCTCCATAATATTTCATTTATATTGCATTTCATGTGTAAAAGGATCCCAAAGTACTTTTAATATTTACCACATTATATATCCAAATTATGTGTGGGATTCATTTTATCCAGTACTGAAGTTGGCATGAAACACAGTAGCTCTTTAACAGCACACACAAGTCTACATTAGTATTTAGAATAAAGTTTAGAATGTTTTATCTAGATTAAATGGAGGGAAATTATTTAGACTTCTAATTACACAGGTTGGAATTAGTTCTGGCATTGGGGTTAATGCACTTCCTATGAGAAGTGTCGTAGATTTTTTTTAATGGCTGTTGGGGGCTAAGATTTCTCTTTATCTGTGAAGGACAAAAAAACAAAATACACAGATGGGAAAAAACAATAGATGCATTAACTCCAGCCCTTGTGTCTAGGCACTTTCTAATATGTGTTCTAAGACTACAAATATTGTAATTCCCCATTTAGGATTTATTTTATTCATACATATATTTTCCTGGTAGCTTCTATACATACTTGGTAGTGGTAGTTGTTTTTAGTGGAACATGATGGGCAATAATGTTTTTTAACAGAATTCTAAATAAAACAATTATAAAATCTCATAGTCTAAAACCATTGTTAATCTGGCAAATCAGTGAATATCATCATATGTCTAACAGTCAAAATGAATTTCTGTTTTCCAAATTTATAATCTGAAATAGCAAGTTGGCCTTATTCCATCATGCGTAGCAGGAGAGGAGTCCTCAGGGGAAAGAAATTGCTGTTATTTTCCAGGAAACTAGAAGAACGCTTTTGTAATCATTTAATAAAGATGTCCACAAATCAACAGTGTTTGCCCCATTGAACAGAGCAGCAGCATGCATGTATACAACATTGCCCTGTATAACTTGAAACAAAGATGAATTCAGTTTTCAGTGTTTTGTTGTCTTCATTTGTTTGCAGTAGAACGAATGCTCGAGAAAATATCATCAAATGAGATTAATATCAATTCTCACAAATCCAATTTAAACAGATCAATCTGAGAAGTAAACACAGGTGGTATAAGGAAACACAAATACATGGATAAATTCATACAGATGTTTGAATACAGCCCACATGCACAAGGCAAAATTTAAAGGATGTCAAGATGACTTGAAAGCTTATCTTTTCTCTGTCCTGAGCATTTGTTTGTCTTAGGTACTTACATGATCCTCATCACCATAATATCTGCAGGTCTTTCAAGTTTTAATGTATTTAACTTTATAACATTCTTCTAAGATAGGGAAGTACTATTGTCCCCATTTTTTGGATGAAAACCTGAGGCCTAGATCCTCAAAGGTGTTGAGGCATGTAATTCCTGTTGATTTCATTGGAAGTTAATTGCCTAAATACCATTGAGGATCAGGGCAAGAGAGACCACATGACTTGCCATGGAGTCACACAAAACACAACACATAGTCTAGTCCTAGATGTATGGTCTACCTACTAGACCATTTGTCCTCTTACCACTGGACCACAGTCCAAAAATGTAATGGTCCATTGACCATCCTTCTTTATAATGATGCTTTGTGCTTGGCCAGTTTCTCTTCATTTGTAGAACCCTTTAATGGCTACTGAGGGCCCAAATCACCTCAAGGTAGGTAATAATACGGAGGCATCCAGCCACGTCAATTTCTTCGTGCTGAACCAGCAGCAGGGAGAGGGCATGTGGTATATGAAACCTTTTGTCAGATCTAAGTTAGATCACCGTGGAGACTGAATTATCTTTCTTAGGTCTGCTCACCCTGTTTCAGCAGAGCAGCACAAAGCATACACACTACCCCAGGAAATGTAGCCATCGTGTAGATTTTAGTTAACTAGATAGCTCTTTTTAGAGCATGCTAAATATTATACATTGTTTCTAAAGACAGATTTGTCAAAGACAGAAAACGTGGTGTGCTGCTACTAATGCTTGGGCCCAAGAACTGAGTTAGGGCAGGCTAGGCATTCACTTGGTGAAGACTGTTCTGGACAGGTTTTTAATTTAGTGCATCTCATATGTGAACTGTAACTGCCCTCCTATACTGGCACTGCCACATTGGGGTCTCTATTTGCCAGCTCTTGTCCCCAGTACAGCAGAGGCTGGAAGCAGCTTTCAGCTCTGAGACCTCATTCCAGGCAGGCTGGAGGAATTTGTCTGTCACCTTGTATATGGAACCTGCGCCAGCAGAATTCATAGAGAGAATCTCACCCAATATAAGAGAATAATGGAAAGAATGATAGCTTGCATTTATACAGTGAGGATCCCAAAGCACATTGGAAGCATTAATTAAGCTTCACACCACTTGTGTTCTTAAATACTGGTGTGTAAAATGAGGCACAGGTAGAGATAATTTACTTGCCAAGATCAACAGCAAGTTTGCATAGGAGCTGGGAATATAACTAAGATACAGGCCAGTCAATGGCGGGGGAGGGGGAAGAGGGCAATTGCCCAAGGGCCTGGTGAGTCAAAGGGATGGACCCAGGGTTCTGGCTGCCACAGTAGCAGAGGTGGCAGTCAGAGCCCTAGACCCTTTAAATCGCTGCCAGAGTGCTGAGCCTCAGTGCTAAGGGTTGGGGAGTGCACTGCCCTGCCCTGCCTCTTCCAGGAGCACAGAGACTCCTCCTCCTCCCCCGCCCACACATATACATCCACACTTAGGGACATGCAAAGGTTGTTGGCTCTGCTGCTCAGAGATCTTGATTGAGATTTTTCAAGAGTCTAGGGATTTGAGAGACACGTCTAATCATTATGGTTAATGGAAGATATTTGTCTTAATCCCCTTGACTCAACCCTCAATTCCCATTTCCGTATGCTGACCACTAGAACCTACACAGTGACCATTCAGAGCAGCCTACTCGCAAATTAAGATGACATATATATTTTGGAAAAAAAGAAGAAAGACTGGATTTAATTACATGGCTTTTGTTTCAAATTGATTTAATTCAAAATTCTTATGTTTAATTGATCTCCTTTTACTTCAAATAGTAAAATAAGTGTAAGATTGGCTATGCTGATTTACAAAAGTAAAAAGTGTAAAAAGTTTCCACGGCGATTTTGGATGGATATTTCACTTTACTTCCAGAAGATTCCATTTCAAACTTTGTTTATTTTATTAATTTACTTAGTTCTGGATTAATTTTAAATTAGAATGTATAAACCTGGTCTGCATTAATAATGCCATATAGTGCACAGGCAATAGTTAGCTATATTACATCTTGTTAAGTATATTTTAGAATCAAAGAAAGTTAAGAAATCTTTTATTTAAACTGCTGAATACTAACTATGAGGCTTTTTTCCCTGCTAGTTCACATATCACTTCTGTAATGTTCCCATTCCAAAGAAGAGTGAATTCCAAAAATGAGTACTTGCTTTTCATGGCCACAGTTTCAAAGCATGTTACTTGCCTAAGGCCAAATACACTGTTTCAAATCATTCAAGCTTAGTCACTGTTCCTATTCACTGTTTGTATGCCTCCCATATTTACAAATAGTGAGCACAACTTGTTACCCTAATCTTCATCTTTCAGAGTCTAATTTTACTCCATTTTGCTGTCTTTGAGATGTAAGTAGATGATGATCTGCTTGCATAGACCAAAATACATATGTAACAGATGGACAGGTACACCTGGGGAAGAAGGTATTATACCTATAGAGCTTTCATGACCTCCCTCCAATTACCCTTTTATTTTCTAAGAGGGTTTGGTTTTTTGGCAATGTGATTGGTAACAAACGTGGGAATATCTCAGAGCTCCCTCTCAATCTTTGTTCTACTTACATGAGCTTTGAAAATTCATGAGCTTGTGGCTGACATTTATTGGTATTTTAGTGGTGTAAAACCCTTTTGTAATTGCGGGGTTTTTTTTAATTTTGCTGTACAATTATAGTACATTTATTATTTATTTTACCTACACATACATGTATATTGAAAGTTTAGGTATATTATATATACCTATATCTATATAGGCACAGATATGTGTCATATACCTAAACCTTCCCTTCAACTTTTGCTTTAAAGTATGTTCCAAATATTTATACAAAATGTTAAATGTTTAGATGTACACATTTTTGTAAAACCTTTTCTGATCTCATTGTAAAGGTATTTACTTCAAACAGATAGAGGTCCTGATGCAGCAAAATATTTATGGATCTCAATCCCATTTACACTAGCTTGTTGGACCCACTTTACATTAATGTGGAGGGCCTTCGTGTAGATGAGAATCAGGGTCATTCTGACTTGCCTAACTTTTGGCACATTGAACGGTCCGTTACATAAGCACACACAAAGTTTAGCACATGCCTAAAGGGATGCAGGATTGGAACCAAAATGATTTAATGCAAAATTTAAAAAATCTTATCTTCTCCCAGCCTGTGAAACATTTAGTAAAGCCGTAAATGGCTACAGCTGCACCATTCCCATAGCTGATACACCCCTCTTCCCACCAGACATAATTGTCAGGGGATTGTGTTGTCATCGAACTGTCAACACTATTCCCAATCTACCCCACATCCAAAATTCCCTGAGCAATGGGAAGCACAAAGCCTTTTTGGGGCAGAGCTGCATGAGGCACCGAAGTTCCTACCAACCCTAACATAACTGTTCCATTGGATTATCTTAAATGGGAATTCAAAAGAGAACAAAATCCAGCTATTAAGACTAAAGGGAACATATGTATCACTGAATCTGTCACAGAAGTGGTCTTTTTAAATGTGCCTATTCCTTAATCGTAATCCACGCACCTGTAACCTGAAGAAGAGCTTTGTGTACCTCAAAAAAACTTGTCTCTATTCACCAACAGGAGTTGGTTCAATAACTCTGTCTCTCTAGTTAGAAACGTGCATGTTTTCCTTCAGAGCCAAGTCATTTAGGTGAATCTAGTTTATTTTAGTAACCTCAGCTGTTTTGAGATGGCAGGCGCCCATCTGAGAGGTGTTGAGCTAAAGTTAGAAACACGATGCTTTGGACTTCTGTTGTGACTAGAACCACTGCTGCAGCTGCTTCCTCTTTCCAGGGTTGTCAGTAGTCTGTATCAGTCTGGTGACAATGTGAAGAGCTGCTTTGCACAGAAAAACATCTTCAACATATGGGGGAAAGCTATTTCAAATCATTCCCTAACAACAAATATGATGATTCCCTCTGTTTGAGTCAAGGATTTGAACAAAGCCAATGACCTGGATTATCAAATAGAACAGACAGATGATAATGAGCCTCCAATATGTTTCTTATGATTTCTGTTTTCCTAACTGAAGGGTTTTCAGAGATTCTTCTAGATGGAATTTTTTCAAAGTACAGTATTTATAAACAGCAAAATAGAAATACCAGCAGTATGAATTGCATGCAGCTGTTTTTAATGTTGTAAATGCTGTGTGTTCATTGCTGGCAAAAGATATTTAGATGCATTTCTCTAAAGGTTGAGGAGGTTGTGAAGGTTGTGCTAGGCTACACTGGACCATACCAAACCCCAGCAACTCTCATGCAAGCTGCCTCCCCTCTTTCCTTTCACTGCAATGAATTCCCCAGAACTTACTGAAGTCAATGAGTGTCTGAATTTATCCAGAGTCAATGTTAAAAGCCAGGAATAGAGCCTGACTCCCATTCGTGTGCTTTTGTTATATGGCCACCTCTTACCAGTTTTTTTTTTAGAAGTTTATTCTGAGTTGAGACAACAGATGCTTTTTCTTTTAAACATTAGACAAACCCTTATGTCTGCAGCATACATTGTCATTTTAAAAGAATGCAAGATATTTTTGAAACCAATAGCACCTGCAAGTGGAAAAAAAATCAAAACGAGCTTGAGTTTACTCAAGCTTCTATTTGTAGCTTTTCCCTCTGGATACTCCCTGGCTTGGAAAGAACAAGAAATGGGTGGTTATTGTAACTGAGCTATGCGCAGTGTAAACAACCTTCCACTACATACAAATTTACCTTATTTTACTGAATATTATTCCCACCTAGAACCCCAAAACTGTGTTTTAAAAATGCATGTTCTTTAAGTCAGCAATGAGGTGCTAAAAAAAAAGTAGGTTAACTAACTAAATTAAACTGTATTCCCCAGATGAGAAATTGGCAAACTCCATTTACCAACATTTACTCTCAGCTACACTACTGCTTTTAATACACGGACCATTTCCTTGTGTAAGAAGCCTGACTGTTTTATGTGGGGTTGAATTTAAGCTCATAAATCAATGCAAAGGGTACAGAACAGATTCAGATGCTGAAAACTATGAACCTTAATTTCTTTTGTATTTTTAAAAGGTCAAATGCTGCAAATACTGGCCAGATGACACAGAGATATATAAAGACATTAAAGTTACCCTAATAGAAACAGAGCTCCTCGCTGAATATGTGATTCGAACATTTGCTGTAGAAAAGGTAAGTTTGGAAAAGTGTATTTTTTAAATATGGTGGTGCTTTCCCATGCAAGTTAAATACATGCAATTTTGTCATTTTGGAAAGATATTAGATTTCATTGGCTAACAGGCAGCCCATTTACTATAGCAAATCACTTTGTGGGTAGTCTTCTGGTAATCCCTTATGGAATATTAGATTTTCCTTTTTCTTTAAATGCACTTCCTTTCTGCTTTGACCTGGCCCAGATTCGAAATGGAAACAGATATTTCATTCTCTTAGGGTCGTAAAGGAGGAGAGGACTCTGACCCACCCATCATTAAACAGGACACTTATGCTGTTTTCCTGTCTTCTTTTCACCGCAATCAAGCCACTGTGCATCATAAGTCATTTCATAAACTACTATTGTTCAGGCATCTCGCATGATTATAATTGATGTAGTACACTGGTCCAATATATTTCCTGATCTAAAGCAGAACTCTTATAATGAAGTAATTTTTAACAAGACATTAATCAGGGGAGATTCCTTACCAGCCCATTGGAAATGGCATATTGTATTGTCACTTACTTAATCTGAATAATGCCATTTATTTGGTTGTCACTTAATTAACAAGTATACAAAACAGATAGTTGTTTCGGGGGTACGGTTAGAGCCTAAGGAGACAACGTAGTAAACTACCAACGCATGTGCTGGAAGCAGTGACAAAAGCAGCATGATTTAATGCTGAGATTTTTGTTCAGTTGCTAGCATGTCTTGAATATCAAATGACTTAGGAATACATAAATGAAACTGATTTATTTGCCATGGTATTAGTTTTCTCCAAACCAAGGCTTTAAAGGTATCCCCCCTCTTGTTACTGAATTATCTAATCTCAGTTTATTTTAGAGCATCTTATTCATGATCTCCCAATGCATGACACAGGCACAGTCGGGAAGATGAACAATTAATTTTTCTTATTACATTTTCAGCTTAATCATTAAATATACACTAGTCCAGCAAACCAAATCTAATATTAGTAATGCTTTTTTCCTCAGCTCATTCAAATCTGTTGTCTCCCACTATATAGATGTTATTTTAATAAACAGATGCTAAGGGGGTGGTTAGACTTTGAAGGTGATGTGGTTTTGGTTGATTTCTATTCAGCAAGTTCTAAGCTCATGCTTTGAAGTTAGCTTTTCGCTTCTTAGTCAGCACTGGGAAAAAAGACATGGAGGATTTTACAGTTACTCATAACCAAAAGCTCATGAATAAGTGAATTGAAGCAGATAGGGATAAATGATCCTAAGTATTTTATTTCTAAAAAAATTCTGCATTTGAAATACCTCATTTAAACACTGGGCTTTTTAACAATAGGCAGCTTTTGAATAAGCTGATAAATTCAGCTTCTGTGTGATTCAGGAAGGGATATGTTTGTTTTTGCTCCCTCTGATTTGTTTTGTTTGTTTGGTTTTTTTTAAGTTTTCCTTATTGTGCTGAAAAGTCCAGGCTACCCATATCCTCCACTGTAATTTTCCAGAATTTAGGTTGTATAAAATGTTTCTAACTCACTTAATTATTAAGGTCATTTTTCCTGTATGCTCCTAAAAGAAAACTAAGGAGTAATTATTGAGGACAGGCTTGATTGATACAAAAAGAAATAACAGTTTAATTAATTTCAAGGTATGATGGTTGTAATCCTACTCTTTTGTAATTTAAAACTTTGAAGAGATTTAGGCCCCAATGCTGCAAACACTGTCACATGACCTTAACTTTGTCCACATGAGTAGTTTTACACAGGAACTATTAATCAGTGGGACTACTAACATATATAACAGTAAGCAGCTGAGTAAATGTTTCAAGAGCAAGACCTAAATTATTAACAGTCTAAGGATAGTTTATAATATGACAGATTTTTCATCTTTTAAATTTCAAAAAAAAGGTGAACAATATCATCTTTCCAAGCTGAGCATATGGTTTCATGGTTCACACAGTTGTGATTCTGTTTTGGGTATAAGAACCAGTAGGGAGGCTACAGAGAGATGAAAATGAGTCTTTGTAGATGCAATAAGAAAACTCATTATAGCAATATGCTATATGCAAAGTCCTTTCTATAAGAGTGGAGTGCTAGTACAAATGGTAGACAAAAATTACACTTGAAATAAGTGTGACTCCATTGGGTATATACAAATCATGCCTTTGAAGGTATATTGTCATTTTCACTTGCCAGACAAGTAAGTGTGGTTGCAGACAGGCAATTATAGGTACATCTACCTCTTCTGAGTATGCAAATGGAGGTTTTGTATGTGAAATAGATGCACATTTAAATTTTGGAGGTGCAATTTAGGTGGCCTATTTTTAAAGGTGTTTGACAATCATTATTTATCCTGCTAATAACTTCAGCTTTTGTTTCTTTTCTCCCTCCCACAAAATGTCAATAATGTTAATATTGCAATTTTGTCTGCCTTTTGTTTCCTAATCTATAATGCCAATAAACAAGTAGTTTAATATGGACAACCTTCAACGACAATACACAGTTTTTCTTAACAAACTCAAAGGCCTTGTCTTCGCTAGCAAAAAGAGTATGTGGACAAACATATGCTAATATTCTAGCGTCGATCAGGGATGTAAGGAAATAGTTGAGTAGTTGACTAACCGATAATGTTTATGTTAGGCTTATTGATTAGTTGAGTTGACTACTTGCATCCACCACACACACCCCCTCTATATCAGAAGCAGCAAGGAGTCCGGGGGGAAAGCAGGAGCTGGTTCTGGTGGGAGCCAGCTTCAAAGCCAGTTTCCCCCCATCATCGTCTCCGCAGTGCTGCCTGCACCCCATACAGGCTGCTGTCTCTATCAGATGCAGCAGCATGGGGGCGGGTGGACTGGGGAGGCTGCCACAAAGCAGCATCTTCCTGCAGCAAGCTCAGGCTCACCACAAACAGGAGCTGCTGCTGGAGCAGCCTCTGTTTGTGGCCAGCTCAAGCCACTCGGATAGGGGCTGCTTCATCTGCGGGAGGTCCCAGCAGTGAACTGGGACCGTCATAGACAGGGACCACTGGACCCAGTGCAAGCCCAGACTGAGCAAGCCCAGGAGCTACACCCGCTGCAACTCTGCAGTTTAAATGTAGTAGGAGCCGGGTTGCCTGCCCAGCTGTGGGGCAGTAGCTCCTAGACTCGGCGCAAGCTTGGACTGAGGCTTCCTCCCTTACCGACTAATTGTGTAGTTGATAGAAATTCTGTCAACCACACAATTAGATAATTTCTCGCTTCCTAACATCCCTAGCATAGACAGGGTAATTTATATTTTAACATATTACAATCCCCCGCATTAATGTGCGTTGAAATATAAATTACCTTGTCTGTATTAGAGTTTAAGCATAGTATAAAAAAAATCTTTCTCCCAATGAAGACATAGCCTCAAAAGAATACATACAAGTTTGGAGATATTTGCCAACCATTGCATTTTTCCTGTTACAAACATATATGGACATTAGATAATCTCTCAAAAAGATCCATTCTGCTTACACTCCACATTTTGTCTCCCTGATCTTGATCCTGCTCCCACTCCCACTGAAGTCAATTGAAGTTTTGCTATTGGTGTCAGTGGGAAAAGGAATGGGCCTTCTGACACATTGCAGAAAAGCTCCTTTGAGATACACATGTTGTAAGTTTTGGAAATTCCTGCCCTGATGCTTGCATGCTGTTAATAAAGCTAAACAACAACTTCATAGTACTTCGTTACCATGCAAATAGAGTGAGTTATTTTATATGCAAAAAAGTTCAAGACAGAGACATACAGCCTTAAGAAAAAATAAAGATGACCAGTTATTAAAATAATCAATATTTATTCCACACCTACCCTTCATATCTGTCCAAGATGGACACCATCTCTCAAAATATTGTTTGTGTTTGAAATGTATATGGCGATCTCTGGTTTATAGGTTTGTAAAAGACTATATTATACTGACAAATACACAGGGCTTCAATTTGACAGAGGAAAAAATAGATTTTAAAAAAATCTAATTACCTGGATGCCCTACAGGTTGATATTGTAAATAATAACAGCATGTGGTTTCTTGGCAAATACCATTCCAATAGGCCTTCTGTAGGTATGTCACTATATCCATGCATTGTGGACGTTAACTTACTAAGGGCTAAGAGTTGGTTAGCCCCTATATGGTTGAGTAGTGGAAAGAGCCTTCTATCCATCCCCAATGCTGCCCATGTAAGGGGCACCCAAAAGTACAGTCCTTGTGACTGGAGGAACACACACAGATGTTGCTGCCACTGGGTTGCTTCCCTGTAAACAAGGAATGAGAGAAATTAATATCAGAAGTTCTAGAGTAAAATCCTGACTTCACTGAAGTTTGCCACATGTCTGTTCCTGGCTTTGTTGTTGACTTATTCCCTTAGGGCTGAGTTGTTGAAGCTATTTAGATGCCTAAAGATGCAAGTGGGCATTTAGTGGGCTTTTCAGAAGCATCTAATCAGGTTAGTATTAAACTAACAGGTGTTATGCTAAGACTTGAATCCAGCTGGAAATCCACATCTCATCTTTCCTTTTCAAGATCTCTAGTAGTTATGATAAACAAAGCCCAGATTGTTAAACTCATGTTCAAACAAAAGCTCTCTCCTAATTTCTTCCCCATTTTCATTTCTACATTTTTTTTCTTCTTGTTGTTTGTTTGATTATGGACAGAGAGGTGCTCATGAAATCCGAGAAATCAGACAGTTTCACTTCACAGGCTGGCCAGACCATGGCGTACCATACCATGCAACAGGACTCCTTGGATTTGTGCGGCAGGTGAAGTCCAAGAGCCCACCTAATGCTGGTCCACTGGTTGTACACTGCAGGTAAGCAAAACAAAAATGCCTGCTTTTGCTTTTCCCACTAAGATGTTGGGCCTCATTCTTTCCCATTTACATTGAATAATTACTCTATAAGTAATTGAAGTCATAGAAACTATTCATCACAATGAACTAAGTAAAAACTTAAGTAAAAATGGCAAAACTGAGTGTGAGTTTTGAAAACCCTGCTATGCAGAATTCTTGTTGACTTCTGTAGGTATCCCATACCTGATGCCCTTGCTGAATTAGGCTCTAAACCTTGTATCTTATGTGAATTCATACACTGTGTGCCTTGCTCTTTTTTTATTTTAGTGCTGGTGCTGGTAGAACTGGATGCTTCATTGTTATTGACATCATGCTAGATATGGCAGAAAGAGAAGGTGTTGTAGATATATACAACTGTGTCAGGGAGCTTCGATCTCGAAGAGTTAACATGGTGCAAACTGAGGTATTGACATCTTTCTTTGAACTTTCTATTATCATTTTCAGTAAAAGTACTGCTCTTCATAACGTACGCTACCTGCCACAACACATGGAAAATGCCTTATATATATAGTTCAGTGAAGAACAACAAAACCACTTTGTATTTAAACAAACAAGCCTATGGGTGTTCCTTTGTTTCTGATTTTTGAGATGATAAATGTTTTTTAAAAGATAGTTTGGTGGATATTGTTTAGTTAGAGCCAGGATCCACCACTTTGGGTCCCATTTGTGAGCAGAAGTGCCTGTGGAACTGTGCAAAAATAAAAATGCAAGACAAGGCAAGCAACAGTAAAAACTGGGGTTTGTGTGTACCATTCGGTTGGCTTACTTATCATAACTTATTGGGCCCACATTCCACAGCTTTTTCTATATAATATTGTAATATATTTTGTAAACCACTTTTGCTCCCTATGGGCTCTACTCAATGCACATTGATGTTTATGGGAGCTTTATAGGTTATTTATTGTTTACTTGAGCACTAACAGTTGAGGTATGTTCCCTCTAAGTCATTAATTGTATTGATTGCCTTACCAGGAGCAGTATGTATTTATCCATGATGCAATACTGGAAGCCTGTCTTTGTGGAGATACTTCTATTCCAGCTTCTCAAGTTAGGTCGGTGTACTATGAAATGAATAAACTGGATCCTCAGACTAACTCAAGTCAGATCAAAGAAGAATTTAGGGTAAGTTGTGGACAGCACAACATGCATAATTGCAATATGTCTGTCTCCTCGTCACATGCCTATTAAAGTCAAAGTTAAGTCTCCATTTCAGTGGGTTTTGGATCAGGCCTATGGAGAAAGAACTACAAAACAGGGCAATAATATGTCACAAATTTCTGTTGAAATAATAAAGAGATGCAATAAGGTAATTGTCTATATAAAGTTCTCTCTTTCCTCATAAACAAAGGTCGAATCTTATATGGTTTCCTTTTATGATCCTTTCTCCTGAATACAAATAACTCTGAAGTCATCCTTCAGGTTCTTTGTTCAGATGTACTTATGTTCAGCAATCCCAAGATTTTGCTTCTAAACCTAGTTGTTTGTTATTCTTTTGGAGTATGTGTGTGTTGTTTTTTTTATTTTTTTGTAAATTCCCTGAGAAACTCTGTCACAAGTTGATTTGAAATCCTATTATTTAAATACTCTAGGATTTGTTCACTGATAAGCTAACCTTGCATGTGTATTGTTTATTCTTTCTCATAGACTCTAAACATGGTAACTCCAACGCTGCGTGTAGAAGATTGCAGTATAGCACTTTTGCCCCGTAATCATGAGAAGAATCGCTGTATGGATGTTCTTCCTCCAGACAGATGCCTGCCTTTCCTCATAACAATAGATGGAGAGAGCAGTAACTACATTAACGCCGCACTGATGGATGTAAACCCCATTATATCATTAATAATAAAGCAGGAATTAACTATTCTCCAAACTGTAAAATACTGGGTAGTGCAGTCAGCACCAAAGCACTCAAATCCTTCCACTTCCCTTTCAAAAAATGACACAAAATCTTTAAACCTCTAAGTACATTTAGGATCCCTCATATGTTTTGTGTCAGCCAAGGTTCCAAAACCACACAGAGACAGTCAGGGAGTACTGACAAATTAAAAATGTCTATTTTTCTTGCTAGCTCTTGAATTTTTAACCATCTGGCCTAAGAGAAAAAGAGTTCCCTATTAAGTCACCAATGCAGTTATCTGGGATAATTGGGTTTGCAGCAATATTTTAGTTCCCTTTCCTTCTAATTCACGCAGTAATTAACAGAAAAAATAATTGCCTGTCAGCACATATAGTACACAAGCCATTACTTCAGTAGTTCTATTTATATCTGTCTGAATGAACATTTCCTGTTCAGTTGATGGAAAAAATGAATATTTTAGATGCAGTTATGGTAATTTTAATACCGCTAATAGGGTATCACTAAAAAGACCCTTAAAAGTGTTATGCACTCTCTAGAGACTAATAGGATATCTCTTATATTTTAGAACGGGAGTAATCAATGCTTTGTCTTCACTACACCACTTTTAGCCATATTGCTAAAAGTCAGGCAGTGTAGCGTCTGTGTTTCTTGAGCACAAGATTCATACAAGCTTCCTTCAGAGCAGATGGCACCTTCTTAATGGGAGGCTTTGACAATCCTTGACCAATAACAGACTGTGGCCTTCAGCGGCAGGAAGAGTCTGGGTATAAATCATAGGCTATGGATGAAAGTTCACCCAGTGCCTCTAGTCAGTGGCATAGGCAGGGAACAGTCTCTGTGGGCACCTGGGCAAGGGGAGGGGTAGCTCCGCACTCCGGGAAGGGGCCTCAGGCAGAAGGGGCAGGGCTGGGGGTAGCCAGTCCTCCAAGCCACTCAGAGCAAGGTCCCCACCAGCCTTCAGAGGCGCACACAGCACATGGCACTCCAACAGAGTTTTAAAGGGCTCTTTGCTGGGGCCACCACTGTTGCCAGGTAGCAGCAGCAGCAGCTAGGATCCCCAGGCCTATGTGAATCACTGGGCCTTGGGGCAACTGTCCCTTTTACTTCTTCCCCCTTCCCCCCATCAGCGGGCTTGGACATGGGCCAGTATTTAAAGAGGGAGAAGTAAACTTGCATTTGCCCATTGAAAATACTGCTTTGCTGCCGTTTAGACTAGAATTTAAACATTATTTCTTAAATAGATAAGTAGGCATCGCCCAACACAGGAATCATCACAGTCATTCACAAAGAATGATCTGTTAATACTGTCTCCAGATGTAGAATTACAGTTTAGTAGATTGCAAGCAAACATGTCAGGAAAGTTCTGAAAACACTGTATGAGCAATCTTCAAAATAACAATAATACTTATTACCCTACGGTTTGGAGCCATTGCTGACGTTTTGCTGGATGGATTTCTTCTCTTATCACTTCCATTTAATCCTCTGTCGCTATTGTTTTGCAGAGCTATAAGCAACCCTCCGCTTTTATAGTTACCCAGCATCCTTTACCAAATACTGTCAAGGATTTCTGGAGGCTAGTCCTAGATTATCACTGCACATCAATCGTCATGTTGAATGATGTGGATCCAGCACAAGTAAGTCCTAGATACTGCTCTAATCAAATAGTACTTTACAAAGTATTGTTGTGTTTAGATACTTAAGTGTGTGCTTCAAAACATCTTTAAACCATAATTCACAAACACTAGAAAAATGATAGGCAAAGGGAAGGAGGGAGGAATGAATGAGTTTTTCCACCAAAATGTAAATACACAACACCTTAATCATAGGGAGGAAGTGGTCTTCTTGGTAACTGGTAATAGGATGTGAAACCTTTCGGTTCTAGGGCATGGGTCAAAACTAATAACGAGTTTGTAGTGGCCAAGAGTAAGCAGACGTTCACGAGCTTTCTCATAGCTTGTGTGAAATGAATCTGTGGTTTTGGTCCACCTCTTAGTGGACAGTCATTCCTATCAGAAAAATTAGCATTACATTTGGCACAAATTGGAACTGTGAAGGGCAGCCTCAGTGGAGAGGTCAAGAGTTGAACAGGAATGGAGACTGGACTACCTTCATCAACGGGTTCTCTCTAGAACAGGGATGAGACAAATGTATGATGAACCTTTCATTAATATACAATCTTAGTCAATGGTAGATTAGCCACGGGGCCAATAGGGCCTGTGCCAGGGGCCCTGGCCAGTTGGGGACCCCAGAAAAAGGGTGGCCCATTCCCCTATCTGCTGGGCCTTACCTACCTGGTGCTCCTGTCAAGAGGCAAGATCAAGGTGTGGTGGCTTGCCCCACTTCATCCACCCATGAAGTAGTGGTGTCTAAGGTTGGGCGCTTGCCCCGCTCTGCCCACCCATCCAGCAATTCTGCTGGGGAACAGGGCCTGGGTGAAGGAGTTTGCTCCACTCCACCTCCTTGGGGATTATCCTGGGAAGCAAGGGAAGCCCCAGCTCTGCTCCCTGGAAGGAGTGTTGGGCAGGGAGTGAGCAGGGGAGACTGCAGGCAGAAGGGTGAGAAGGGGCCCTCACTTGCTCTGGCCCAGGACCCAACAAAATCTAATCTGCCTCTGAATGTAGCAGCTCGTTATTCTTTAGAAAGAAATACCCGTTCTTTCAAAAAGTGAAGAACGTGAGTTTTTCTGGGCTTCTGATCTGGCAACTTTCTTAAGCTCTAACTTACTTTTTAACACCATCATTCAATGGGAACAATGTAGTGCACAGGACTTGTCTATATAAATGATATAAATGTTGATCATTGTTTAAAGTAAGCCCATAATTACTGTGTTTATTATCAATGCTGCATATGATTTTTGTTCAAAAATCTTTTAAAAATAAGTTTGTCATACACAGAACAATGTTTACTTTTATTTCAAGGTAACACTAAGGTTTTTTGTTTTTAAAGAATGTAATAGATTTCAACCTTGTCTTTAAAAGAACAGTCCCTACAAATTCCAAACACTGCCTTAAAATACTAAACCTTTGAGTCCCTAACCACTCTTACATGTCTGCAGGAGAAAAAAAATAAAATAAAGACAAAACTTTTATTCATGAGTCTAAGGTAATTTTCAAAATGAATGAGGATACACTCCAGGGAATCAAACTTTTAGTAATCGCCACACAGAGTTTTTGAATGTGTAAACTGTGTTTTGACTGTAAAATAATGTTTGGTTATTTTAGGCATTTATTGGACTTTCTGTTAAAAGTGATTGGGATATAGAGTATTAGGTAATACACCTGCCTTTGTGATTCATGAAACTTTTTCTCCAGTGTAAGTAAGAAGCATTTTGTTGGGCATATACCTCAAAACTCAAAGAGCAAAAAGAAGGGAGAAACGGACTCCATTTATTGAAAACCATTCATAGTTATACAGCTTTCTTACTAATTGTAATAATCATTTATGTATTTATTTCTATATCATATATTTAAAAAATACTGTAATATACTACAACAGATATGCTATGTTAGAAGACTAAATAACATGGGTGAGAGAAAATAACCCTGGGGCACTTCTGATCCTGCTAATAACCCGTCTGTGATACAGCCATTGACCCTGACATAGCTAAATGTACCATGATAGTTTGTCCACAAGACACACTAACTCACGAGGCACCCCATACCACTGCATCAGTATCCACGGGAGCGATTTGGGTACTGAGCAAAAACCTGCCTGGTCTATAAAATAGCATTAACTGTCTTTTGTTGCCTTAGTTTGTTTTCGGTAACATTCCACAAAGCCTATATAGCATAGATTGTAGATGGACCTACCAGTAACCACACTAATTACCTGTCATTTTTGGTTTAAGACACCATTTCAGTCTGTTCAGTAGTTTGGTGCTACACACCTTCCTTAACAGTGATAGAAGCATTATTCCCCTATAATTTGAGCAAATGAATCATTCCCCTTTTTGGAAAAAAGGGGATGATAAACCCCCTCTTCCAATCCAAAACTGATTGAGGCACAAGTAGAAGTTGCAGACTTTCAAGATTCATCTTTGGAGGAACTTGAGCATACAGATGGTATTTCCTTACTTGAAAAGACTACTAACCAACTACAGTGATTGCTGCAAGAAATTGCAGAATCTCTGGGACTTAGGCTCAGTGGTGATAAAACCAAAGCTATGCATGTTTCCTGTAAAATGGAAGTGAATGGCCTGCTTATGGTGCATGCAGACAGCAATGACACTGAATGGGTAAATAGTTTGATCTGTCTGGGTAGTCAGTTGACAGCAGGAGGTTCTATAACCTAAAGAATTCACATGTCAAACTAAGCTTGCTCAGTGACATTTCAGAATCTTCAAAGGCCTCTCTATGGCAGGATCTCTCTGAGACATCTAAGATACAAGTGTTCAACATGATAGTGATGATAACCCTGCTATATAGAAAAGAATCATGGCCATAAAAAAAGTGAGAGGAAATTTTTAGTGACAAAAGTTGTGGCACATTCTTTACATACGTTGAGATGGTTTAGTCACAAGTGAAGAGATATTTAGATGATCCCAGCAAGTTGCAGTCTTGCCCTCGTTAAGAACAAGATGATTGCAGTGGTGGGGTCATGTCCAAAATTCCAAAGAAGGTACACTTTTATAGAATGTATGTAGAGTTATGGTCAAAGCAAATAGTCATAAGGCTGACCACAAATGTGGTTGAAGATGCAATTTAGAGAGATTTTAAGAAGCCTACAGCTTTCTGTACTTTGTCTTTTCAAGCAAAGATTTACAAGCAACCAGTCAAGATAGTCCATTTAATGAATGACAGTGGCTGCTACATCATAGTCATGAGGATCTGCTGCTGCTACATATATATATATAGACACACACACACACACACACAGTTATGGGGGAATGCTGTACCTTCCTGAGAAATCAATTAGTGAACATCTATCCTCAAAAAGCTGATACCATAACATACATCCAGCCACTCACATTCACAAAAAAACCTCAACCTAAATGTTCTATATACTTAAAAATTATGCATTCCTACAGCAGCTGTACCAAACATCTTAGCCTTTACAGGATTTTTAATTAGTTGTTTAAAAAGCCAATGGAATAGTATTATTACATAATGGAAGGTCCTATAATGAATTATACAGCATGTTGCAAATCTACATTAGCTGTTTGTATTCATTGTATTTTACCACTCAATATAAATAAGTGCATTTCATAATGAAAACATGATTAAGATTCATAGCAGAGTCTAAAACTAATTTGCTTATCAGTATGAGCTGTGAATGTAGAATGTTTTAAAGAAGAAAATACATTTTCCTAATTGGAATTTTTTGTTTTTAATTTGTTAAATTGAACTGATATGCAAATAAGACTGTGGCCTATTTTTACTCTGTTTTAAATGGCCACATTTTCCTAAAATGCGGTAATTTGTGAGTGGCTCTGTTGAGGGATGAGCCTTATAAGAATTTCAAAACAACAGCTGTAGCATGTCCGCTCAGCTGTGGCTTAGCAGCAAGTGCAACAGAATGAAGACCATTGTTGCTTTATTGGATAAAGTGAAATTTCAAAATATGAGATCGATTCTCCTGCAAGCAAATATAAGTTTGCTTATTCTTATACTTAATTTTGCTGCATGCTTACATGCCTGGCCATGAACTATTATAGATAAGTCTCGTAGCTGAGGTAATACCTTTTATTGGACTTCTGTGAAAGAGACAGACTTTTGAGCTTATACAGAGGTCTTCTTTGGTAAGCTTGAGAACTTGTCTCTTTCCTCAACAGAAATTGACCCAATAGTAAATCCACCTTGGGTCTCATCCACCTTGGGTCTCTGATATCCTAGAACCAACACAGCTACAATGGCACAGCAAACATAGATATCTTGGCAAGTCAAACAGATTTTTTGCTTGAAAATATACTATCTAGAGGACAACTCCAAGAATCTCCATCAAAAAATGTTGAATTAAAGTAATCTTTTAAGTATTTGGGGTAGAAGAAGACCAAGAATCAGCTGATTCATTCCAGAATTAAGTAATGGAAATTCTTGGACACTTAAATTGTTCAAGATATGTTTTAATATTCTTCTGTGATCTCTAGGTTTCAACAGCTAACTTATTTCTGGGAAAAAGTGAGATCACATTTTCTACTGTAAAGTGGCATTCACAAATGTAAGACTGATAGAGCACTGAAAATTGTTAAGCGATGCTGATTTTAGCTATTTTGCTGTTTGGGGCTAAACTGAGAATAGAATATAGCCACTGGAATTTTGAGAATCACTATACAATTTTTAACAGCAATAACACATTCCACTGGGATATGAACTGGTATCATAACACTTAGAACACTTTAAAAGATATTAGATCTTTGGTCCTGTGCTCACAGCACATCCTGAGGCTACAGCTATGCTGTCGCCTTCTTCTGGAAAAGCTTATGCAAATGAAGTGCGGCGTGAAATATCGCCACACTTCATTTGCATAATTAATTAGCAGCTGCTTTTGCTCAAGCTGTGTAGACAGCTTCTTTTTGCGCAAAAGCCCCTTGCACAAAAGCGGCTGCTAATTAATTATGCAAATGAAGTGCATCAATATTTCATGCCATGCTTCATTTGCATAAGCTTTTCCGGAAGAAGGCTACAATGTAGCCGTAGTGAATGTGATGTTGTTCAACAGTATCTCACAGCGTATCATACCTGAATGTTTAATTGATGGTGAGTGTCAGCAACATGTAATTCCAACCACCAAAGAGTTAAGAATATAGCACCACCTGAGAAACATTTACTTACGAATTTATTTTGTTCAGTTTGTTCTCCAGAAGTAAAGTTGGAATACTGAAAAAACTGGCCCAGAGATTGGGAAACTAAAATCTTACTATAATGTGTAAACAAAAAAAAATGTAGTAACTCTTTAAAAAGAAAAAAAATTAAATGAAATTATACATATTCAAAAATAGGAAAAATGCACTCTCCAGGGATATTACAAGATATCATTGTTCTTATAAATAACTGCTTGTCTGTGATTTTGATCTTCTGTAGTTGTGTCCCCAATACTGGCCAGAAAATGGGGTGCATCGACATGGTCCTATTCAGGTGGAATTTGTATCAGCTGATTTAGAAGAAGACATAATCAGCCGGATATTCCGAATTTATAATGCAGCAAGAGTAAGGACGTTATTCAATTTCTCTTTTTTGTTAAACTTTATAATGTTATTGACAGAAGGAAAAGTTAACTAAGAAATCTTTCCTCCAAATATCTAGTTATTTTTAATCAGGACTATATATTCATAAAATAATATGTATATATCTCAATAAAATTGGAGGTAATGAGCAAACCTAACTGAGGTAATAAAAGTAAAGGTTAAACAAAAAATAAAGGTTAAACTATGCATAAAGCAACACACACTCCGAAGTCTGTTTGAAAACAAACTTACAGATAAATGGTTCATACATACAATCCAAATAAAGCCAGGTATATATAATCAGAGTAAAAACACATGTTTTTACCATATGCGTTTGTTATGTTTACAACATTCATATGAGAAAAACACATCATTAAGATTATACTGTTAACTAGGAAATACAGAAGTTAATGATGGTACAGCAGTGTTAGCCCACGTTACATAGTTTGTTGTGAATGTAATTCTGTTTGTTTTAAAATACACCGTGTTAATTTATTGAATAAATGTAACAAACAAGAAAAATAAAAAATGGGGCTTTTTGAGCAACATTACTTTGATGCAAAATCATGGCCTAATATAATACCCTTATATAAGTTGTGATTTGAGGTACTTTAATTTTTAGGTTGCCTACTTTAACGAAACACTTTAAAGGAATGTGATTGCGAGAAAGTAGTGAGCACCTAATCCTGAAAAATACGTTATGTTAACATATCTTCAAGTTAGGCCCTCCAAAATTCACTAAAATGGAGGCTTTAACATCTGTGGGTTTTTTTTACACTGTACATATTCTGCCCTGAATGTCCTGGCTCTTTAAATCAGGGTGGGGAACCTCAGGTCCAGGGGCCAGATGTGGCCCCTGGCTTGCCTGAATCCAGCCCCTGAGGATCATGACCCCACCCAACATTGGGGAGCTTGTGCTAGCCTTCTAGTCCCTCCTCCTGGAGCACACAAAATCTACCAATCTGGGCCCCCTCTAAGCTTTGGTGTGGGAAGGAAATGTCTTTCTCCTTCTCAGTCAAGAGTCATAACAGTAAGGTGGGTGGTGGGTTTTTTTCTTTTCACTTGTGTACTGACTTTTCTGTTGGTCAGTGGCCCCCAACCCAAAAAAGATTCCATGTCCCTGCTTCAGATAAAGAAAAAAGCTAAATGCAACAATACCACTGATCTGAGAGATACTTGTAAATACTGTACCAGGATCTCTATGAAATGCCCACTCTTTAGGGCATTTTACAAAGATACTAGTGTGATGAGATCATGTCCTGCTCCCATACCTCTGTGAAGTCAGCAGATGTCCATTTAAACTAAGTTGAGAGACCATGAAGCAGATCGGGCATCCCTTACACTGCATGCGGGGAGGACCTGCAGAAATAGTTGGCACCTCCGCCCCAAATTAAGGAGACATTGGAACGAATGGGAAGCATTCCCTAATCAGGCAGGGTACATCTACACTAGCTCCCTAGTTCGAACTAGGGAGGCTAATGAGAGTGACCGAAATTGCTAATGAAGCGCGTGATTTAAATATCCCATGCTTGATTAGTCTCGGCCGGTCGCCATTTTGGAAACTGACTAGCCCGAAGTAACTGCCCGCATCTACACGCGGCAGAGAAGCACGATTCCGAGATAAACCCCTTCATTCGAATTAACTGTTAAACCTCATTCCACGAGGAGTAACAGTTAATTCAAACTAAGGGGTTCATCTCGGAATCGCGCTTCTCTGCCGCGTGTAGACGCGGGCAGTTACTTCGGGCTAGTCAGTTTCCAAAATGGCGACCGGCCGGGACTATGCTAATCAAGTGCGGGATATTTAAATCCTGTGCTTCATTAGCAATTTCGGTCACCCTCATTAGCCTCCCTAGTTCGAACTAGGGGGCTAGTGTAGACGTACCCTCAGAGAGGAAGTGGAGTGCACTGAGGATCAGCCCTCCCCGGAACAAGATAAGACATGCCCAGTGACCTGCTCCCCTACAAGAGAGGAAAAAGCCAAAGAGGCACGTGGTGCCTATGGCAGGAGTCAGGGAATAAGTATACGTTCCCCATTCTTTTGCATTTCTAGGGTCTTGCAGGCCCTCGTAGTTTTTTTATGAATAAAATCTAAGAACCCATGAATGTTAACAGGGTGTGCGATTTAATAATCACTGATCATTATTAATCCTATTTTGAGGGAAGAAGCAGTGAGATGGAAGGGACCATCCAAAGGTGCAGTAGGTTCCAAATTTTGACAGAAAGCTGGCAAAGCCCGTAGAAGCCTTGAGTACAGGGGATTGGACTAGATGACAAGTTGATAACCGTTCCAGTACTACTCTTGTATGGTAATGGTCCCTTCTTTTGTCAATCTGACATCTCTGTTACTACAATGTAATAGGAATAGCAACTACAGTGTTAGGTAAACACTTCTATTTCTTTGTTCTAAACATTAATTGACGTATCAAAGCCCCTCTTCAGAACTATTTCTCTTGAGAAGTTGAGCATAGCCCAGTTTAATAAAGTGCACTTTGATATTTGTAAAACAGAAGTTTATTTTTTTTCACTCCTGATTTCCTCAAAATGGCTTGCAAGATTTTTCTCAAACTTCCTTTTTGAAATGAAAGAAATATTGGAAGTTTCTTCCAAAAAGCTGAAAGTTAGAGCATGTGAAAAACCAGAGGTTATATTTGAAATTGTATTGTGACTTTCACTTTGCTTACCAAGTGACTACTATAATATTAAATCATCATTTACTTGACTCTTGCAGGTGTATCATTGTTCAACTTTAGTCTCTTTGTATATCCTGCTATTTCGAACATCTTGTGCTTAACAGCTCTGTTGGAGATTAAAAGCCATAACTCTCAAGGGCAGTTGAAATTACATCAGTAATTTGTAAGCAGTGCTGTCCTTTAACAACTTTGAAGAGACTGCCTAAATTATGCTATTTGAGTGTAATATAAATAATGCCTTCCCTTTTTTTCTTGCTTGTTGTTTGTATCTTTGCAGCCCCAAGATGGGTACCGAATGGTGCAGCAATTTCAATTCTTAGGGTGGCCTATGTACAGAGATACTCCAGTATCCAAACGTTCTTTTTTGAAACAAATACGTCAGGTGGATAAATGGCAGGAAGATTACAATGGAGGAGAAGGGCGTACAGTTGTACATTGTTTGTAAGTAGTTGACATAAAGATGGGAAAACAAGGAGGCAGTATGAATATTTACTGTATTTGTTGGGTTTCAAAGGATTAGCATTAAGACAAGGGGCACCTGGTAATTTGTCCCATAATATGGAATTGAATTACACAGCAGCTCATTGAAAAAGAGCAGAAACTCATACAAGTTGATCATTTGTGGGAAATTGAAGGTTATCATTCATATTCTTTGGGAGAAACCTGAAAGCCTCTTGCCTGAGGACCCTGTATAGGTTGCACAAGGCCTCAAGTTTACACTGTTCCATGTGGAGGAACAAGTTCTTCTAATCTCAGTTTTGTGGTGATTTGTACGTGCTGAAAATCACACTCATAGAATGTATTAAAAAAGCTTCTGGCCCTGGGCAAAACATTATACTTCTTATTTCCATGAATTAAAACTGCATGTCAGTCCACTTCATAACTGTCAGAGCAAAACAAAGGCAAAACTTGTGCATGGTCACCTCCAAATTTGAAACAATTGAATCATTTGAGAAATGATGGACCATGCAAAATGGTCCAGTTAAAAATAAATTATTGACTTATCTTTTATAACAGCAGCGTGTAGGCTTGTGATATTGTAAGCCAGAATGTATATAGCCTCTAATCTACTGTGTTTCTTTATTTTGTAGTCTGCCTGCTATTCCCGTTTTAGGGACTTAAAACCTGCCACATGCCTCTTGCCCTTAGCTCCTACTGAGGATTGAGTCCTCAGTGACTAAGGCTACAATGCAGGAAAGCAGTATTGATGAAAGTGCTGTCCTAATTAGTGATGGAATTACCCACACCCTTAAATGCTTTCATGAATCGGGGCCTATACTAGAAAATAACTTTCTGACAGTTCTGTTTATATTAAATAGAAATTGGTAACTACAGATGAAAACTGCAAGTTTACTACTATCACCCACTGACCTGGACGGGCACTCATCCTCTGTGCTTTAGTTTCCCCATCTGTAGAATGGGGATAATAATACTGGTATCAAAGAAATATTGTGTAGTTTAACTAATTAATGTTTGGAGTTATTCAGCTGAAAGGCCCTTTTGAAGTGCAAATTACTGTTATCTCTATAGTTGCTGGTGATATTGAATAGCTGTACCACATCACACACGCGTCACTTCCAGGCAGCAGCGAAAAGAAAAAGCTTCAACATAATCCTTTTACATGACTTTAGTTTAATTAAAATTCTCAAAGAGTCCCACAATATCAGCCAATGTTTTGACAGCAGAGAGCATTCTTTTCATACTGCCTGGATGTGACAGATGTGAAACTTCTTAGCTTCCTTTGAAAATCAACCATTTCTGAGTGCTGGTTTGAAAACCCCGTTAGCTAACTAGTCTGCACTCTGGTAATTGTTAAGGTTTATTATTTCTGACGAAGGGCAGCCTAAAGATTCTGATTAGAATAGCTGTACAAATAATAGGGTTTCCAGAAAGAGATTCTCTTGAATATTAAAAATAACTGAAAATAAAGTATTATTAAATATTTTTGATCATGCCTATGAACATTTATTTCTAACTTCTACTTAGCAAGTCAGTGTTGGTTCTCATCTTCTGAAACTGTGGATGATGGGGGAATATATAGTTGTAATAGCACTCATTGTCATGTAGCTAGTGCAATACTTGTACCTAAAACCACAAGGTATAGGTAAAATGTAGTGGGATATTGCAGCACCATCTAATGGCTATGTTAAGAGTAAAGATACCAATACAAATTATAAGACAATGTAGCCAGGGCATTTACTGTTCCCTGGAAATCTTTTTGTCCAGAAATAAGGCACCATCTCCCAAAATAGGAAAATTTCTAACTAGCTCAAAACCAAACTCCAAAATCTGTTTAATATTTCAGCATTTGAGTCTGATTCTTATTAAACTAAGGTTGCTGTGTAAGTGCAAACGGGCCGTATATTAAACAGAAATATCATTTACCTCACTTTAAGGCTCCTTTACATATCAGACTGCATATCAGGCCCCTTTCCTCTCGATTCTGTTTTCCAAATAGTTACTTTGTTCTTCAGATATTTGAATTAATAGAAAAGGCAAGTGCAAACATGAAACACTGCTACCCTCAGGCTTCCAAGCTGATGGATTCTGTAGTATAGATGTTGGATAATTCAGCCGATTCATTTTAATTAGAAATTGCATCTTTCTTAGTGTTCGGAGGCATTAATAGCCATTGGTTCACCAATATGAGCATCACACGTTTCATAGAACATTCAGACACAGTATGAGAACTAGTCACATACAGTCATGAGTAATGGAGCCATTTTATCACTTTTATTGCAGAAACGGAGGTGGCCGCAGTGGGACGTTTTGTGCAATCAGCATTGTTTGTGAAATGCTTCGGCACCAGAGGGCAGTTGATGTATTCCATGCTGTGAAGACACTGAGAAATAATAAGCCTAACATGGTGGACCTTCTGGTATGAGCTTTTTTAACTGCTCCACTAAAAAGAAAATGTTTTCTTTTATCATAGACTTGGGGAGATTTCCAAGATTTGAAGTAGGAGTTGTTCAAAAAAAGTATGCAAGTCATTTATTTTCAAAAGGGATAATGAAATCACTTCACTTGTAAGAGTATTTTTACACTGCTTTCTTCCTAAGGAGACTTTGTCTCTGTTCATTTACATTTTTGAAATAGTTTAAAACTTCCAAGAGAACATCTTTATTAATTTGCCTTTCTGGCAATGCAATCCGTGTGGAGAGCAGCCATCGCACAGCAGAAATAATAGCAATGTAAAATGAAATGCCAGATTTTCAAATTATATATTTTATAAATAGCTTAATCGCCTAATATTTATCAAAGCCCTGGATTTCAGTTTGACATCCAGAATATTGCATTTAATTATGGTTGCTCTACCTCATAGAAAGATTAAAGAAGTTCAGAAACAAGGGGCCATGTGCAATTATTTTTATAGAGTGTTTTATTGAATCTTTTTTTAATGTAGAATTGTAGGAACTCTCATGGCTGTGACACAAGTGCTGTAAGACAGCTTAAATCAGCAGGCTGTTATGTTCTGCTTTGTAGTTCTGTATTGAGAGAAGGATGGAACAGTTCCACCCAATTCAATGTGATGGTCTCAGGACCTTTGAAACCTATCTAGAAACTGAATTTTGAATTATGAAGGGCACTGCCTGTGGACTTTAAAAGCAGTGCTTTTAATGCGCCCCACCCCAGGGTCAGCTTTTGTGAAAGCAGATTGGCTTGGATGACAGATGACGTATTTGTGTAATTTTAGACATCGTAACTCAGTATGAGTTAACCATGTAAACTCTGGAAAATAGAGATTTAGTTAGTAGGGACTTACCTGGGGTTGGGCATCTTTTCTACCCCAAAGTCCCAAAAAGGAGGCAGGGAGATCCCTGAGAACTGACACACCTTCCACCCTCACCCCGGAACTCTTATGAGAAGTTTCCACTGCAAGTCTGGCCTCAGATGGTGAAAACCTTGAGAAACAGCGAATGCTAGTGGGTTGGCTAAGCTCCTTAGGGGTGATGCACTAGAAAGAGGGAGGGTTTCTGGCTTCTGTGGAGTAGGGCTCAGGCTATATTGTTGATTGCAGTAAGTGCCAGTGTGTTCCACGTCACTTTTGAAGAAACCCCTTCTTCAGACCTACCAAGGTGCCCCACCTCCACTGCAGAGAATTCCTGTCCCTCCCTCAGGCCAGGCACCAGTAAGAGACAGACTGTGCACATTGGCTGGGACCAGAGGTGAACTAGCACCTTGCCAGCAGTAAGGTGATCAGGGAGTATGAGGTTGCATCTATGAAGAAGCAAGTTAACAATGTAGAACTGTCACCATCTGGAAGTGAGGAACCTTCCAGCTTTTGTGATGCTGGGAGCAGACCATTCATTTGGCTCCTGTCCCTCAGTTTAGAACTCTCAGGACAGTCCTAATTTTTTGTTTGGTGGGTGTAAATAGAAATGTGCTGTTTTTCTACTCAGTCCATGTAGATGTGGATTTGTATCTGGTATGCCTGCTGTTCTCAGGTCTCTTAAGGCTAGGTCTACCCAGCAGCGTTATTTCAGAATAGGTGACGTTATTCTGAAATAACGAAGAGCACATCTGCACAGCAAGCCATTATTTCAAAGTAATAGAGAACTGGAAGACTTCTTAGTCTGACTCCTGTAACCCTCATTTCACACGGAGTAACGGAAGTTGAAGGAAGAGTGTCCTGTGTAGACAGCGCCAAAAGCTGAATTAAGTTATTTTGACTTCAGCTGACATAGCTGAAGTTGTGTATCTTAATTCGACTTTTGCCCTGCTGTGTAGACATACTCTAAGAATCAGAGGCGACTGGTATCTGCTGATCAGAGTGGGTGGACACTGTTTAAAAATTCTGGTGGTATGCAGAAGGGTTCAGGGTAGGTACTCAAGAGACAACAGAGTTTTTATTTCTAGAACTGCTTTTGGTCATGTTTTACGATTTTATATTATAGCTGATTGAGATTGTTCTAAAAGAGAAATACATACGAAGAAGCTCTGGATTGCACTGTTTTATTATATCAGTTTGAAGAACAGAGATATTTCCAAACCAATCAACAACCAATTATTATGTCAGGAATCCATTCTAATTTAACCTTATAAAATTATTTTACCTCTCCATTTGAATCTGCTCTCTCTTCTGGGTTAACAAGGAAACATTGGCTCTCTTAAGTTACGTCTAGACTACATGCCTCTGCCGACAGAGGCATGTAAAATAGGCTACCCGACATAGTCAATGGAGCAGAGATTTAAATATCTCCAGCTTCATTAAAATAAAAATGTCTGCCACGCTGTGCCAGTGCAGCCGATCATAGACACAGCTTGCGAGTCAAGACATGGATCGGTCGACAAGGGAAGCCTTTGTGGACCACTCCTGTAAACCTCATTTCACGAGACATAAGGGAGCAGTCAACAAAGGCTTCCCTTGTCGACCAATCCGCGTCTTGACTTGCGCGCTGTGCCGACAATCAGCTGAGCCAGCACAGCGTGGCAGACATTTTATTTTAATGAAGTGGGGGATATTTAAATTACCACTTCATTGACTATGTTGGGTAGCCTATTTTACATGCCTCTGCCAGCAGAGGCATGTAGTCTAGACATACCCAAAGGAATCACAAGTACCAGAAACTTTATGCTAACCCTCCTGGTGGCTATGATGTCTCTTCTGGTTTCTGACTCTGGGACATTATTAGCAAGCCTGGAAGAACAGATTTCATGGCAGGTAGACAGTGGTTTGAAAGAATTTTTGGAAAGTAAATTTAAAAAGATTTATGTGATCAATCTCCTGCGCGGCTTGGATACAGCCGCTGGCACGCAGCCCAGGGCCCGCCCCTAGAGCGTATGGCGCAAGTGCAGCCCAGTCCGGCCCAGTTGTTGCTGCTGGCGCGCGCGCTGGGCTGTTTAGGGCCCCACGGCCGTGGGGGGAAAGGCGTTGCTGGCCGGCGCCGCGGGGATGCGGGCGGGCCGGTGCTGCGGTAGCTGGGCGCAGCGCCTGATGCCAGCTGTAAGGGACACCGCGTGCCCCTTACAGCTGCCATCAGGCACCCCCCATCGGTTGGCACCCTGGGCAGCTGCCCGGCTGGCCCATGCCTCCGTCCGGCCCTGCGCGCAGCACACGTAGCAGAGATGTTCAAGTCATGTTTCTGAGCTTGCCTGCAATTCCATTTTCCCTTTACAGCTCACTTTTAACTAGAGACAGACTGAAAACTAGGACACAGAATCCAATCCATGCAGAAACATGAAGCAAATCAAATGTAGGTCCAGATTTCAATTTAACAGCTCAGGTTTATTTTTATAATTGAGCCAATTTGGAACTCCAAATCCCAGCACTCTTGTGAAGATGCTTCGGTTTGACCCAAAGTTTAGGAACTTGAATATGGATCAAAGCTTCACATCTGATCGACTTTGGTTATTAACATTACAAAGTTTAACAGTGTGACTTTCCACTTCTTTATTATTATTTAGTATAATATATTCCAAAATTAAGATCCTAATCCAACAAACTCTTAAGTATATGCTCAATTTTAAACATTTGAATGCTCCCATTGAAATCAATAGAACTGCTCCAGTGCTTGGATTTAAGCAAGTTTAAGTACTCTGCTGGATCAGGGCCTTTAGAAAAAAGTGAAATGAAATATCATTGCCACAGTTTCAAAGGAAAATGTACTTGTTTTCCCCTCACTCCTCATTGTCCTGGCCCTTGCTGCCTCCCACGTCCTCACCACTTACCCAAGCTCCTGTTGTGCTTATAAGCAGCACACAGGATCTTTTACAGGGAGAAAAGGCAATATGCCACGTTTATTGCAAATAGAGCAGAGAGACCAGCATAGGCATTCATTCGCACATGTACAAGTCCTGAAGCTGGTGTCACAATTACCAGTCTTATGGGTGCTCGTGCCTAGTGGCCAAGTGGGCTGGGCATGAGGAAGGAGATGGGTTCTGTTGGTCACAATCCAGTGCTCCAAAGTTGTCTTCACAGGACTAGCCCAAAGCTTCATGGCTACTCAACCCACTTTTATAGTTGAGTCCCACCTGTCGTCTGTGGGTTTTGCAGTGTCATGCGGGAGTCATCTAATTGTTAATTGGTGTTTACCTCCAGGCTGCTTCCATTGTCATGCTCCATCCATGAATATCCTGGGAGTGCAGCTGGTCTATCTCATTCACAGATCATATTCACAGGCATATGCCTTTGCTTTAAGTTTAGGGTCATCAGGTCTGCCCCTCTTCAGCCATCCTGAATTTGAGTGACACCTGAGTTCACACCTCCTTGTTAACCATTCTGCCCATCTGGTGCTAGCATCTTCTGTCTCTTATCTTACCTTATTCCACGAGGAGTAACAGTTAATCTGAACTAAGGATTTAGTTCGGATTAACTTTAAGCTGCCGCATGTAGCAGTTCGTTCGAACTAAGGGGGATTTAAAAACGGCGGCCAGACGGGAACATTCAAATAAAGCCCGGGATATTTAAATCCTGGGCTTCATTTGTAACTCTGGTAGCCTGATTTGCTCGAATTAACGAGCTAGTGTAGACATGCCCATATAGTATATAATACAAAATATATTTGAATACCTAGCAGCTGCAATAAAATAAAGCTTATGAAACAAAATCTATATAACTACATATAACAATGCTATAAGATAAAGCATTGTTTATCTATATAACTACTACTGTGTTTCAGGCCCACATTCCCACCCACCTCCCCATTGTCCAAGGCTCTGCTACTTCTCCCCCACATTCTCGCACCTCCCCCCCCTCCCACTCCCCCCGGCCGCTCCTGTTGCCACATTCTCTAACTCAGTGGTCACCAACCAGTAGATTGGGATCTACGGGTAGATCTTGGAGCCTCTGACAGGTGATCTTGACTGGTTTGGCCAAGAGACTGTCAAGTGCAGGCACTTCAGCTGCCCCTCCACCCGTGTCAGGGTGTCCCTGCTTTCCCCACTCCTGTACCCTACCTCCACACAGAGAGAAGGGGATGGAGGGAACTAGGCAATGCAAATCTCTGTCACGCTAACACAGTGTGTGTGTGTCTGTCATTCTCACAAACACACACTGTCCTTCACTTGTAACTCCCGACTCCTTTTACTGCTTACAAAGTATTTTATTTTTGGTTTTTGACTAATCTGTTCATTTCATAATTTTCATTTCTATCTTGTGCTTCAATTTAATTCTTTGAGTAGTGAGTTCTAAAATGCCTAACCTCTCGTGACCGGAGTAATTATCCCCATCATGGTAATTGCTGCTCCTGGAAGTGGCTGGCATGTCCCTGCAGTCCCTGAGAAGGGCAGAGCAGGAGGTCTCCACACGCTGTCCTTGCTTGCAGACATCCCTCCTGCAACTCCCATTGATCAATAATGGGGAACCATGGCCAGTTGAAGCTGTGGGCTTTGTGCCTGTAGATAAGGGGCAGCACATAGCGACAAGGAGCCATTGCTGTGCATGCCAGCTGCTTTCAGGAGTGGTGCAAGGCCAGGGCAGGAGTAAGCCTGCCTTAACCTCACTGCTCCACTCCCCTGAAGCTGTCTCAGTTAAATGGTGCCCAGCCAGAGCCTGCTTCCTGAACCCTGTCCCAGCCCTGAACCCCCTCCTGCACCCCACCTACTGTGCCAGACGTGAGTTCCCCTGCACTCAAACTCCTTCCCAGAGCTTGCACCCTGAAACCCCTCCTGGACCCCAATCCCCCACTCTGGGCTAAGCCCGGAACCCCTCCCACACTCCAAACCTTGGCCCAAGACCAGAGTCTGCACCCAACCCTCTACCTCAGCCTGGTGAAAGTGAGTGAGGATGGGAGAGGAAGAGGAATGGAGTGAGGCCTCAGAGAAGGGATGGAGGGGGGCAGGGCCTCAAAGAAGGGGCAGGAAGGAAGTGGGGCAAGGGTACTTGGGTTTGAGGTAGATCTTACATTACACTTAAATAGAAAAAGTGATCATGTGGTTAAAAAGATTGGAGACCCCTGCCCTAACCCCTCACCCATCCCCCATTGCTTCTGTCCCCCTCCCCTCCCCGTCTCCCCTGGGCTACCCACCCAGCTCTCCACCCCCTGCTGCTCCATACACATCCCCATACCACCCATGCTGCCTCAACTGCCCTCCCACCCCCATTGCTCTGAACTCGCTCCTGTAGCCTCACATGCATTCAGTCAGGCTCCAAGGTTGAGCCTGCTGCCAGCCTGATGTCGCTTCCCTGCTCCAGGTGCCACCTAGCAGAGTTCAGAGGGAGTGCACAGTGTCAGTGCCTTTCCCCAGCACGTCCCCCTCAGCTACACTCTGGCAGAAATCTGTGGGACATCTGACCTCACATGTCCCCCCTCCTCCCTCCCACTCCTGCATTGCCTAGGGTTTAAGTTCACAGACCTCGGTGATTCTGATACGCTTATTTTATGGGGATGAAAATAAAACGAGGTGGAAATGTACAGTTGTAGAACATGGTAGCTCTACGTTGCAGTTTGTGATGGGCCTTCAAGAGCAGTTTTCTCAGTCAGCCACTTGAGAATGTACCCCCCACAGTGACCTCCATACTTTTTTATTTTGTTTTGTTTTATTAATCAGATAGGAAATGTTTTCTATATCACATAACAGCTTTTTAAACAAATATATAATAATAATTAGTAATGCCTCCCTCTTCTGCTCTGCTTTTCACCAGTTGATCTCAACACACTTTAGAAAGGTCAGCATCATTATGCCCATTTTATCCATGAGGAAACTGAGGTATGGAGTGATGAGATTAACCAGCGGGCCAGTGGCAAAGACAGGAATAGATTCTGAATCTCCTAAATCCCCTGGCCAGTCCTCTGCAGGAGGATATAGTGTTATAAATGGCAGCAATTCAAAGGTGTTGTTTTGAAAATATGCATTTGGCTCAGCCTTTTATCATGGTAGGAAAAGGGAACTTAGTGTCAAGAAATCTAGTTCTGTTCCTAAGGTGGCCACTGACCATTTACTTTGTGACCTGGAAGTAGTGAACAGCTCTTTGCCTCAGTTTCTCCTACTCAGAATAATGCTTTGTAACGTGATTTGCTATCCTTTGAGGAATGGCAATCTGTAAACCCATTGGATTGTTAGTCTTTAATATTTCATGAGAGGAGTTCCAGGACTGCTGTGTAAATGTTGCTACACATTCTCTCACTGGATTAAGGAAAGTCTTTGTGGTGCATACTTACAAGTTCATCTTTTAATTTCATTAAATTCTTTGAATTCCCTGGAAATACAAAAATCCGAATGACACATTCATCTAACACAGTGGTTCTCAACTAGGAAGATATGTTCCCCTGGGAGTATGCATAGGTGTTCCAGGGTATATATCAGCTCATCTAGATATCTGGCTACATAAATAGCATTAACAAAGTCAATACAATGTAAAATTCCTTACAGACCATGATTTGTTTATATTGATTTATTTACTATACACTGAAGTATATTTATATTCCAGTTGATTTATTTTACAATTATATGGTAAAAATGAGAAAGTAAGCAAATTTTCCAGTAATACTGGACTGTAATACTGGTACTTTTTATGTCTGATTTTGTAAGCAAGTCGTTTTTAAGTAAGGTGTAACTTAGGGGCATGCGAGACACATCCGACTCCTGAAAGGGTACAGTAGTCTAGAAAGGTTCAGAGCCACTGATCTAACAAACAGAAAATTCATGAAATTCTGTACACATGCATGTAACATTTAGCAGTAGGGTATCTTTACTGAACCATGACAAAAAGTTTCATAAACATTACTGAGTCGACCAGTGTGTGCTCCATATAAATACTTCTCTCTGAAGCTAGATAAAGCTAGATAAAAAAGGTTTTTAATATTTATCACCAAGTAAATAGTAAAATGTGCAAAGAACACACAGCAGTGAGCATGGGGAAATAATAATGTCTGTTCTGTAAGGCAGTAATCTGGGACTTGCATTTACTGGAAATGCCAGTTATTTCGCTGAATCAGTAAATCACTATAAAATGAGCTTGGAAAAAATGAAATGTCTGTCTGGTTGATCATTGTCCCAGTGTGTGTTATATAATGATAACATGACTGTGATTTAGTCACCTCCGCCTGTGCAGTAAAAATTGTAAAGATATAATTTACCCCATATTTGTGGGGGTTTTGTCATTCAACAGAGATCCAAATACACTACCGTTTATGTGACCCTGCAGGATCTTAAAACCCGCAGTTCTCTCACTTGCCACCATAGTGGTTTAAGTCCAAACAATTCTGTTCCTTAACTTTTGAGGCAGCAGGACCACACATCTTTGTTTTAAACCATTGCTGTAGACTTTTTTCTTCCACTTTTTCTGATTCTGTCTATTGAAATCATTCAGGTACATTGTCTGATCAATAAACACATGACTATAAGTTGAATGTGTGAGTTGTATGGGCAATAGAATCCCCTCAGATATTTGCTTCAGGCAGAAAGAAGACCATAGCTGAAGTGTAACATATTCTGTCTAATCATCTTGTTCAGTATAAAAGTAAAGGCTCAGTGTTGTCAGCCAGTAAGCAAGGTGGTTATTACTACACAACAGCACGTGATCTGTCCTATTTTATTACCTAAAATGAATATGATAGAGGCTGTGCTTACTCCTACCCCCTACTGATGGGGGGATAGAGGGGACAGTTGCCCTGGGACCTGGTGATTCAATGGAGTTTGGGGCTCTGGTTGTCACGGCTGCGGCAGCTGTGGCACCTGAAGCCCTGAGCCCTTGAAATTGCTGTTGAAGCACCCCACTGTAGGTGGCTTTTAGGGCTCCCTGATAGGGCAGGAGCAGTACACTCCAGGCAGTGCTGTGGTGGAGGGCACCACAGTTCAGGCAGTGCTGAGGGCAGGCTGCCCTTAGCCCTGCCCCTTCCTCCTGAGGCCCTGGCACTTCTGGGAGCAGGCCATGTCACCTTTAGGGTTGCCAGATGGATTCTGAAAAAAAACAAAAAACGGGTACCCGAGAGTTGTCAAGCAAAAAAAAAAAGAAACAATCCATAAGATGGCTTCCTGCCATCTTACCTCCCTGTGGAACCTGGTAAGCACCCAGGATTTTCACCTCCTGGACAGGAAAATATCAGAAAGTACCGGACATTTTAGGTATCTGGTATTTTCTCAATTTTTCTACTGGACAGGAGGCTTAAGTTCAATTCCAGACACCTGGCAACCCTGCTCACCTTGCCCAGAGACCCAGCAAGGCTATCAGCTCCCCTGCTTATTCCACTGACAGAAAATTATAATCTACTTGGCAGTACATTCAAACTTAATTTTTGGAACTCAGAACAGCTGACACTTGGATTCAGTGGAATAACAGCCATTTCTCATCCGTTTTTTGTTACTGAAATGTTTAGAATTTTACCAAATAAAGTCACTGATCAGCAGAACCATAAAAAGAGATGGACACGAAACGCAGCACCCTCAATCTTACCTACCATGTGTTGTTCAAATGCTCAGAAGACTAGATTGTGCCTTGCCTATGTGGATAAGCAGCCAACAGGGAGGCATAAGGCCAGGCCCTTGCAGTCCCTCTGTGCCCCTGGAGGTAGAAAGGAGGAGGTACAAAGTGGTCCCGTCTCTTTCTCCACTTCTGAGAGATGCACATACCATTTGCTCACCAGGGTGTTTCTTCAGGGGTTGTGCCTGGTTGCTCCCCTAGTTCCAGGTGGCCCCACTCCACTAGAAACACTGGTCTGTGTGCAAAGAAAGAATTTATTAGCTGAAAATACTCCTTGTGTTACTGTAAAACTCAATACCTGATGTATGTACTTCAGTGTGAGAGGAAAAGTTAACTAGAGTGTGGGCTTGTGAGGATTTTAAATTAGGTGTACAGGCAGTAGAGTAAAGAAATTCGGTGAATTCACGGACAAAAATAAAATACAGTTTGCAAACTGAAAAACAGTAGAAACCAGGCATGTTTTAACATAAACGTTACCACAAGGGAATTCCAGTATGAACTTTTTGCCACATTACTAAAGGTTTACAGGCCAGGTTTTTTTACTGATTTCCCATTATAGACATGCTTGCTTGGCTAAATATAGCATTGTTATAGGATGATCACCAATGTAATTTACTGTATGTGCTGTAAGTGTGAAGCTTTTCTTTTATGAATACAAATTGGTTTTGCAAACTGATTCACACTGACCAGATCTGATAGTAAATAATTTTAATAGAACAAAAAAACTCAAATCCTTAATTAAATTTCTTCTGTGAATGACTTTGTTGGGGGGATGTTTGTGTTCATTTTTCAGGATCAATACAAATTCTGCTATGAAGTGGCTTTGGAATACTTGAATTCTGGCTGATTGCACAAACAGCAGCGATAAAGCTCCTCTCAGCACCACAAACAAAGCAAGTTGTTTCATGATATTTGTGTATATGAGATGAAGACTTCTCAGTGTTATGCTTCTATTGCTTTGTATAATTGGCTCTTTTTAAGAGCTGGAGAAAGTGTTTATAAAAACTGCTTGCACTGCCCAATTACCACTGTAATGCCGCTGCTTGACACACATACAAACACATACACAGACACACATCGTGGTTGTTGGATACTGCATTTATGCAAAAAACTTCCAACTTGGTAGAGCAGCATAGTCATCTGGTAAATTAAAGAGCACAATTATATTCTTATGAAGGAATTTGTACTTTTTTGTTATATTTTGTTGCCTGTGATCCTCTGTTATTGTCACAGCCTAGTGTACATTTCTGTTTTGTGGAGAATGCTGTCTAACATTCTGATAATATATTATTTTAGTTATATTTGTATTCTAACACATGCATAATAAATGAAGCATATGTAGCTTATTTGAACTAATGGATACACATATAACAAACCACATTAACTTTGTTGAGTTGCAGTTTCTGTCCAGTTTGTATCATTTCAGAGGCAGTCTTGATAGAAATACAGTTAGAAAATGCAAACTACAGAATGCTCAGATTAATATATCCAAAGCTTTTTTTCATTTGTCTATATTGTAAATATTTTTTGATTTCATCAAATTATTTATTCATTAAAAGAAAATTTTTGTGAAGCACGATGAGTGACAATCATTTTTATTAAAACCTGGAAATGCTTACTGTATGATATTGTAAACACTTGTTTACCTTCTATGGATTCTCAGCTCAATAAATAATTACATACATGATAAAATCTTGTTTAATTTATAGTATCTCATGGCATGTAAATGCCTTCAGTTGAACACGATAAAAGATTCTCAAAAGTGCTGAGCCATCTGTAAAGGCAATTTGGCACAACAAAAACCAACAGCAGCAGTCAAGCCAGGGATTATAACACCCCAGACAGAATAAAAATGTTTTTAAAATGCAGGTGCACATATTAGAGATCTGGAGACTGGGGTCTCTTCATAAGAGGAAGGGTGGTGGTGTAGTTCAATTCTCAGGTCTACAACAAGCTTCTTATGCGATCATAGATCAGTCACATAATTGTGCCTTGCCTCAGTTTCCCCATCTGTAAAATTGCGATAATCCATCCCTACCTGGGAACAATGAGTGTTGTGACAATAAATTAATTCATGTTGGTGATTATAGTTATATACGTAACTAGAGCTTCCATGTTAATTGGGTCACTCTATGATCTACTCTCTGACAGCTTTTTGTAGTTAAAACTCATTACTGTCGTTACAGTATTTTCAGAGAGATGAGCAGTGGAGAGCAGCTATGCATGCGTAGATGACAACAACCTGTTAAGTGCAGTAGAGAGGCAGCCAGCAAGAGGAGCTAATTCAAGATAGAAAAGGTTCCACAGCTTACTGTGCCACACATGAATCTTTCCCGTTTTCATCAGGATAAATCAGACATTCCAGGGTAACTTACTGATTTATAATGAATTATTCCAAAAAGCTAAACAACAGGCATCATGATAAAAGAAAGTGGCTGGCTGCTTCAAGTGGTAACATGCTAGTTAAGACAATGGTCACAGCTAATGATCTAGCCATCCTAAGGGCCCACATGTCTGTGACACAAAATTTATTTTGCATCTTCTGATTCTAAAAGTTCCAGTTTAGACTGAATGAATCACAATGGTGAACACACAGACCAAAGCCAATGCAAAATTTAGGTATAGAAACTTGTTTTAGAGGCCCTCCTCCCCAGCGGGAAATTATAAAATCTAAAATGAAATCTCTCATAAAAATCCTATAGCCAGCGAACACCACCTCCCCAAGAATTTTTTTTACAAAATATATAGTGGCACCAGAGAAACTGTAATAAAAAAGCACACCAGCATTCTGAAGGATTTTATCAGGGAGATTTCTACTCTGATAGCTCTGAGACCATTGAAGATTTGTGTGACAAAACGCAGTCCCGATATGCTATGTTTTAAGCTACATACTATAATTTGTGTGTATTTTCATGTAGTCATTATAATCTGCTATGAAATGATAACTTCATGGGAGTAATCTGATACAAATAAAATTAGGGCTGTCAAGTGATTAAAAAAATTAATTGCAATTAATGGCATGCACTGCCCCTTTGAAACACAGCGGCGTTTCCAAAGGGCAGCACCGCAGGAGCCCTGGATCAGCTGGAGTCCCCAGCTGATCCCGGTTCCATGCAGCACCACCCCTTGGAAACGCCACTGTCCTGGCATTTCAGAGGGGCAGCAGCAGTGCTGTGGGAGGGATCAGTTGGAGTCTCCAGCCGAACCCAGGCTATGCGTTGGGCTGCCCCTTTGAAACTCTGGGGTGGCGCTTCAAAGGGGCAGCACTGCCTGGTGCCCAGGGTCAGCTGGGGACTCCATCTGATCCCAGGCTCCTACTGTGCTGCCCCTTTGAAATGCCTTGGTGGTATTTCAAAGGGACAGCGCCATGGAAGTGCTTGCGATTAACGTGTTAAAAAATGAATGCATTAATTTATCACAGGCATTAATGTGTGTTAATTAACAGCCCTACAAATAATTTATTGATGTATAATATGCATTTCTTGCATGCCAGCTCATTTTACAAGATGTATAGGCCAAGATAATACACAGGCCATGGATATAGGAATGTAATGATTGTGAGGGGATAGTTTTATTTTCATAATCCATTTATCCAAAGGCATTTGTATGTATCCAGTTTTTATAACATGTTCAACAGAAATGTAGCTAACAAAATGAATGTGCTTAAAGGATCGTAAGGACAAAGGTGGTAATGAACATTGGTCGCAAAGAATAGTCAAAAAGCAGGAGGGAGTTGATGAGAGGAGTTATACAATTGTAACTCCAACACAATTACAGGATTTGTATATTAATTAGTGCTTGTTTGGTGAAATGATGTCTCCAACTCCTAGCATGTAAGATACATAAACAGGTAGAGAGCCATTTAAGTAGTCAAGTATTGTTTTATCCATATTGCTAGATTTATGGGCTTCCTATGATATGAGAGACAATTTTGCTAAACTTTCTGAAACTGTGGTGTGGAGAGGGGATTATCAGATACAGATAGGTGTCTCTGGCCATTTTTACAGCTATCTGGGCTTCATAGCATTTTTGTTTGTTATAGCACCTATCCAAAATGTAGGAAATTAACATATGATAAATATCCCTAATAGAATTTAAATTTAAATTCAAATATAAATATAAATATAAATATACCCATAATATAGCCTACAAAGCCATATACCACAAATTGTGATGTATGGTGATTCCCCTCTCTCTTAAATACAGGCAGTCCCCGGGTTACGCGGATCCGACTTATGTCGGATCCGTATTTACGAACGGGGCTTTTCTCGCCCCGGAGGACGCGGGCGGCAGGGACCGCCCAGACGTGCCGCAGTCCCGCCACCCGCGTCCTCCGGGGCGAGAAAAGCTGCTCCGTGTCTCCCTGGTCTGCTGGGGGGGCCCAGCAGACCAGGGAGATGCGGAGCAAAGCCATAGAGGACGCAGGCGGTGGGATCGCCCAGAAGCACTGCGGTTCCGCCGCCCGGGTCCTCCGCGGCTTTGCTCCACGTCTCCCTGGTCTGCTGGGGGAGGACCAACCCAGCAGCACCCCAGCTGCTCTGCCCCCAGGCATCCCGATTCAGCCGCTGCTGAAACTGACCAGCGGCTGACTACAGGAAGCCCGAGGCAGAGTTGCTCTGCCCCGGGCTTCCTGGAATCAGCCACTGATCAGTTTCAGCAGCAGCTGACTTGGGGACACCTGGGGTAGAGCAACTGGGGTGCTGCCGGGTTGGTCCCCGCAGCGCCGAGGTGCGGCGCTGTGGGGACCTACCCGGCAGCGCCCCAGCTGCTCTGTCCCAGGCGTCCAGATTCAGCTGCTGCTGAAACTGATCAGCGGCTGATTCCAGGAAGCCCGGGGCAGAGAAACTCTGCCCCGGGCTTCCTGTAGTCAGCCGCTGGTCAGTTTCAGCAGCGGCTGAATCTGGACGCCAGTTCCAACTTACGTGCAAATTCAACTTAAGAACAAACCTACAGTCCCTGTCTTGTACGTAACCCGGGGAATGCCTATACACATGCTACTGTATATGCCCATTTTATTTTCAGTTGACATAAATCCTTTAATAGAGTGAAGTAAGAATTAAATGCATTTTAAATTGTGATATGGTTTAATTAGGACAAGTAGAATCTGGTACTTCCAGCTTCATTTACATATTAAATCAAAAGCTTCGTTTTTTAATTTTGTATCATTAACTATCAAACCAAAACCCAAGCACTTTGACTTAATCAGCCCAAAATATTCATACCAACAGGAATAATTGAAATTTAAAGACAAGGTACAATTGAGTCTGGGTTGGTTATTGTTTTCCAAATGAGAGAGAGAGGCATTATTAGTAACTTTACTTGTGGTTTAGCAACCATATTAGCTCAGTGATTCAAATGCGAGTTAGCTGTTCTGTCTCCCACGAGTAACATTTCCAGGTGATAGTATTTTTGGCTATAAAAAATAGAAAGTTATCTAGGGTGATCACCAGGAGAGAATGGCAGTGTTACTGGATTTTCTTCTACTTTAAACACAGTTTTACCATTATAGCTGTTTTTGAGACTATTATATCAGACAGGAGCCTTGTTGAACATAAAAAAGCTTTACACATTTTTTTAAAATGTTTGCAGTACTTTAATGGAAAGGAATCTAATTGGAGTTTTTATAGGAATGTTCCCCAGGTGGGATTTCTGAGAACTACAATGATTAAAAACAATGAGTAGTCTGTGACACCTTGGAGACTAGCAAAAATATATGTAGTATGAAGAGCTTTTTGTGGGCAAAACCCACTTCATCAGATGAACTGGAGAGAGAGAACACAAACCCAGAATTTATAACAGAAGAAAAAGGGGGCGGGGAGGGAACGTACCTGTCAATTGTAGGACGAGTGCTTATGAGATTAATTAAGTAGGATGGAAGTGTCCCATACTTAGCTTTTGATGTAAAAATGTGTAAAATGCAGGGAAGGCTGGCTTTATAATGCAACATCCAGTTAATGTCTTTGTTCAAGCCCAGGGAAAACATGTCTCATGTGGCCATCATTTAATTGTACTGTACTATCAAAAAGTGGATCTCTTGTGTGCACTGGTCCTGGCTAAGGTTGATGGTGCAGTGGAAACTATTGAAATCCCTGTAGTATTCTCTTTCCCAGAGGGCCTCTTTCCCATCGGTCTATATGATGAAGATGTCATCAATGTAGTATAAGTAGTGGAAGGATGCTAGGGGACGAGAGCTGAGGACACGTTGAAGGTCAGCCATAAAAATATTAGCATAAAGTAAATAAAACATATTGGGTATGATTTTACTTCTATTTACCCTAGTTTACATTTGTGGAACTCCACTAAATGGAACTTATGCCTGTTTTACACTAATTTGAGAGCAGCATCAGGCCCATTTACTGTAAGTCTGAGTGTCACTGACACAGAGACTAGATCTGACTTTCTAAAGAAGAGTAAAGACTAGGTAGCATGTGCACAGACTGGCATTGTTAATATTAGGCAAGAAGTCCTGGTCTACACTAGGACCTTAGTCTGAAATAACCCCCCAAGTTCAACTTTGTAAGCAGTGCATCCTCGCTGCCATGCTCATTATTTCGGAATAACAGACCACGAAATTCAAACTCTGTAGCACTGCTTTTCATCAGGAATAATGCTAATTCTAAACTTGTAAGTCTGAATAACATTCATGTGAATGCTCCAATGTTGCTAATGTGATTGGCCTCCACACTAATTCACATCTGGAGGCCTCCAGCAGCTGTCAGCTGTTGCTCTGGCCACACCTGGGATCTCCACTGCTCACAGGGCTGTAGTCCTGGGAACTGGAAAAGGGCCTGTCTCACATGCCCAGCTTTGTGAGCCCTGTGCAAGCAAGCACCCCTGCAAGACATGAGTGCTGCCAATGCTTCCTTAGCTCTTCTGATGGCTACCGGCACTGGACTGGTACTGAGATCCTGGACCTCATTGATGTTGGAGGGGGAGGAGTCCAACCTCCAGGATCTCTGGACCAAGAAGCAGAATGCTGACATCTATGGCAGGATTGCCACCAGGCTGTCAGAGAAAGGCCACGGCAGCAACCTGGAGCAGTCCAGGCTCAAAATAAAAGAGCTGTGCCAGGCCTACAAGAAGGCCAGGGAGAAGAGCAGATGCTCTGGGGTAGCACCTCACACCTGCCACTATTATGAACAGCTGGATGTCATCCTGGGAGGGGAGCCAGTCATCTCCCCCGCTATGGTCATAGAGTCTGACCAAGACATGTCTGGCGTCAGTTTGGTGTCAGCCTGCAGGAGGGCGGGGTGGCAAAGGAGGAGGATGACAAAGTGGAGGATAACAAAGCCAGGAGCTGCTCCTCACCTTGCAGCCAATCCCCCTACCCCAGGCTGTCTCCCAGGCTTCCGACGACCCCGGGGAGGACACATCTGGTGAGTTCTCCAACTTTATCTGTAAGCGGGGTCAGGTGATGGGCTGTGAGTGGCTGCGCACTTCTCTCTCAGCCTACTCTGTGTGGGGGTTGCACAACACCTTGTTCACGTATCTGCAGATGGAGCGCCAGTCTGGAGCACTTAGCCCCATGATGCTCTCACACAGGAACCCCTCCGTCCTTCTCACAAGATTCCTGGAGAGACCTGCTTAGCTCTGGCCTGCGTGGTAGGACACCTTCCCACGCCAAGCTGCCAGTAAGTAGTCTGGGGTCATGGAACCACACAGCTGCGCCGCACATAGCTCAGGGCCATGCCCGCACTCGTATCGTGCATGGGAACCTGCCAGGAGAAGGAAGAGAAGAGGAACCCATTAGAACTCTCTCCAGTGAGTGGAATCTGCCACTCACACGCACTTCCACCAACTCCCCCTTCCTCCAGCAGGCAGGAATAGAAGTTCTCTCTCTGTGGGATGCCACAAGTGCCAGACCTGGCATGTGCAGGACACAGAAGGAAGCCGAGCCACCCCGTCTCTCCCCCTCCAACCTGCAGGCTCATGGCCTTACTGTCACCTTCTCATGCCTACTTGTCCCCCAGTCATGTGTGTTGCAATGGTCCCCTGGGATGTCTGTGCACCTGCTGGAAAGTGCCCACTTTCTAGGCATCACATGGTCTTGCTCAAAACATATCGCCATCATCTAAACTGAGACCTTTGGCGTCAGCTCAGAGATTAGGGCTAAGCTTCATACACAGTGTCTCCTGTGATGACTGCCCTTGTAACTTTTTTTCACAGTTGGGCCAGCTGTGAGCTGGGTGTGTCCCCCACCTCTCACTGACTCTACCTACCTGAGCGGGATCCGCAGGCGGAAAAGAACCCAGGAGGGCTCATGAGGGAGCAGATGGCCTGCCTGCAGTCCCTCAGGCAGAGCTCCAGGAGCAGCAGGCTGATGGGAAAGCGAGAGAGGCTGGCCGGGAAGAGTTGGCACACCACCACCATATGTTCTCCACCTTAACCTTGGTGATGGAACTCATGGCAGCATTTATGGAGTGGGCCACCAGCCACCTCCCCACCTAACCAATTGCTTCCCCTGAAAGGGTCCAAAGGGGTCGCTGGGGCCCCAGAACATAGTGGGGGGCTCTCTAGGGCAGCCAGAGCCTCCAGGCCACCCAGAGGCAGACCCCAGTCCCAGCCCTGTCCTTGAGCTGCCCCTCTTCCATTCGGGGTTCTTTTCCCATTCCTTCCCCTGTTGTACGTCCTGCAAATAAAGATTCCTGTTTTTCCAAGGACACTCTATTGTGTGCTTTACTGAGTACTCTGAGGGGGGGGGGGGGAGGAGAAGGGAGGAGTGGGGGATGAAAAGCACACACAGGGAATGCAGGGGCCCCTTGTGGAGAGTCTCAGAATTGGCCTTGCATAAAACTGTCCTTCAAGGCCTCTCTGATGAGCACTGCCCCTTTCTGTGCTCTCCTTCTAGTGTTGGTGTCTGGTTGCTCAAACTCCCTGGCCAGGTATTCGGCCTCAGCCCTTCACCCTGGCAGGAAAGTCCCCCTTGTTCTCACACAGGTTGTGGAGCACACAAGCCATCACCACAAAGGAGATGTGGCACTCACTGAGGTTCAGGCAGGTGAGGAGACTTCTGAACCTCCTCTTTAAATGCCCAAATGCACATTGCATCACCATTCTGCACCTGCCAAGGCTGGTGCTGAACTCCTCCTTGCTGGGGTCCAGGCTGCCTGTGTAGGGCTTCATGAGCCAGGAGAGCAAAGGGTAGGCTGCATCACCCAGCATAATGACAGGCATGTCCATCTCTCTGACTTTGATTGTGCAGTGCTGGCTTGCATCCTTTGGAAAAGGTAGGAGTTCCGAAAGGTGCAAGCATTGTGTGCCTTTCCCGACCCTCTGCCATTGATGTCAGAGAAGTTCCCCTTGTGATCTGTGAGTACCTGCAGCACCATGGAAAAGTAACCCTTGCAGTTGATGAACTCTGAAGCCTGATGGTCAGGGGCCAGGATGGGGATGTGTGTACCATCTATGCCTCCCACTGCAGTTAGGAAAGCCCATGCCAGCAAAGGTATCGACAGTGCTGTCCAGGTTGCCCAGAGTGATGACCCTTTGTAGCAGGACGTGGTTAATGGCCTTGGCTACTTGCACGAGCACAGCCCCGACCGTGGATTTCCCCACCCCAAACTGGTTCCTGACTCAGCAGTAGCTGTCCAGCATAGCAAGCTTCCAGAGGGCAATAACAATGTACTTCTGCATGGGGATGGCAGGTCACATCCAGGCATCCTGTTGCCTGAGTGTGAGGAAAGTGGCGTTGCACATGCAGAAGTTCTGCAGCCATTTCTGATAATCCCATCCCTGTAGGATGATGTAACTCCTCCCCTCCCTCCCCTCCCCCCGCCCAAGGCCCGTACACAGGAATATCTGAGAGGAGGGCCTTTTTTTTGTAAATGTGGACCGCAATTTTTGAAGTATAAAGGAGTTCAAAATAGTCATGCAATGAGTGTGTATAAGAAAGGTTAATGAAAAATTTGAGTGGAAACAGTGATGGGTAAAATTATTGTAACGTGCTAAACATTTACACAGTAATAAAGGTTTTATAGAAATTGACTTCTGGGATCATGGTGGGTGGCACAGCTGCAAGGGCCCTCCCTCCCTGAGTTGCCTGCTGCTGCTCTACCTGCTTGGTGAGGCCAGTGCCAGGTAAAGTACGGGCAGGGTTTCCAGCCAGAGGGGTTGGGTCTAGGCCACTTGTGGGTGGAGGGTGCCATTCCCCTGGTTCTGCCATTCTGCCACAAGCCCCACCCACCCATCCCCCCACAGAACATCACTCGCCCATCCCGCTAACACAGTGGTACTCAATGCAAACCTGTCTGTGGACCACCAGTTGCTAATGGAAACTCGCCATTAATTACATAATTACACCCAAGCCTTTTTGCTAGGGCTACAGCGTGGGAGAATGGCTTAATTTAACCAGTAAGAAGGGAAATACGAATTTAAATTATTAAACAGACTAAGTGCTTTAACTTTCTCACGTCAGTTCATCAAACTTCATTTTAAATGAGTATTAAATATTAAATAAATAAAATATTAATCTCTGTCCAACACAAAAGGTTTCCATATTTTCTTTGTGGCAGGGGTGTGGAACTTTTTTTGGCTTGGGGGCCACTGACCCATAGAAAAATCAGTTGAGGACCCCACACATGAGACGCACCAAAAAAAAAAACCTCCTGCAAAACCCCTCAACCCTCACCAATGTGGCCCCCACCTGAGACACTTCACTCCTCTGCCAGTGAGAGGGGGAAGGATCTGGACGGAAGGTGGGGTGCAGGAAGGGTTGCAGGTGAAAGGTCTGGATGGGAAGAAGGGTGCAGGAGCAGGCTGGGAGTAGGGGGCCAAGAGCAAGGGAAGGTGCAGTATGTGGTCAGGAGGGAGGGTGCAGGAGTGGGCTGAGGGTAGGGTATCTGGACAGAGGGAAGGGCGCAGAAGCGGGCTGGGAGTGTGGGGTCTTGGTGTGGGGGGGAGCCTGGGCATGAGGGGATGAGGGCACTCACTTGCCTTCATGCCCCACACCGGTCTCAGGCACCAACTCCCTCTTCTCCCATTGGCTGGATTCTGGCCAATGCGAGCAGCGGGGAAAGCTCCCAGGCAGCACATCCATGCACTGCCATTCCCCCAGCCAGGGGAGGGGGAAAGCTTCTTTCTCGTGAACCAGATCACGCATTGTGGCTCTCTTCCCCCATCCCCAGCAGGTAGCCGACACTGATGCTCCGATCACGGGGAAGGGCGAGGGGGAGGCTGCTGTGGCAGCATGGGCTCCCTGATGCAGGGGGAAGGAGGGAGGCTGAGCTCAAGCTGTAGACCACCTGAAAGGTGGTCGCGGAGCCCTCTCTCGCTTACTTATGGGGCTCTGATGATGCATTCACACCTTTCGCACCCCCCCATGTATACAGGCCTGCCACCAGGCCAAGCTCGGGTCCCTCCACCAGAAGTGGCATTCCACTGTGTCCAGGGGATTGAGGGGCATGCACAGTAGCAGGAGCGCCAGGACTTGGCTGAGCAGGCCCTGCAGGCCATGCCGGGACGTGCTTCTCATCCTCATCTTGTCCCTGCTGGAGCAAAACATGGGCAGTCTCAAAGTGCTGCGGCAAGAGGCACAGCACGAGAGCCATGAGCATGGCACTGCCTTGCAGCAGCTCTGGCTCCATGGTGGTGGTGCTGTGGCATCCACACAGGCAACCAGGGCACAACAAGGCACATGCCCAGTGTGTCCCTTTTCTGTCCCATGAGGGGGGAGGGAAAGGAGAAGTGCCCTGTGAGAGGCGGGCGTGGAGAGGAGCAGCGCCTGTAAGCACCCATCATAGTTTGCTGGACTGAGCAGCCAAAGGAAGTATCCGCCCTCCTGGTGCGTGCTCCAGAGTGCTTCCTGGGGCTCTAAGTCCTAGGCAGGCTTCATTCAATGTGAATGCACTATTTCAGACCAATTTCAATGCTTCCCCCATAGTGAGGACTTGCAAGTTCAAATCCGTTAAATCGGGAGTTCATAAGACAAATTTAGTCATTTTGAAATCATTTCCTAGTGCAGTCATGGCCGAAGTTATCAACTAAGCAGAAAAGAGGCTATAAAAGCCAGCAGAACACGTGGGCAGCAACTGAAGAAGAATACACAGTTCTATTTGCATTTGTTGATCTTTCATTCTTCAAGACTTGCACTGAGGCCTGGTATTCATATCTCCATCCCCAGTCCTGTTCCAGGTAAATACAGTATATGGATATCTGACTTTGTAAATCTGTCACGAATTGTTATTAGAGTGAAAAACAAACAAAAACTCCATACTCTGACCTGTTGTTTCAGAACCTGACAATTTTCAAGGTTCTGATTTATGAAGAGCTGACTTATGAAGAGAATTTTTTTTTCCAGTTTGGTCATTTGTTTGTGAGAAGGCAATGGCTCAGCTCTGTGGTGGTGGAGTTTTTAAATATGGCAGCATGATTTTAGCTCTCTGTGACTCATTAAAGCATTGAAAAGGTTGGATGTCAGCCATTAATAGAGACCCTTGTTCTCTGTCCTGTCTATGCCAAGTGTATTGGAAATTAATATTGTAGGCTTACCCACAGCCTTTTAAGCAATGGCATTTTGATTCCTGAAATCATCACTATGCATTTTATATAACAGCAGACTGATGACTAATTATACCTATAAAATAATATTTCTGCTAATTATTATTGTTGATATATATTAAATACTGCAACGAAGACACAGCTGAGATCAAAGTCATGTTGAGTTAGATATTGAACAGGCACACAGTAATAACCATTTCCTGGCCAAAAGAGCTTGTAATCAAAGTCTCCAATCGGGAAACCTCTTATGTATGTATCCAGTTTTACATATAAGAGTAGACCAATTGAGATCAGTTTTACTGCTCACATACATAAAGTTAAGCATATGAGTAACAGATGGGGAACTGTGACACTTTGGCCCCAAGTCAACAAGAATCTCTTACACTCCTCATTACAAGCCACTTAGTACTTTTAATCATACAACTGAAGATCCATCGAAAGGGAACTTGAAGCTCAGCTAGCTGAAAGCCTTTGGGGCAGGAATCTGGCATATTCTATGTTTAGAAAGTATCCAGAACATTTTAGGTGCTAGATAAAAAATAATTTCTACAATTAAAAATGTTTGCTATGTTCATCCCAGAATATTTGAGACACAAGAAGGGTGAGATGATATCTTTTATTGGACCACCTTCTGCTGGGGAAAGAGACCTAGGGGGGTTGGGGTTATTTTTAGTATCTAGCAAAGTTAAGAATTTATAATCCCAGGCTCATCTTTTGAAGATGGTGTTTAGGTTTCCTGTGAGAATGAGGAATGACATCAGATTTAGTGTCCATTTTGTGAAAAGCATTTGTTCACAGGTGACATGGTAATTTGCCATTTATCATAGGTCCTAGATGCCACAATTAGCTTCATCAAGGGAACCCAACAGATAATTAGTTTCAAGAAACCCACAGATCACCACATCTGCCTTCACAGATTCAGGAACCAGCCCAAACACACCAAAAAATCTGTTATCTACTGCCAGCCCCTCAGATACCACAGAATGTGCTCTGGGACCATTAACTACAGTGAGAGTTTGCACACCAGGTAGGACTGGGGCCTCAGTGCTCATTTGGTGTAAGAAATCATAGTCTCAAAATAGATACAGGAATATATCTGTTCCCAAGCTGCTGTGTCTACAACCTTTTCAAGGCTCTGTAGTGTCTGTGGTCAAATTTTATGGCAGGCTGTACTCGGATTGGACTAGTCCATTGTGTTGTCCCTGAACAATCCTGATTTATAGAGTATGGCAATCAATATAAAATATACAGCCCACTGGGGCTGAGAAGTCTTGGGAGTGAATTATAGATACTGCCTTGCCTTGCCACATGAGAAGGGAAATGAAATTTGATGTAGGTCCTTGAAGGCTTCATTATCTGCTATTCTTTCTCAGTATTCTTTATTCTTTGCAATTCTGTGTGGACTCCTGTGAAACTCTTGCAAGCAAAATTTAAGGAGAATGACCTTTGCTGGTCATATACTGTAACTTTCTTAGTAGCACAAACAACATAAGACTACATTTGCTCCTGTCATACCCATGTTAACTTCAATGGAGTTACAAGAGGGACTGATTTGAATGTAGCCACATGCACAGATGTTTTGGACTTTATTCTATTAACTAAAGTCATTAGAATTAAGCACACATAAAATAAATGGACAATTGCAACTCTTCCATGGGTAATTGTAGATGATTAACCATCGTGTGTTCCTCTTCTAAACTAGTTAAATGTACATTTTTAAGACATTTTCCCTGTGTAATAGTAAAATGTTAGCTTTAATTTCTGATGAGACCCACATCTTAAATCTTGTCCTAATCAATAAATTATATTATAATTATAAGACATTAAATAATTTAATCACAGGAATTCTGAGTCTGATGCCTTTATAATGCAATTTCAAAATAATCACATAACAGTCAACAGTTCTGTCAAATTTTACACAGCCTATTACCTTCAAGGCTCACTCTTTCTGGATTCAAACTTGTTGGTAAGTATAAAGCCCTTCTCTGTTTCCCTATAAAATGCAAAAGAGCTACTATTATTTTCTTTTTCATGCCACCTTTAGGCAACCAGTGTTGATATCTCTAGGGGAAAAAAGCACCTCTGACCCCAGCTCCCCGATCACAGTGTGGGCAGACAGCTCCAACAGGCTGTGGGACCTGCAGCTGCAGAGGCTGTAGTTGGACATGTTCCCTGGGGAGGGCAAAATCAGAGCAGGGCAGGAGACAGACTTGAGTCCAGTTCATCTTCTCCACGTCAATGGAGACCCTGGGCCTCTAAGGTACCATGTTTTAACCCATGCTCCAGCCAGGTTCATGCCTGGCCCTGGGTCCCTCCATGTCCTCCTGGAACAGCTGGGGGGTGGCACATCCTCCTGAAGGGCATTGACCCCTTCCTTTGCCCCAGAACCCAGGGGAGGGTAGAAGGAGCTGAGGGTGTCACTCTAGCTCTTCTCCCGAGTGTCTCCAGCTGAGGGATTTGGGGAGAAAGGCTCCTGGCCCAGGGGGGTTGGGAGCTGGCAGCAGAACGCTGATGGGGCCCCCCTCTCCTCCCTCTGACCAGAGCTCAGCACAGGTCCTCATGCTAGGGAGCTCGATGGCTCAGCTGTGACTGTCCAGCAGTGACCAGCTATAGACACCAGCCAGCTAGTGGGGGTGGGGAGTGACCAGCACTACAAATGCTGCACCAGCACTGGTAAGGGAACCCCTCTGGGAACCAGGGCCCAATAGTACGGTGACTGACAGAAAACTGGCAACGGGCAAAAACGTTCCCCCACCCCTTTGAGACTGTCCACCACCGGGTGATGGGAGCTCAAATTGTCTGAGACTGCCCCCACTGGAGGATGAGTCTGTCTCTCCCCCTGCTCCCTGGGGGATCAACTCCCCTCCCTTGGCCCCTGGGATACTCCACCCCCCGTAGGGAGCCCAGCTGTCTGTGGGGTGAGAGATGCAGCGCCCTGGCAATGGGAAAGCCGCCCAGCCCAGACAGAGCAGTCTGCCGAAGAGAGGCAGCTCAGGAACATCTGTCTCAGGGAGATGAGGGATAGAGGCAGGAGCTCCTCTTCCAATGGGGTGGGGAGGTCTGGCACGGGAGGTCAGTAGAGAGGAAGGCGAGTCCATCCCAGGGTGCCAGCTCCCATTGATCCCCACGATTGCTGGGGGCAGCCAAGGCTCAGACAAGCCCTTGTTCTCTTGAGACAGGAGGACATTACGGCCATGGGGATGTGCCAGCTCCACCCCATCCCGTCCTAGGTGCCTGAGGCTCAGTAGGGGCTGTGCCTGTCAGGGTGCCTCTGATGGGTGTAGAATCCCCCCCCCCCCCCACACACACACACACATACACATACACGGGACCGGGGGGGTTAGGAAACAGACCTGGCCAGCTGGGATCCTGCCCCACCGCCCTGCAGAACCTGCTTTGGCTGGAGGAAGAGCTTCCATGGAAGCCTGGGCAAGGGGGTGGGGAGGGATGTTCCCGCAGGCTAGCTCAGAATACCCACTCAGTTCTTGAAAATGGTCACTTTGTTTTTCAGATCAATATTCTTTCTACATAAACTTTTGATACATTAAACAGGACAGTCCGTATTCAAAGCCTGTCAGTATTCAAAGCCAGTGTTCAGGTCATACTTCCCTTTCATTTTTACCTTCCCTCCCTCACCATTGCCAAGAGGTTTCCTTGCAACGTTGTTATTCTCTCATTTTATCACTTCTTGGTCACCTTTTGTTAATTCTTTAATAACAGTCTTGCCAAATGTTTGCACCCAGGCTAAGACTTGATCATTTTAATGGCAATTGTTCTTACTTCTAACCTTCTTGTCTTTTGTTAGCAATATCCTTCATCTGGTATAAGTGAGCATGGCATCAAAGACATTTACCCTTGAATTGTCACATCTAGCATGCACCTTGAAATCCTTGCCAATGCTACCTGTCAACATTCATATTGATTACACGGGATTTCAGTTTAACTGAATCTCTTGTGAAGAATTACACACTGGCTCATGACTGGTACTGCTAGTAGAATTGTACATTAATTTGTTGCACTTCATCTTGACTAGTGGGATATAATTTGGTCAAACCTTTCACATAAAACCATTAGCTGCTCTTTATAATCAAGCAGCCAGAACAATGTACTTTTTCATGATCAGAATTTTTACAATGTATTAAGGCGATGCTGGTTACTGCTGAGAGGCAGACAGGCAAGAGCAGCATCTTCCCATTACAATTTACAAATGTTGACACAATGTGGCACCCAATTGTTCCACACACAAATTAATTTGAAATATTATAGCAAATAAACTGTTTATTCTAATGCTCCTGAGTAAATATTGAAGATTTGCTTTTGCTTTTGTCTTCAGACCACATTCAATACCTCTGATGATCTGATAAACAAGGTGCCGGGAGCATTTAAAGAGGATCTTTGCACAAACAAAAAGGCATTTCCCTACCTCCAGCATAGACCAGTGCCTACTAAGCACAGTTGAGAGTCTATTTTCAGATAAAACAAACACTTAAGAAATGAGTAAATTTAAAGCATATTCATCACGATAATGATAACTTTAACAACAAGGGACATGGAATATTAAAGTAAATTGATTAATTATCAATTAATGGGAATGACTATGCCTTGCTAACTTTAACTTTTACCAAGTTTCCTAACTTTTGTCCATAATTTTTTGAATAGGAGCTTTGAGAGCTGCTATTGAAAGGGTGTTAGTAACTTACCAAGTTTCATTCTTCCTGTAAAATGACAACAGAGTTTGAATCAATCTGTAACTGCAGTGTTAATCATGAGAACCATTAGGCTGGAAAAATGACATGAAATGCTATTGCTTGGATAAGCTAATTTTAGGGCTCTTTGTGCTCATTCAGTGGCGTGGCAGTTGTGATTTTAAAAACCAGTTCTAGAAAGGAAATGTAACAAGGAAGGAAGCCTTTGATGGTGAAAATGCAACCCCCAGCTCCTCAGGCTTTGTCTAGATTGCTGGGGGAAAACGGTAGTGGCTCTCTATTAAGAGAATGGTTTTCAACCAGGGTAGGCATACTGCACGGATGCACACAGGTCTTCTAGGGGGTACATCAACTCATCTAGATATATGCCTAGTTTTACACACACAAAAAAGCACTAGTGAAGCCAGTACAAACTAACATTTCATAAAGACAATGATTTGTTCATACTGCTTTATATGCCCCTACACTGGAACACAAACATAATATTTACAGTCCAGTCAATTTAGTTTATAATGATATGGGGAAAGTGAGAAAATAAGCCATTTTTCAGTAATAGGATGCTGTGTCACTTTTGTATTTTTATGTCTGATTTTGTAAGCAAGTACTTTTAAAGTGAGGTGAAACTTGAAGGTACGCAAAACAAGGGGCACAGTAGTCTGGAAAGGTTATGAGCCACTGCTTTCAGGGGCAACCCCCTTTGGAAATTGGAGAAGAGTTGGTGGGCTGGGTGCTGATCTTCAGGTAAGCCCATGGCTCCAGTGTACCTGAGGAAAGGTATATAAATTCTGTCCCCTTGGCCCAAACCCCCTTTCACAGCTGACTGGCAGCTCCCACCCTTCCATCCAGGAATTAAGATAATAGTTGGGGGGTTTTTGGTCTTCTTGGGCATTCCACTAGTTGCCTTTTGGAGGGAGGATTAGGAAGAAATTTCTCATTCACCACTAAATTGAAGAGGGTAGGGTGGAGTTTTTTGCCTTCTACTTTTAAGTTATCACAATTTAGGAGATGACAAGTGTATGGGCAAGGACCGGCCTACCTCCCAAGGCCTGTGAAAGCGAGGGATCATTGTCCAGGATGGGTTGCAGATCACTAATGATGCGTTGGAGAGGTTTTAGCTGGGGACTGTCGGTGATGGCCAGTGGTGTTCTGTTGGTTCTGATCTACAACCCATCCTGGACAATGATCCCTCGCTTTCACAGGCCTTGGGAGGTAGGCCGGTCCTTGCCCACAGACAACCCGCCAACCTGAAGCATATTCTCACCAGCAACTACACACCGCACCATAATAACTCAAACTCAGGAACCAATCCTTGCAACAAACCTCGGTGCCAACTCTGCCCACATATATACACCAGCAACACCATCACAGGACCTAACCAGATCATCCATACTGTCACTGGTACATTCTCCTGCACATCTACCAACGTAATATATGCCATCATGTGCCAACAATGCCCCACTGCTATATACATCGGCCAAACTGGACAGTCCCTACGTAAAAGAATCAATGGACACAAATCTGATATTAGGAATGGCAACATACAAAAACCTGTAGGGGAACACTTCAATCTTCCTGGACACACAATTGCAGATCTAAAAGTAGCCATCCTGCAGCAAAAAAACTTCAGGACCAGACTTCAAAGAGAAACTGCTGAGCTACAGTTCATCTTTAAGTTTGACACAATCAACTCTGGATTAAACAAAGACTGTGAATGGCTCGCTAACTACAAAAGCAGCTTCTGTTCCCTTGGAATTCACACCTCCAGATCAGCTGCTAGAAGTGGGCCTCATCCTCCTTGATTGGATCCACCTCGTCATCTCCAGCCTGATCCTGGCCTGCATATTTATACCTGCCTCTGGAAATTTCCACTACATGCATCTGACGAAGTGGGTCTTTGCCCACGAAAGCTTATGCTCCTACACTTCAGTTAGTCTATAAGGAGCCACAGGACTCCTCGTCGCTTTTGCAGATTCAGACTAACACGGCTACCCCTCTGATACTTGATTAATAAAGTGGCAGCCAAATTAAATCATGTCTCTTGCATCTTGTTTGTCTGTGTCTCCAGGACAACAGAAGCCATGTTGACAGAGTAACAACAACCAAGGTAAGATTGCTCAGATACATTCTGTGTTCAACAGGTGGAAGGTGTGCTTATAATTTCCTGAGTGCATTTGAGTCTTCCCTTCACTTGATAACTCTGGGGTACATAAATGCTACATATGGCAGTGAATTTAGCTAATCAGAAAGAGCCAGTTGTACTCAGAGTGTTAATGTCATTTCATAATTATTATGCAATATATTTTGCCAGAAAATGTACATATATGAAGGGCACTTACATCACAAATCACACCATACTTCTGTATAAGTTATTATAGATTTAATTAAAATTGAGGTATGTGCATATGAATAGAGTTTTTCTTCATAATGGTATATGTCCATTGACATTCTTTTATGTTTGATTCAACTGCTGGAAGAGAAGCTAAGCCTTTCTTTCTCAAAAGAAAGGGCCGGTATCTCTACTGACATGCATTCCTGAATTTCCTTGACCTGCTCTGACCTAATGCAGCAACCCAAATATGCCTTCCTGCATAGAGGGTACAAGAAAGCTGTGGCTTTGATTTGGAGATGAGAAATATCTTTCTATTACCAAATCTTTATTTGCACATCACTTTTTGTACCATAATGATACAAGACAAGAAATGCTGGCCTGGAGAGGAAGAGATCAAGGCAAGCTCATACAGGGCAGCTAGTGCAGAATTTGGCCCAAGAATACAGTGAATTTCTGAGCATTAAGGATACTTGTAAATCCTGATTCACTTTTGCCATCCAGTTTTATGTCGTATAAATATGGTATGTAAAGGATGGAAATGAATTTGCAGTGCAAATGACTTTGTAACTGTTTTGATTTTGATTTCTGTATTGCACCTTTTCAATTTCTGTTTGCAAAGGCAGTTGCCATTTTTAACTGATTCTGCATGATCCAGAGGGGGAGACTTTGTCTTCCTTCATGGTCATTTCAGCTTCTTGCTGCACCTCCGACTCCTCCAGTGGTGCAGGTCTTAGCTCTGGAGCCCTTACCTTACTTGGATGGAGTTCCATGATTCTTTTGCTGTAAAGCCAGCCACTGGGCTACTGTGTCCTGGGTATCAATTGTGACTACCCAGCATGTCTGACTCATTTTGACTACCTGCAGTTATTTCCAACAGGAGCAGAGACCAGTGGTGAATACAGTGACCCTTCTTAAAGCATTGTTTAATCCCAGCATTAGAAACAAAGCATAAGAAGAGGAAAGGCGTTTTAAAAAAAATTCCTACATTCAGGTTAATCTTACTTAAAGGTTTCTCTTCCCTTGGCAGAGACCCTAGACTGAATAATCTCCCTTGACACTTCCTAAACTTTAAAGATCTTGGGGACAGTTTCTCCCCTGTAGCCCTCAGAGTCTGTCTTTTTAAACCCCAGTGAATCCTTTGATCTCCATTCCTTCAGGACTCTCAGAAATCCCAGTGCAACTGTGTGCAGCAAGCCCATAGAGGGCCTCACTAGCATATCACAGGAAGTGACTCCAGCATTGTTCAAGTATTTTCCTACATCTGTGCCTATCAGGAATCACACCCTTTCCTTGACACATTTCCTGACAAACCTGATAGCAAATTAGCCTACGTACACATACAGTAATCAACGCACTAACAGCATTCATAAATCATTACAGGCAACTCCAAATCCATCACACTCAAACTCTGCAGCTTCAGTGGAGCCGTGGAGGTCAAGGTGCTCAACCCTTAGGCCCTATGAGCTCAGTGTCGGTGTACAGAATGGGCAGGCAATGGCACCTAAACAAAAATATAAACAGTGGTTGCAAGTAACCCCACCATCCTTGATAGTTTTATGGCAGGACTGTCTAGCAGCCCCCTGCAGCCAAAGGAGGACATCAGACTTACCATTGTCTCATAAAGCCATGTATATTGGCCAAACTGGACAGTGTCTATGACAAAGGATTAATGGACACAAATCAGATATTCAAAATGGTAACACACCGAAACCTGTTGGGCAACATTTTAACCTGCTTAGACACTCATTCATGGATCCAAAAGTAGCCATTCTTTTGCAAAGTAATTTCAGGAACCAACTGCATAGAAAGACTGTGGAACTGGCCTTCTTATGCAAATTTGACACCTTCACACAGGGACTGAAAAAAGACATTAACTGGATGGGCTGCTATATTCAACACCCAAATGACATCAAAAGTTAAGTATCAGACACTTACGGTACTTCTAAACTACATGGCTCCGTCGACGGAGCCATGTAGATTTGTTGTTTTGGCAAAGTCAAATGAAGCCGCGATTTAAATGATCACGGCTTCATTTAAATTTACATGGCTGCCGCGCTGAGCCGACAAACAGCTGATCAGCTGTTTGTCCACTCAGCGCGCTAGTCTGGACGCTCCCCTGCAGACATGAAAGCCCTTTGTCGGCAGCCCCGGTAAACCTCATCCCACGAGGAATAACGGGGCTGCCAACAAAGGGCTTTCATGTCTGCAGGGGAGCGTCCAGACTAGCGCACTGAGCAGACAAACAGCTGATCAGCTGTTTGTCAGCTCAGCGCGGCAGCCATGTAAATTTAAATGAAGCCGCGATCATTTAAATCGCGGCTTCATTTGACTTTGCCTATGTGTCTAATCTACATGCCTCTGATGACAGAGGCATGTAGTCTAGACACAGCCTTAGAGTCCACTCTATTAGCCTCATTTAACATGGACACTATAATTGACAGGGGTTTTTTTTCTTTCTCCTCCCCCTCTCCTCTCTTTTTCTGCTTTAAATTTTGGGGTTTCTCTACCTCTCTGTGCCTCTTGCTCCATTCATCTGAAGAAGCAGGTTGTGCCCATGAAAATGCATATTATATAAATTTGTTGTTAGTCTCTAAGGTGCTATCAGCCCACTTGTTGTTTTTTAAGTCCTCATAAGGCAGGTACTGGAGAGAGTAGTTGCCTTAGGCAGCACTAATTCTAAGTGAGTTTTTCCCCCTTTCTGTGGTTTAGTGCCACTTAGTGCAGCTTTTCCTAGTTCCTCTTCATCTTCAGTCCCACCTACTTCTCTCTCTCAGCCCAGGAGCCATGATAATATTTTGTGGCATGTCAGGATATATTCTAATTAACCATTACAAGGCACCATATAATTTCCTTCTAAAATTCCTGATATTCTATGTAAGACAGGGAGGGGGAACCTAAGGCTTGGGTGGGGGGAGACAGCGACAGCTCCCAGCTTTCTTAGATCCAGCCCTTGAGGCTTGGGGCTCCCCACCCCCAGCACTGAAGAGCCAGTCTTGCCGCTCCAGCTCCATGCCCCCACTATCCCACAGCTCCTCCCACAAGGCTTGAGAGCCAGCACCAGCTCCTTGTTGTTGGGGGAGGAGCTCCAAGCCTCACAGGTCGGTGTCAGGCAAGCAAGAGCCAAATCCGATCCATAGCACAACTTCCTGCCTGGTGTGGGGAGGAAGTGGCTCCACATGCTGCCGCTCCTCCTTTCCTCAGCTGGCACAGTAAAGTACTGCCTGGCAGCTTTACTACCACAAAATCTACTAGTCTGGGCCCAGCTAGGCTCTGCTGTGTGAGGGGAATTTGGAGGAGTGTCTTTCTGCTTCTCAGTCAGTGGCCATGTCAGTGAGGTGGTTTTGGGGACCTTTTTTGCTTCTCACTTTTGTGCTGCCCTCCACTGATTTTTCTGTGGGTCAGTGACCCCCAACCCAAAAAAAAGGTCAACCCATCCCTGACATGAGTACTGAGACTGTGCTGTCATAGTGAAATATGGATAGCTTAATTCTCTTCCATCATTTGTCACCAATGAAAGCACTTTTTGCGGAAAAGCGTCCGTGCCAATCTAGACGCGCTTTTGCGCAAAGAAGCCCTGATGGCCATTTTCGTGATCGGGGCTTTTTTGGCGCAAAACAAATCTGAGCTGTCTACACTGGCCCTTGTGCGCAAAAGTTTTGCGCAAAAGGACTTTTGCCCGAACGGGAGCAGCATAGTAGTTCCGCAAGAAGCACTGATTTCAGGCAGTAGGAAGTCAGTGTTCTTGCAGAAATTCAAGCGGCCAGTGTAGACAGCGGGCAAGTTTTTCCGCAAAAGCAGCTGCTTTTGCGGAAAAACTTACCAGTCGAGACACAGCCAGCAAGTGTGAAAAGTAAAAGAAAAGTTTAATTTTCACTGAAATTTTGCCCAGAAAAAAATAATTGTAACCAGTCTCAGTACCCAGACAGAGAATCATTCTTAGGGTTCTGATATAGTTTTCTGTGAGCTAATGCAGAAAGCCAAAGATGCTGTGCATATAGAAGATACTGTGCATATAAAATAGAACCAGCAGCATCTGGCACACACAGGTTCACTATACTAGAGAGACTTAGAGATCCCTCAAGCTTAAAAGTTCAGTCTTTATATCTGAAAACACATTGAAAGTGGTGTTCTCATCTCAAGCATTTGAACTTCAACAACGTAAGACTTTTTGGGCATCCAGGAGTGAGAGGGAGGCTAAACCGATTCAGCCTTTTTTGTAAAAATGACTTCCCCTCTCGGGCTACGAATACACTGCAGGCTTCTTGCGCAAGAACGAATCCACTCTGTCAAGTCACAGGGCCAGGGCCCAATAGTGTTGTGGATTCGCTTCAAGACAGAGTTGATTAGGGATAGCTAGTTGCTTTTATTAATCTCACTATATCACTACTATTACAGGCTTAATACTGGCAAATGGTTACACAGCTACTGCAAAATAATACAAATCAGCATAGGCAAAGCAATGCATAAAAGAGTAACAGGCACTTGGAAATGCGTACGCCTGTTTAGTCTGTGGGAAGTCTCGTTCCGGTCACCTTGCACCCGGCCTCAGTGGATGTGGCTCCAGCTAGGGGGATTCAAGACACCCTTTGAGGTTTAGGTTCCTGGTGAAACTCACCAGGAAACGAAACACCCTACACTAGTTATACTACAGTTGTTTACTGGGTGTGCACATACCTGGCTCAACGCCATTCTTATCATGCTTATGAACTGAGACCGAGGTTAAACTTGTTTACTGCTCAGTAGTTTCCCAGCTTAAGGCATGGCTTAGAGCTGATAACGCCCAGCTGCTGTTTGGGCTTGCAGGGTCCCAGGCTATGCTAAGCTGGGTATGGCAGGGATGGAAACTTCCATCCCAGGCCTGCTAAACTGCAGGATCCACATATGACTTTCATGTGACACACATTACAAAAGCGCATCGCAATAGCGATGCACTTTTGCACAAGAGAGCATCCAGATGGCATGGACACTCTCTCGAAAGAAAGCTCTGATTCCTGTTCACAGAATAGACACCACAGCACCTGTGCTTTTGTTCATTGGCTCTTTTTGCGCAAAACCCCCCCTGTTGCCCATTCACACACACCTTTTTGCGCAAGAACTCTTGCGCAAAAAGGAGTTTTTCCTCGTAGAGAGAGAAATACCTACATCACAAAAACCTCTCTGTTCTTTTGATTTACTGTAAATTTACTTGCGCAAAAACACGCTTGAGGTGTGGACGCTCTGCAAGTTTTTGCACAAAAACCCTGTAGTGTAGACGTAGCCTCTGGCATTTGTAAAGGAAGCCACAAACCCCCTCTGCTGCTGGAACAGTGAATGTCATTAACTGAATGTGATCTCCCATTTGGAAGAACTCTTTGGTCTTTCGACAAAGCATGCCTGTCCATAGCCCCTCCAGTGTGCTCTGGGGCTTCTATACAGAGTTGCCACTTTTTGTGGCATGAATGCAAGCTGAGGATCTGGTTTAGTTTTATGCCACTCCACTTGGTAGGACTCACTCTTCCAAACTAAATCTATTGCAGCAGTTGCGTAAAACGGAACAAAACAAACCCCACACCTGAACAAAAAAGGCCTGGATTTTTATTTTGGCAACATGGTCACCTTAATAATAACTTTGCTCAGCAGTGCAGCGGCACGTTCAACTTTGCTCAACAGCTATTTAAAATTGCCTAGGATGCATTCTTGTGCTATATTTTCTATGGCACCTGCTGTGCAGATTATCTGTGTGCATCACCTTTGCAATGTATCCATCCTGTCCTGAAGAGCAAGCGGCAGGGATTAGAAATAGTCAAAATAATGTCAAAATACTGTCAAGCTGGAGGACTTCTTACTCCAGCTCCTGAAACCCTCATTGTACGAGGAGTAAGGGAAGTCAGAGGAAGCGTGCTCTATTTCAAAATAAGTGCTGCGTAGATGCTCCCTATTTCAAAATAAGCTACGCAATTGACGTAGCTCAATTTGTATAGCTTATTTCGACTTAAGCCCTGCTGTGTAGAGGCATTCTGAGTCTCATCGGGCACTTGCATGGCACCCTACAAACAGCTGTTAAGTAAAGCACTTCTAGAGAGAGAAAGTGAACAAGAGTCTGGAGCATTTTCCTCCCAGTGTCTTAGTAAAGTTAATCAGCCAAGAGATTCCTTTTTATCCAAAACGGAATCCCATTAATCTCCATAACAGAAGAAAATTAGTCCCTTTGTGTGGCAAGTTTTTTCTTATCACTCATAGTTTGCTGCTGTACTTGTACAGAGATCTGTAAACACCTGAAAAATGAGCAGCAAAAGGTCCAAGGTCTGTAGAACCCATATTGCGATGACAATTACACAAGAATAAAAGGCACTCCCCACATCTGCAAATGGCTGTAATCCACAAAATTGCAGGTTAAATTCTAACAGAAGTCAGGTTCTGTGCGAGAAACTCGTGTTTGAAAATAGACAAGTAAAAGCTTGGGTAGTTTCATAGTCCAGTGACTAGAGCCAAAAAAGAGGCACCAGAAGACCTATCGCCTGTCACTGGTCTGCAACTGCCAAACTATGGGGCCTTGGTCAAATTCCTTTCTGAACTCATTCTTGCACTTGCAAATTGGGGAGAAAACACTTCCTCAATTTGGCAAAGCACTTTACAATCTCCAGACAAAAAGCACTATACATGCTATGAAGTATTATTTGAAACCAAAGGGAAAGAGTCATAAGTGATGTTTTAAGTGAAGTCTGAGTAGAACTCAGCAGAGAGAAACTTTTACCTTCCTGTTATATAATATGGATCTTCTGTATGTGCAACCTAAAGTCAGATTAATTTTTTGTGCCATGTGCATTGCATATTTAATTTATTCTCCATAATTCTCACCTCTTCAAATCTCTTTTAGCATCTCAGCTTTCAAGTTGTTAGTCTTAGTGACTCCCTCCCATTAAATGATGTCGTTTTATTTTGAATTTTTTAAAATGTGTTTGCTTGTATTTGTTTTGGTTAATTTTACTGGTAACTTCTGCACATATTTCTAACTCTGCCAAGTCCCTTTCTAGTATCTCTTTATTCCTACAGATGCTCGTGCCACATTTCATTAACAGATCATTAATGAGGTGTTAAATAAGACCAAAACAAACACCAGTCTTTGCAGAATCCCACACCAGTTATCATTAGCCCTTGTTTATGAATCTTCTTCCTGTCTTTAGTCATCTTGGCAGTTCTCTCCAAACTAAACTGGTAATATTTTTTCACATAACACTTTGACTCATCATGTCAAAGGCTCTACTAAAAGCAAGATCTAGTTCATCAACTAAGTTCCTTTCACCCACTAATTTAATAATTATATAAAAACAACCAATTTAGAGTGTCACATAAGTTGTTCTTTATAACCCTGCACTTTTTCCTCGTAGTTCTATTATCTTCTAGACACTTATAGAAGTTTTTTTTCCCCATTCAGTATTCCCTTAATTAACTAGTAAATGAAATTGTCTTACCTGAGTCTAATCCTACAGCCTGAAAAGTCCTCTAGTTCAGTGAGAAAATGGTGTGTTTCTTACTGGATTGTAATGTTACTCGATGGAATTCAGTTATCAAGTCAGGCAATGACCTGTGGGACTAGGGCTGTAAAGCCCTGTGGGACTAGGACTTGCCAAAGATGGCCTTTGTGAAAAGTACTTCTGGGAGAGAGGAACTTTGTAGCAGGGGCAGCTGCCTCCTGAGCCAGAGGGCACCTGCATCGTCCAGCTTCCATCCTCTCTCTTCAGGTCCATTTAAGATCTCACCCAGTTCAAAAGAAGGCTCAAATAAGCCCCAGAAGGAATCCATTAGTCTTCTGTGTATGTGTATTGCCAAGAGGCAATGGTTCTTCCCTTAAGGGATTCGGAGGCAATAAGCACACAAATTGGGTGAAGGCTTTAAGATTTTACTAAGCAAATATTAGGGTAAAATACAATGCTTAATATTAGAGTAAAATACAATGAAGCAAATCTTAGAATAAAATACAATACTTACTAAGCATAAGCAAACCTCAGAATAAAATGCAATGCTTACGTCCTTCCTGCTACCAGGAACCCCCGGAAGAAGGACAGCGGTCGGACCTCAGTGACCAGTGCGTAGCACCTTCTGCGACTTTGGTCTATGCTGGGGTTCCAATGTTAGGAATAGTCCCGGTCTTTATATACTGTTGGATCTATAGCAATCACACCTGTTGTTTTGAGAACCTAACAAGATCGTTGATACATTACATATTTTCCCACATCCAATAATTAGCTTGTTGAATCCTAGTGAGATAAATAGAAAATAAATAGAAAAGAACATAAACACTGTCAAATCAAGTGTAAAAATGTAATAAGAAAAGCAAAAAAAGATTTTGAGGAACAGCTAGCCAAAAACTCAAAAAGAAATAACAAAATGTTTTTAAGTACATTAGAAGCAGGAAGCCTGCTAAAAAACCTGTGGGTCCCCTAGATGATCGAGCTATAAAAGGAGCAATCAAGGACGATAAAGCCATTGCGGAGACACTAAATGATTTCTTTGCTTCAGTCTTCATGGCTGAGGACGTTGGGGAGATTCCTGAATCTGCACCGTCCTTTGTGGGTGATGAATCTGAGGAACTCTCCCGGATTGAAGTGTCATTAGAGGAGGTTTTGGAACAAATAGAAAAACTTAATGTTAACAAATCTCCGGGACCAGATGGCATTCATCCAAGGGTTCTAAAAGAACTCAAATGGGAAATTGCTGAGCTATTATCTTTGGTTTGTAACCTATCCTTTAAATCGGCTTCCGTACCTAATAACTGGAAGATATCCAACGTGACACCAATATTTAAAAAGGGCTGTAGAGGCCATCCTAGCAATTACAGACCGGTAAGTATAACTTCAGTACCAAGCACATTAGTCGAAACAATAGTAAAGAATAAAATTGTGAAGCATATAGAAGAACAAAACTTGTTGGACAAAAGTCAACATGGTTTCTGTAAAGGGAAATCCTGTCTTACTAATCTGTTAGAGTTCTTTGAAGGGGTTAACAAACATGCAGACAAGGGGAATCCAGTAGATATAGTATACTTGGATTTTCAGAAAGCCTTTGACAAGGTCTCTCACCAAAGGCTCTTGTGTAAATTACATGGCCATGGGATAAGAGGGAAGGTCCTTTCTTGGATTGAGTACTGGTTAAAAGACAGGAAACAAAGAGTAGAAATAAATGGTAAATTTTCAGATTGGAGAGGGGTAACTAGTGGTGTACCCCAAGGGTCAGTCCTGGGACCAATCCTTTTCAACTTATTCATAAATGATCTGGAGAAAGGAGTAAGCAGTGAGGTAGTAAAGTTTGCAGATGATACCAAACTGTTTAGGATAGTCAAGACAGAAGCAGACTGTGAGGGACTCCAAGAAGATCTCACCAAACTGAGTGATTGGGCAACAAAATGGCAAATGAAATTTAATGTGGATAAGGGTAAAGTAATGCACATCAGGAAAAATAACCCCAACTATACATACAGTATGATGGGGGCTAATTTGGCTACGACAAATCAGGGAAGAGATCTTGGAGTTATCGTGGACAGTTCTCTGAAAACTTCCACACAGTGTGCAGCGGTGGTCAAAAAGGCAAATATGATGCTAGGAATTATTAGGAAAGGGATAGAAAATAAGACCCAGAATATCTTACTGCCCCTGTATAAAACTATGCTACGCCCACATCTTGAATACTGTGTACAGATGCTGTCTCCTCACCTCAAAAAAGATATTTTGGCCTTGGAAAGAGTTCAGAAAAGGGCAACTAAAATGATTATGGGTTTAGAAAAGAGGAGACTGAAGGGGGATATGATAGAGGTCTATAAAATCATGAGTGGTGTGGAGAGGGCCGATAAAGAAAAGTTATTTATTAGTTCCCTAAATAGAAGAACTAGAAGACACCAAATGAAATTAATGGGGAGCAGGTTTAAAACTAATAAAAGAAAGTTCTTCTTCACACAGCGTGTAGTCAACCTGTGGAACTCCTTGCCAGAGGAGGCTGTGAAGGCTAGGACTATAATAGAGTTTAAAGAGAAACTAGATAATTTCATGGAGGTTAAGTCCATAAAAGGCTATTAGCCAGGGGATAAAATGGTGTCCTTGGCCTCTGTCTGTCAGAGGCTGGAGAGGGATGGCAGGAGACAAATTGCTTGATCATTGTCTTTAGTCCACCCTCTCTGGGGCATCTGGTGCTGCCCACTGTCGGTAGACAGGATACTGGGCTAGATGGACCTTTGGTCTGACCCAGTATGGCCGTTCTTATGTTCTTATGATACTTTGCATATTTTCCCAGGCCAAATAATTAGCATTATCAGGTTGGAAACATTCAGCAAAGATAGCTATGTGATCTACCCAAGTGCTCCTATAGTCCCATACTAGGTGGATGGCCTTGGGACCTGTCCCAGAACTTGTTGAAAATAAACAGTGCATTCCTACACTGTACCATCTCAAGCAAACAGCTATCTCTTTGAGAATAACAAAAGAATAAGAAGAAGCAAAAAGCACAAATGGCTGCCTAGAGCATCCAGGTCTGACAGAAGATGCAGGCATAAAAGGAATGATTATGGTACACCACCTAACTTCCTCAACCTCACAATTGTCTTCGGAATTTCCACTATATTTGTACAGACTCTCCAGCTCCCAACCCCACTTCAGTTTCTCCCCCTCTCCCCCCCAAAAAAAATAACACAAAGCTTTTGAAAAACAAAACACAAACTCATATATGGACTTTATCCCAATTTCAGCTAGGCACAGCCTCCTACTTTCTCAGGGTCTGTCCATCAGATTTTCCCTTACTTCTTGGGCAGGGTTCCTCCCTACCCAGAACACGTTCTCTTGCTTATTGTCTGGCTCAGCTACTCTCTTGACCAGCCACCTCCAGCAGCTTCCTGCTGCCTTTTGTGTTAGACCCGGTGATTCAACCCAAGTTCTCCAACCCTTCAGACAATCTGCCCTCTTACAAACTTTATTTGTGTGACACCTCCTGTAATTTTCCCAGCATGGTGCTTAGATTGCTTTTGACCAAGGGAAGAGCTTGCTCAAGGACTAGGGAAAGGTTACAAAGGTTAGAGGAAAGGTATGGGATTTAGCTCTTTCATGCCTGTTTTCAGCCTAGATATTGAATCATATTTCAGAGTCTTAGACAACCCTCCCTTTCATTGTAACTAGATGAGAGGGGTGGTCCCAAAACTTTGTTGTGTTGTGTGACAAAGTGGAAAAGGCAGAACCACTGCTCTCTTATCACTCTTTCCTCCCTTCCCCATTGCCTCTCTATGAACTTGCTCTCAATTCTCATTTAATCCCCGTGGGTAGGTGACAGGCCCTTGACCTGAGTATTTGTACCCCAGAGAGCTGATTCCCTGAAATCTAGTCAAATCTGAGAGGTAGTCATGGAGACTGACTAGAAATTGATGCACTTTGAGAAACAGGAGTAACAAATATAATGGCAAAAGCCTAGAGGAAAGAGAAAGGATTTGGAATGCAGAGATTTGTGAAGGCTCGTTGCTATAATAATTGGTATAACATGAAGAGGATAGAAAGTTCCCTTGAAAAGATCTGTCAACAATTTTTTCAAGTTAATTTTTCTCTAAATTTTATTGTGACAAGACCTGGGATGTATCTTATGAAGGTCTGTGATTACAGAATAGACTAATGTGCAACGCAGAATTTCATTTCTACTTATGTCTTTTTATCTTCGTACAGAGAGGCTATCAACATGGCTACGTCTACACTGGCATGATTTTCCGGAAATGCTTTTAACGGAAAAGTTTTCTGTTTAAAGCATTTTCGGAAAAGCGCATCTAGATTGGCAGGATGCTTTTCCGCAAAAGCACTTTTTGCGGAAAAGCGTCTGTGGTCAATCTAGACGCGCTTTTCCACAAAAAAGCCCCGATTGCCATTTTCGCGATCGGGGCTTTTTTGCGGAAAACAAATCTCTGCTGTCTACACTGGACCTTTTGCGCAAAAGTTTTTTGGAAAAAGACTTTTGCCTGAATGGGAGCAGCATAGTATTTCCGCAAAAGCACTGACAATCTTACATGAGATCATCAGTGCTTTTGCGGAAATTCAAGCGGCCAGTGTAGACAGCTGGCAAGTTTTTCCACAAAAGCAGATGATTTTGCGGAAAAACTGGCCAGTCTAGACACAGCCCATGTGTATACAGAATATACAGCTGGAATTCCAGAGATGTTAACAAATATTTAACCTCCAATATCTTTGCCAGAAAATTGTGAGATTGAATGTAAATGCCATAATAACTTATGTACATTAATGCAGAAGACAGTGATGCCAAGTTTCTGTAAAGATTCCTTGTTGGCCAAGACACTGGGAGCCTCTTTCCTGATGCTCTTTGTCCTGTTAGCTAGGCTCTCAATTATTTCCTTTACAAAGTGCTAGAGGTGAGTGGCATCTTTATGTAACACCACTGATACCATTTTGGGGAGCTAAACTTTTTGTCTGCCATCCTGCTCCTCCTTGTATCTTTCCCAAATAAATGTACTTTTAGGGCCATAAAAGCCACTTTACAGGGACCAAAAGGTAGCAAAGAATATGCACTTTTCCTTCTCCACTGCTTGAACTGTTTCCTCCTTTGGCCCTGTTCCTCTGTACAGGGCTATGATTAGTGCTGCAAAGTGTTCTAAGGAGTTTGCCCAGAATGTACAGAACTGATGGAAGGTGCAGGCTGATCTTAGAGTCACAGACAGCAAATCATCCATGTGTGGATTTTCCTTGCTGGTGTCGCAATGGCTATGCTTGGTGCTTGAAATGATTAAAGATTGTCTGTCTCGCCACTAAGACCTTACTACAGGATTTCCAACTTGATTCCATCTGAGTTGGAAAGTAAAATCAAATCAAATAACACCTCCATAATTTGGATGGCTTAGAATGGGGTGCTGATTTATATTTATTTTAGTAGCAAAATCCAAGCTTTTATGAAAGGGATAAAATCCCACGGAGAATGAGTGACAGATCCTCACATAAGAAGCTTTAACATTTTATTCATCTATTAGTATGTATTTGTATTCACTGTAATGCCAAACAATTCCAAATAACCACGGTGATTTAAAATATGCCATTAGTCAAATGGAAGGACTAAGTTGATAGAAATCTATGTGTAGAAATACAATATTTTGAACAATATCTATCCAGGTACCTATCTTCCAGAGGTATTATCACTCTCCCAAAGGGCATGTTATAATGGTTGTTGACCAGCTACTGCCAGATGGAATGCTTAAACTGAAACAAACTGGGAAGTTGAGGCTATCCAGGTATGATTCAGACATATAAACCAAGTTTGGTGTAACTGGGTGCAACTCCATTGAACTCAGTGATTGGGCGATCAGTTACATACTACCAAGTTTGAATTTGACTCATAGCACCATGAAAAGTTTCCCCCAGTAATTCTAACAATGTATCTGTATTCCAGCTTTCAATAGCGCTGCTATTGCAAACCTGGGCTCCTTATCTTCAACAATTGCCATTTGTTCAGTTTGTATTGTGATTAAATAGATATTAGGGACTGGGATAAGAGACCATAATCCTAAATTAGGTCTTCAGGGGTGAGAGAGACCAATATACTAACTTGCTCTGTCTCCTAGTGCTTTGAGTAGGATACGTTTGAAAAACATGAGTGGGATAAAACCGGATCAAGACAGCATTTTGACAAATCACTCATATCTTCAAAAGTTCATGCATCTGACTTTTACATGCTCAATTGATGTATGCTTGCCAATCAATTGTGTATGCATATCCATATACTTGCATAGACCCTGAATTGTGTGAATGCATTGCCTGGCCCAATTCCTGGCAACCAAAGGATGAGGTGTCAGCCAACTCTAATGCTGCAGTATACAAGAAGATGGCAGATCATAGGTCTGTGGGTCCAAGAAAAAAAGAAAAGACTACAGAGCCAGAGACGATAACTATTCACAGTGAATTGCTTATAACAAGAAGAGCAAGGATGTGGATAATGAACAGCACCTTTTTTAAAAAAAAGTGATCAGCATCGGTCCAGTTCTGTTCCCATTGAAAAATCCCATCCCGAAATACTTTCTCTTCGTATTTACATTCTTAACTGTCATTTACATGAGGCTCTGGTACCTGATGGCAACATGAGCAGGATTCATCAAAGATAACGAGTCATTTGAAATGGTGAGTAAAAGCAAATCTCATATATATACTTTTAACAATGAAATCAATAGAGTGGCAATTTACTACTATTTTTCTATATAGAAAACTAGCACTCATGACCATGGAATTGTGGGCTTATTAGCTGCTATACATATGTGTATTTTTTATAGATTTGAAAAATTTAGTAAATACCACTAAAACTATTTGTTAAAGTTTGAAGGGAGATAAATGATTAATAGGAGTGTCATTTATTCATTACACTTAAAATATATATACACTTGTCACGTTGATTAATTCAGTTCCTTGTCTCATCTCAGCTTATTGACATCAGAGATGAAAAAAGCTTGCTTACTACATTCCTATTTGGGTCTTAAAACCTTTACAATGGTTTATTGATGAACTAAATATTTTAAAAGTCAAGCATTTTGATCCTTAAGACTATAGTGACATTAGCATTTTGTTGTGTTGTTAAGCTAACAATTTGGCATTGTTGATATTTTGATATTTTGACATTAAGCAAATCAAATAGATTTTCTTATTATAATTTAGGATAGCATATTGTTGAAAATCCTACTTATCAGTTGGTTCACTACACAGCTTTTCTGTGAATGTACTAGGAGTGAGGTAGGATCAATTCTGTTCAAGGTAAAATTTTTCCACTGACGTTCCAGAAAGCTTGCATTCATCATAAAAATATAGCCCTCCTCTCCCGCGTCAGTAAACACCAAGGCACAGTGAGTAACTTCATCTACTGCATAATCCCACTGAGAACTAATTACCTGTCTGAAGTTACTCGTATGCCTAAATATCTGCAGGACTGGCATCATAGGATATGTGATACCTATATTTGGTAACATACATTATAAAATAGTACTACGCTTAGGTTAATAAATTTTTTTTCAGTTGTTAAGACTGATACCTAAAATGCATCTCCCCTGGAAAACAAATGCAAAGCTGCCGAATACACATTTTGTATATTGTATATTCCATTGACTTCAGTAGGACACTGGAAAAATATAGCAGAACAGCAGTGAAGTAGCTAAACCATTCCTCCTCACACCTGCACTGTAATTAGATATTTTTGCACCCAGGGCAATATATTAATTATGCGCCCCCTCTCCTTAGGTTAACATGCACCATGCTCTTTACTTTTGCAGCTTAATATTTTTACTTATTGCTTCTTTGCGCCCCTGATTATGATGCGACTGGTGTGAGCGCCCCACTTGCCCCACCCTTGTTACAATCCTGCATGGCACACCAGAGATCAGTAGTTTAATGACATTGCATTAAAGTTAGGTCTAAAACAGTATATAAACATGAAAGTCAGTCTATGGATATGAAACCAGAGGGGCAACTCTATTTAATGCTCAAAAACTACTGAATGTCAGGACAGTGTATTCACTGATAATTTTCACCCCCCAAAAGTCAGTGAATTCAAAATTATTAAGTCCCCAGAAAATATTTATTTTGGACATCTATAAAAATGTCAATGCTAATGAATGTATATGGTTTGTGCAATTGATAGGATGTATTGAAGGATTTTGTCCAAGGTTTCCTCTAAGCTGTGCAGCAGCACGGCCCCATAGCTGCTTAATGAGCCCTGCCCAGGGCCTCAGAGCTGCTGTGCATGGAGCTGCCAGACTGGGAAAGGGGCACTTCTCCCTGCTGAGGAGAGAGCCGTGCCATCCAGATGGAGATTGTAAAATTTCTTCTAGACAGGAGTTACTTGAATCCTAATGCACAGTATGGTTGGATCCCTGTGCCAGATAATCAGATCCTGGACCTATCCAACTGCATCACCTCTATGAAGCAGAGTTATCCCTTTGCTCCTGAAATCATCATCAAGATGAACTGTGTGTTACATTCTTCAGTTACATCTTGACATGTCTTGGTAAAATATCTCAGCTGTGTAAATACAAACCCTTGTGGATAAAGCTGGGTTTTCAGCTGCCTAGAAACATAGCCTCACCATACAGAAAAAAATGTCACCTCACAAAACATTGATCCAGTGGTAGAACTTCATGCTAAAAACCGCCAGATCTGAGAGAGTCCCAGATTTGCTTTGACAAGCCATGCATATATACATAACCAAGTATGGCAGCCTTTCGGTGAGGTGTATATGGATTAATAACATTGTTCTAGCAACAAGAAATGCTTTGGCTGTTGCTTTGTTGCCTGGAGAACATTACTCAGATCCTGACAAAGGTCTTGACTACAGAGGGACATCCAGGAAAATTATTCTGAATTAACTAAAGCTATAAATTTGAAGTGGATTTTTCAAAAAACCACATCACATACTGGTATGGGTGCTGTAATCCACAATAAAAATGAAGTTAATTTGTTTAGTTTAATTTGCTGAAGAAGTGAATTAAGATTAACTAAATTAAGGCTACTTTACTTCTGAATGAGTGTATTCACGCAGGGGTTTAATGCAGCGTTACTAATCACCTTCAAATTCACACCTTTAGATAATTAGGATTAAATTTCCTGAATACCACCATGTAGACAAGCCCTCAGTCAATAGAAAAAAAAACCAAAATTATATTTTTATCAAACATATCATCTCTGTAAGCAATGGAATGAATATATTGTTTTATTTCCCGCTGTCTCATCTTGTGATGCTAAACGTTATATCTTTTTGTGTAATTTTCAGATAGGCTAATGGCCACTCATTAGTACTTTATGATCAAGTGGAGTTAAGCAGATCAATGGTGACTCCATGCAAATTACAGATCTCATGTTATGATGTTGATATTTTGTCTGAATCTCTGGAAGGGATCTCCATTGCTTTAAATTAATTCATGTGCAATTCACTAAAATAGCTAAATTTTTGAGCATATCTAGTTTGTACTATAAAATTGCTGCTCGCATGTATTACTATTTATTATTATTTTGTGATTAATTCAATCACAAATCAATCTATAATAGACACCAGACTTCTATATTGACTTGCACAGATGGGCAGCATAACCTAGCATGGGATCATTACACCTGTACTCTGCCTTAACCTCTTCCAACAGCCTCAATGACAAATCAGATGTAATAAGAACTTGACAGTTCAGAAACATCTTTTCGTTAGGGGGAAATCAGTGAATTAATGATGCTGACTGGCCAATTCAGGCGCTAAGAATTTAAATGTAAGCATATGGTGTCCAATATTGAAGCAAATGTTATTTTGTGTACGTAGATAATGGAAACCTTTGTTAATCTCCTTGAAAATTAAATGTGGTATTTACAGAGTACTAGCAAGAATTTATGCCGCCTGAGATGTACAGTTTGTACAATTTGCTGTGCAGCGGGATGTGGTGGTATTTCTATAGAAATGTCTGTCTATTAGCTTTTGCCCCAGGGAAATTTTCCAACAATCTCCCGCTCTTACTGACACATTGGTTCAGCTCCACTGGCAGTTGCATTGTTGGGAGCTTTAGTGTTTGACAGGCCACCAGTGTTTAAGCACTGTGTCAATTAGAACTGCTCTGAGCAGAGTGCAGTGACACACTAACCACAGTCCTTATACACTAGAGCTCCCCCTTGGAGCTAACCAAGTATTAGCAGTAATGGGACATTTTGGTAAAGTTAGACCAGGCGTTTGGCCGTGTTGCACGCAGCACTGTTTAGGTTAGGAATTCTGTCCTAAGTCCAGTGCTGCAATGTTTTCCTCTGGCATGCAGGGATTGTAGTGTCCTCTGGTGAGGGTGCTACTGCCAAGAAATGACCAGGAGCAGGAGCTGGTGCCAGTGACAACCATGCATATTATGGAGTGTGGGTGAAAGGAGAAATAGTCACGCTTCCTTACTTTCACTCTCAAAATGGAGTCTAATGGAAAGGAACTTAAGCAAGCTAAAGACTCCTGCTCATCTCCTGAATGTGTGATGACGCTCTTCCAGCAGGCACAAAGTTTTATGTGCAGGGCTCATCCCAACACGAATTGTAGAGAAGGAAATAGACTGAGCACATCACTTGGTTTTTTAGAGGCAACCAAACAGCCAAGAAGTAGTTACAAATTTCAGGCATTATCTACCTGATGACAAATGTCTTCATCCTCAATTTCGTGACTGTGTATCTTTTACATAATTTACAGACATGAGCTTGAACCAAACACCCCACATTTTGGAGAAATCCAAATCCAAACATTATGCAGCTGGGATCGATCTCTAACTAGAAGTGGGAAGCCCAGTTATAAATCTTCTTCTACTGCAGTGATCCTCTTTTGTATTCCATTACTAGTAATATGAGCCATTAAGTGTGGGGTATGTTACTTCAATGGTTCCAAAGAAATGACTGCACAATTTTAATGATAAGGAACTAAAATCTGAGAACTTAAGTATGCTTTTAAATTTTGAAACAGGCACTTCTACAAAAGTGCTGATTCCTGTGATTATGCTACTTTTTAATAATCTGTAGGATGAGACATCCTTTATTTGAATGGGGAAGCAAACAAAGAGGCTATTGAACATATCCTGTGGACCATATTTTTAATGGTCTTAAGTTGTGCACATGCGAATTCTATCCCCCCTCCCCATGCATGCATGCATGCATGCAACATCTGCATTTGTGCATGCAAATCTGGAAGTTAAGCATGTAATTAATATATTTATATGCATAAATGTGGGTTGGGAACATGCCTATTATGTTCCTTCCAACCAGATAGTATAGAACAAGAAATATATGAACAAAATCTGGAAGTTAAGGACATAATTAACAGATTTTTGTGCACGAACGTGGTTTTGAAACATGTCTCCATTTCGTTCAGTCCTATAGTTGAGAACAAGAAATGTATAAACAAGGTTCAATCATTCAATTGCTTTTTGCCATTTACTGGATATAGATTATGCCAAAACACTAGTTTGGCTAGAAATTTCAGGATGTGTCACTCATAATATCACTCCGTAATTTAAACAAAATTAATAGAACATATATGCTGTAAAGAATAGGTAGCTCTGAGTACTTAATGTTGCACCTTTAAGGAATTGTTTTACATTCTAATTTCTCCCTTAATGTAATAACATTATCCACTGGTATATCTGGTACTATAAAGATAGCTGAGATGAGTCAAATTCTCTTTAGTTCCAATAGCACCCCGTGCCGGTCTCTGTATGAAGTATATTCAACTACATTTCAGTGGCTTATTTTACCAGCTACAGAAATGACTGCACTAGTTTATTTGTTGTTAGAGTGACATCTTGTGGTACAATATGTTCATTCGCATGATTAAAGTACAAAGTTGCTGCTCAGTAACTGAAGGTTTATCAATGAGGGCTCTGGTTTCTATATATAGCAGTTCTTCACAAAACCCCTTTTGAAATGGAAATGTCCTAATTTCAAACTGCATTTCTGAATGACAGTAATATTTTTAGAAGTGGTAAGAGGACACATTTTTCTTTGACTTATTTTTATTGAAGAGAAAGGGTTTGGCATTCTAATAAATATCTACAGTGTACAGTCTTCAGATTTACCTTTTCCTTGATAGTTAATCTGTTGTTCAAGATAAGGGGCAGATAGTTAGCCTTGTCAATGGGATAAGTGTAATTTTTCCAGAAGAAGTAAGACCTTTAAAATTTTCTAGCAATCCCTTAAATTCAAGGAACACCTGCTGGCACTGGAGTTGTATGAAAAATTCAGCTTTAAACAGAACACCAAAACATATCTTGAAATTGTAATTGATTATTGAGATCACCGAAGTTTTAAAATATGTTTAAATCCCATGAGTAACATGAGTTTTTGTCAGCAGACCAATTCAGGAAGTGGAATTATTTTTCTGGGAGTGATTTCCCTTCCCCAAAAGCATCAATACGTATTGCAGAAAAAATAAATAAATAGCACACAGTGTAAAATCTTCACAGCTTTGGGAGGATTGGTTTCTAGAAGAAAAATAAATCTTTTTCACAACCCAAGATGAATCTTCATTTTAAAAAATGTTTTTGGTAAAGGTTGAAATAATCCTTTAGTTTTTTTTTTCTTCAACATGCATATTACCATTCTCCTGACCTTTTCTAAGCTATAATTATCTATTATCCTTTACTGAAAAGAAAAAGAACAGCATGTAGCCGAAGGATCATAATTGATCCATCCTCTGCCATCATTTGAGTCAGAGAATATGAAAATATAATTATAGGGGGTCCATCGAGAAGCATATAATAATTTACATATTTTCTTAAAAGTTCAGTTTTATATTAAAAATCATTTTATTTTTCAGCACAGCATTATACAAGTGAGTTCTGCTGGACTCATGAGGGATGGTCTTCATGGTACTGGGTCCTGCAGTGAGGGCAGGGGACTGGACTCGATGGCCTTTCGAGGTCCCTTCTAGTTCTAGTGTTCTATGATTCTATGATTCTAAATTGCAGCTTGTCTTTCTTATCTAAGGTTTGTTCTAAATGGACAATAGATTTTCATAAAAAGAAAAGGGAGAGGATGCAGAGTTGTATATTGGGACCATGTTAAACCAGTTGGTCAATGATTAAGGTGAAAAAAGACAAAAAAGGGGAAAGAGGGATAGTGAGAAGAGGAGAAACGCTATAGAGGAAGTAGGAAAACATTCAGGCCTGGTGTACACCAGACCAGGAAGGTCAGCTTAAGGTTCACAACTCCAACTACTTAGAATACATAGCTGAGTTGGCTTTATCTTAAGCTGAACTTGATGTCCACACAGCGGGAGGCTGATGGGAGAAGATGCTCCTGTTGATTTCCTGTACTCCTTGTGACTGTAAGGAGTACAGGCGCTGTTGGGAGCTGATCTCAGCATTTGAATTACAGGTCTATACCAGTAATACCTCAAAATCGAATGCCAGAAGATCAACCTCTGGAGTGTCGATCCATGAGTAAGTATAGATGTGCCGTAGGATTCAATCAGAGAGAATAAAATGATTTGCCAAACAAACTACTGATGACTATTTTTTCCGTAGATTTGTCCTTACCGGGTAATATATTATCCATCCTGAGAGGAGGTAGGTTCACTAGTCAGAACCGCTATTTTTATGCTGCCTGGCTTAGCAACAACTCACCAGGCATTCTGCATTCCTCCATCCTCTCTAAGGGTATGTCTGCACTACAGTGCTATTTTGAATTAACTTAATTCAAAATAGTTAATTCAAATTAAGCTAATTTGAAATAATGCATCTATACACAAAAACTATTTTGAAATAGCATTTTGCTATTTCAAAATAGCACGTCCACACTGAGTAGACCCTGAACCAAAGTTAAGGCTGGCTGGAACCAGTGCTGGCAGGGCATCAGGTTAGGACTTAGTGTGTGGGGCTGCTGCCTGAGGCTAACTGAGTTACGTGCTTAAAGGGACCCTACCCCCACCCCGGACAGACAGTTCTCAGGGTTCCCCTCTTGCTTGTCTACCTCGATGAGGGACAGCAAAGCAGTCCTGTCTTGGAGTGCCCGAACTCGGGACACCACAGCACTCGGCCACATGGAGCCAGAGCTGCCCCTGGGCATGCCGGTGTGTCTTGTGGGGTCGTTGCCATCAGCCCAGCTGCACTTGCTGAAGGCTGCCCTCCGGGGGGTCCACCGGGGTGCTGTCAGGATCCAGGAGTCCCTGAGGGAGAGCATCCACCCCAAGGAGCCCTCAGAGCCCCCCCCCCCCGGTCCTCTGCATTGGGGACTCGTGCCCCATTCCTCCCTCACGTCATTCATCCGCTTACCCCTCCCTAGCCCCCCTTCCTGATGTCAAATAAAAGACACGTATGTTCAAAAATAGAAAATGGGTTTATTGAACAAAACTGGGGGCAGATGAACCTCTGGGGAGACTGGGAAAAGGAGGTGGGAGGGGGAAGAGAGAGGGTGGAAGAGGGGAGGGGGAAACCTGGGAGGAGGGAGCTGGAAGAGGAAAGCAAGGGGAAGAAGAGGGAGCGGAAGCTCAGGGCTCAGGGTTGGGGGTCTCGCCGGACCAACTTGACTTTCATGCTAACCTGCTCCTGGGTTCGCATGTGGCCTTTGATGGCCAGACTGGCAGCTATCCTGCCATAGACAGCCACATTCCTCCATCTAGTGTGGAGATCATGGACATTGGGGGCCTCCCCCTCAAACCTGAATAAAGTCCATAATCTCCACCCTGGACCAGGAAGGTGCCCACCTTCTCCAGCCCCTGTCAGGCTCTTGGGAGCTGGCAGACTGCTCCTGGGGAGTGGTGGAGGACTGACTGCCTGTGGCTTGCTGGCTCATGTTTTGGGGCCACTGGGTCAGGGGCCCCGTTGGCTGCTGCTGGCTCTGGTCTGGCAGGCTTGGAGCTGGCACAGGCACTGTGGCCAGGGTTTACCCCTTTAATGGCTCCAGGGCTAGGGGAGAGGAGAGTAAGTTTTCCTGGTTGTGCCCAGAGTGGCCACAAGGGCTCCCTGGGAAGGGCTGGAGGCCCCCTATTTTGAATTAAGTGTCTACACAGCACTTAATTCGAAATAGCTATTTCAAATTTGGCGTTACTCCTCGTAGAATGAGGTTTAACAAATTCGAAATAAGGGCTCCGCTATTTCGAATTTATTTCAAAATAGCGGTTTGCCTGTGTAGATGCTATTAAAGTTCATTCGAAGTAACTACTGTTATTTCGAATTAACTTTGTAGTATAGACATACCCTCAGGGAAGACAATAACCTAGGCATACATCTTGCAGACTTTATCACCACCAGGGATTTAGGTAATAATAGTCTCTTAAATCCACATAAGAAAAAGAGGAAGAAGCGGCAGCTGGCTTGGCTGAGAAGGTCTCTGGGTCTCCAAATGGGAGACCCTAGAGAAATAAGGGAGTTAGCTGCTAACAGGATCAGATGGGTGTGTCTATGCTGCAGGGCTTAACTTGAAATAAGTTATACCAATTGAGCTATGTCAATTGCGTATCTTATTTCAAAATAGCTTATTTTGAAATAGAGAGCGTCTACACAACACTTATTTTGAAGTAGAGCACTCTTCTTCTGACTTCCCTTATTCCTCGTACAATGAGGGTTACAAGAGTTGGAGTAAGAAATCCTCCACTTCAAAATAACTGCCTGCTGTGTAGATGTGGACTCAGTTATTTCAGAACAGTGCTAGTTATTTCGAAACAGTGTTGCAGTGTAGACGTATCCTTTTACTAGTGGATTTACCCTCATTCTTGGAAAGACAACTAAAGAGGAGGAAAATCAAAGAAACACTGAGGGACGAGATGTCTTTTGGAAAGGGAGTAGTTATTCAGGATGGCTGATATTTGTATTTGTGGTTTTGAATATCCAAAGAGACTCCAATGTGAATGCTGAGATATTTGCCAATCAATAGTAGGCATACTGTGACTATTCGGGCAAAGAAAGAAACTGCAGAGGAAGTGGGAGGATGCATGAAAAAAAATCTACCTATGAGCTACCTTTTTGGTTAGCTTCGCAACAGCACAGGTCTAAGCCCTTTCCGTAAGGACCCTTTCTCCAGAAGCAGGAATGGTGAAAATCCTCAGACAAGAATTCCTTTTATTTGAGCTCAGATGCCACCCAGAACCTTCTGTCAGCAGCACAAGGAATATCAGCGGAAACCCAATTCAAACAGGTCTCCCTGCCTCAGACTTCTACCATTGCTCTAGTCCAGCTGCAGGTGGGGGGAGGAGGGAGGCAGAATCTTAATACTGAAGCCATAAACAGACACTTTGGCTGTATCTACATTGGCACCCCTTTCTGGAAAAGGGATGCTAATGTAGACTTTGGAATAGGCAAATCCGCGGGGGATTTAAATATCCCCCGCGGAATTTGCATTAACATGGCTGCCGCTTTTTTCCAGCTTGGGGAAAAGCCGGAGAAAAGCGCCAGTCTAGACGTGATTCTCCGGAAAATAAAGCCTTTTCCAGAGGATTTCTTATTCCTTATTCAAGTAGGAATAAGAAATCCTCCGGAAAAGGCTTTATTTTCCAGAGAATAACTTCTAGACAGGCGCTTTTCTCCGGCTTTTCCCCAAGCCGGAAAAAAGCGGCAGCCATGTTAATGCAAATGCCACGGGGGATATTTAAATCACCCGCGGATTTGCCTATTCCAACGTGCTACATTAGCATCCCTTTTCCGGAAGGGATGCCAGTGTAGATGTAGCCTTTGATTTGGAAAACTGCCTATTCCTGTGAATGGTTCAACTCCTCACACAGCTCATTTTTTGTCTTAGGTGGAGTTCAAGTATATTAAAAACACCTTCACATGACGACACTTATAAACTCATAATCACAGATGGCACTCTGATAGGAGTAATATAATTGCATCTATACATTTTTCTCCACAAGCTGGTAAATAAGAGCTTAACTCTTTCCCTCTGGCTAAGGGACCATTCCAACCATTCCAGTTGCCTGTTCCCAGGGCAGGGATTAGCAACATTGCATAGCTGGGTAAGTGAGGAATCAATTAATTTTCAATCACAAGGGATAGTGCTGGAGGGACTATCCTGTTAGGGTATGTCTACACGACAAAGTTAATTCGAACTAACGGACGTTAGTTCGAATTAACTTTGATAGGCGCTACACTAGCGCTCCGCTAGTTGGAACTTAAATCGAACTAGCGGAGCGCTTAGTTCGAATTACGTAAACCTCATTCTACGAGGATTAAGCCTAGTTCAAACTTACTAGTTCGAATTAAGGGCTGTGTAGCCCCTTAATTCGAACTAGTGGGAGGCTGCCTGCCTTGGCTCTGCATGGTTCCCAGAAGCAGCAGCATTGTCTCCCATTTGGCTTCTACGCCGGGGCAGCCAGAGGGGTTTGCTCACTGTCCCACCCCAAGTGCCACCCCTGAAGCTCCCATTAGCTCTCCTAACACCTCCCCCTTAGCTCTACCCCCCTACCTCAGCCCTCATCGCACTCCTGCCTTCTGAACTCCTCCATCTCAGCCTGGAATTCCTTCCTACACTCCAAGCCCTTCAACCCCAGCCTACACCAGAGCCTGCGCCCTAGCCAGAGCCTACACGCACGCACGCACGCACGCACGCATGCACACACACACACAGGCTATGTCTATACAGCAAGGCTTTTCCACAAGAGGAAATGCAAATGGGTGCTCATTTGAATATGTTGCGCTCACATTTGCATTTCCTCTTTGGATCCCTTTTGTGCAAGAGGTTAATGGGCAAAAAAGAGCTGTGTAGACAGCTCCTTTTTGTGCAAACCCCCCCTTTTGCACAAGAGCTCTTTTTTTGTGCAAGAGCCTTGCAGTATTCCAAACCCCCGCCCCAGCCCAGAGCCCCCTCACATCCTCCAAACCCTCAGCCCCAACCCAGAGCCCGCTCCTGCACCCCAAATCCCTTATCTTTGGCCCCGCACTCGAGCCTGCATGACTAGCCAGAGCTCTCACTCCTTCAAACTCAATCCCTTGCTCCAGAATGAGTGAGGATGGAGAGAGTGAGTGACAGAGGGAAGGGGGATGGAGTGAGCAGGGATGAGGAGAAATGATGGGTCAGAGGTAGGGCCTCACAGAAGGGGCATGCCAGGGGATGGGACCAGGGTGTTCGGTTTTGTGAGAGTAGAAAGTTGGCAATTTTAGCTCTGGGGCTGATGAAGCCGGCATAATTTAGATCAGCCATTTTGGTCTCTGGCAGCCCAAGCATCAGGACTTAGAATTCCTTCCTTTGTTCCTTCCTTCCTGTTTACCAGCTATATGAAATGTGACCCGCTAAATTCTATGAGCCTGCCAGGTGTGGCTATCTGCTGCCCTCATTTTTTATATCAAAGCAAAATACTTGAAGACCACAGCCCCTTCCCCCCCACCCCGCCTGACAATAGTCTAGCTTCACTTCAATAAAAGAGAGTCACCTCAAGACAGAGCATTAACATTTGTCATCTCTTCAAATTGTGCCTTCAGTAACAGAGGGTGCCTGCAATCTAGGGCTACATTTTAATGCAAATTAAATGTAGCCAGTAGATTCCTGGGATGTTGTCAGTGCAGCTCTCAATTAGACAAAATCATGGCATCCTTGACATTGTGAGGTTTAAGCAAAAAAAAAAAAAAAGTATTAACCATGGTGTGAGTGGTTATTTGTCATGAGTGAATGAAGGAATTGCAGAACTTCTGTTTTGCTTCAGACACCTATCAGAGGCACATACTGTAAGCTAGTGAGGCAGCCATAATTCAATGAAAAACTGAAAATGTGATAGCAGGTAGAAAGTATAAACAATGCTTTTTAGCATAAGCAAATTAGATAGTTCATAGAGTAATCTAAGTTATTAGATGAGTTGCTTGTCCAATTAGAAATGCTAAATTGGACATTTTCTCACTAGCCTTCATCATAAGTAGGTTCCATGCACCATTCATTTTAAGCCTTATTTCTCAGAGAATGACAATCAAATTGGCTTGGGTACAGTGATTCTACACTGGGATTTTAAACTATTCATTTTATAAAATGCAACCAAAACATAAATGAGAGAATATTTCATTTACAAATGGGATAGTTGAAAAAAAACTGCCTGCTAATATTTTCCTTACCATACTAATCTCATGTGTGAGCTAACTGCACTAGAACAGGGCACAACCCTTTTCCATTAAAGAGAATGGGAACAGATCCAAGCATAACATTTGAAATTGAAGTGATCATTTCTGCATCTGCAGCCTGACACTTGGACATGCCCACCAAGCAAGTTCAACTGTAGAATAAGCACCAATGTGTTACTGAAAAAAACCATTCTACCGGGATAGCCAAGAGACTTTCAAGCATTTGGAATTTCTGGGTTCCCCTCCGGAAGAAGAAAAAAAAAAGAAGAAGAAGTATTAATCATGGTGTGAGTGGTTATTTGCCATGAGTGAACTAAGGAATTGCAGAACTTCTGCAATTGTACTTCTCTGCTCTGGGCAGCCTCTGTCATCAAGACTCCTAAGTACTATTTAAAGTTGTTGTTACTGGCATATGGGTTGGAGACGGCAATGGTGCTGACAGTTCTTGTCCTCCCCAAAGCATTAATTCCTTTTAGAATGAAATTGTCCCACACACACACTGGTGCTAGACAGTGCAATTTGCATATCTCTGTGTATTTGGAGTGTGTGTAAACAGACCATTGTGTTGACTTGCCACCTTGGGCTATGTCTAGACTGCAGGCTTCTTTCGAAAGAGCAATCCGCTTTTTCGAAAGAAAGCACCCAGCGAGTCTGGATGCTCTCTTTTGAAGAAGCCCTATTTACATTGAAGAACGCCTTCTTTCGAAAGAGGAACTTTCGAAAGAAGGCGTTCTTCCTCGTGAAACGAGGTTTACCGCCATCGAAAGAAAAGCTGCGTACTTTCGAAATAATTTCGAAAGAACGCGGCTTGAGTCTGGACGCAGGGGAAGTTTTTTCGGGAAAAGGCTACTTTTCCCGAAAAAACCCCTGAGTCTGGACACGGCCTTGGTTACTGCATCTCTAACATCTCTTAGTCCACATTTGTATAAATGTTGGCTGATCCAGTAGATCTGAGTGTTAGGACCCATTGGTCCTGCACCAGAGGAGGGAAGGGTACATTTGCCTCGAAGACCACTTATAGGTGTGTGGCTCTTAGCATGCCCCTAATTATAGTTACAAACCTAAGAAACCAAAAATTTCTGAAACATCACTTTGTTTGTTCCACACAACAGATACCTGTACTTGTTAACCAGCCAGCACCAATACTGAAGGTATAGCTTTCATAGGCTGTGGTTAAATCCTCACCCCATGAAAATCAAAGTCAAAACTCTCAATGGCTTTAATGGAGTCAAGTTTTTACACTATAAATCCCAACATAGAGGCTGTGTCTACACTGGCATCCCTTCCGGAAAAGGGATGCTAATGTAACACTTTGGAATAGGCAAATCCGCGGGGGATTTAAATATCCCCCGCGGTATTTGCATTAACATGGCTGCCGCTTTTTTCCGGCTTGGAGATAAGCCGGAGAAAAGCGCCAGTCTAGACGTGATTCTCCGGAAAATAAAGCCTTTTCCGGAGGATCTCTTATACTTGAAAGTAGGAACTATGTTGCATGCTTCAGTTGGTTGCATTCTGGTAACTCTTGCTTTAGGGCATACAAGGGCAGTTACTTACTTTTAGTCTATTTCCTCAATCAATCTGTGTCTTGAGAATATATTCCTTCCACTCAGCATTACTAATTTTTTTCATGTTTATCTCTATATGAAGACTACTGTCTAAAGTATTTTATCATTCGCTTCAATAGTTTGTAACCTTTTAAGACAGTATGGGGCCACATCTTCCCTTATGTAATTCCATAACCATGGAATTACCCTGGGGATTAATTTGGCCCATTTGTTTTATAAAGATATTTGATTGCGGAGCCAGTGGCCTTAATTCTTAGCCAATGTAAATGGGGTAAATACTATTGAAGGCAATCGAGTTGTGCCCATTTACACTAGCAGATTGGTTAATCCAAAATCCAGGGAAAGATCAGAATTATAAGTGTATTGCTATTTTGTCTAAGCGTTACCATACAACTTTTGATGAAATTCAGCCTCTCTTTCTGCGTTAGTCTCATTTCTGTTTTATTCAGCAAACAGAAGCAAAGTAGTGTTTCAATAACTCCGTCAGCCAAACGTTCTGTTGACCTATTCATGGGCTATACAGTCAGATTTACAAACATATTTGGGCGTCTAAAGATTCAAATAGGTTGCTGCTGGGATGTAGAAATTAGTCCGCCAACTCCCATTAATTTTCAGTAGAAGATAGATGCCTAACTCTGTAAGTGCCTAGTGGGGTTTTAACAAGAACTTCTCTGTATCTTTGGGTGCCTAAATTTCTTTGTAAATGTGGCCCTTTGACTTTCTAAGTAGAGAAGCGGGAGCTCAACTGTTTATGTCTAGCTAATATACACCGCTTTGGGAATTTAACTAACGTCCAGATTTATTTCAGAAAACATTTTTGTCAGAATAAAAAGTCAGTTCTGCCTTACACGTAGGGCCAAAAAATGGCATCAAAACAATCTTTAAATACACTTCACAGTGGGGCTGTTCCTCTGCTCAGTCCATATTTTATTTTAAAAACAGTCTTATTTATATTGTTCTACTACTACCACATGATCTATATTCTGTGCTTCTAATATTGCCTGCCTAATTTTCATGCTTATCCTGCTCCATCCTTTAGGAAACAATAATATGTACTGATTTGTCAATGGAATTACAACATTACAATTACAAAAAATTCAACCCATTAATAAGTAATGTATTCCTGATTGTCTGTGGATAGCTTATTTGCATTCAACATTTACTATTGGCATCTCTCTGCTGCGCATAGCTAAGAACTACTAACAACAGACTTACTTAAATCCACATTTTTAATTGCTTCTTCCTACTTTATAATCATGCAGAAGAATTTCTTCTTCTAGTCTAGCCTGTCCTTAATCTTCACCTGCATGCACAGAATTAACAGGTAATGAAATGTATTAAGAAGGACTGAGTATTTAAGGGTACATCTACACTAGCTTGTTAGTTCGAGCTAGGTAGGGTAATTAGGACAAGCGGAGTTGCAAATGAAGCCCGGGATTTAAATATCCCGGGCTTCGTTTGCATGTTCCAGGGCGCCGCCATTTTAAAATCCCCCTTAGTCCGAACTCCATGCCTGCGGCTACATGCGGCACGGAGTAGGTAGTTTGAATTAAAGATCCTAATTCGAACTACCATTACTCCTCATTACACTCGGACCAAGATATTACAAGTTATTTGTGTTTTCTTCTCTTTAAATTTGGAAGGGCTGTTTGCAGAAATTCAATTAATACCTTTTATTCTTTGTGAGAGTTGTTAAGGGTTTGGCCTAGCTAATGTAGAAAACGTTTCACTCAGTCACACTAGTACTCTAAAACATTTTAAACTTCACTCCACATTCCTCACAAGTTACATAAAGAGGCAAAGACAAGTTAGCCTAGGAGCCATGAATATTTCAAATATTCTGCCTGACTCACTACAACTTTTCAGTCAATGTGGGGAAATATAGGGGAAATATAGGGGCTGCACAAATTCTTCATAAGGAAGCCCCTATATTTCCCCTCATGACCATCCATTAGTATTTCTGAATCTTCACATAAAACAACTAAAAACACATACCCGATTTAATACCACAGTATATACGTTTAAGTTCTTCATTTCATCTCTGCATATTAATGGAGCATTTAGAGAACGTGTCATTTAATATTTATCAGTTGTCTATACAAAGTGGGGGGGTTGGGGAAATCATTTTAAAGATCTTTGTTTACAATAGAGCAAAGCCCTGAGATCCACAAAGCAAGCCGCTTTTTCGACAGAGAGTCTAGGTGCTCTCTTTTGAAAAAGCACAGTGTGGATGCAATAGCACCTTTTTTCAACATAACTCTGTCGAAAAAAGGCATTATTCTTCGTAGAATGAGGTTTACTGCTGTCGACAAAACTGCCGTGTTCTGTCAACTTACTGTCGACAGAACTCAGCGGTAGTGTAGAAGCAGGCATAGTTTTGTTGACAAAACCCTGTAGTCTAGACACACCCCCTGTGTCCTTACTCCACGCTCCAGTTCTGGACCTGCATCACTGTCGAACCACCTTCTGGCAGTGTCCATACAGTTGGGCCCTAATTAGCAGTATCTGCCTCAGGTGTAGGCTTTGCTCTCAGCCCTCTCCCAGGGCTGGGTTTTACTCTTAAAGGGTCAATGCAGGGCAGACAGCCCATTGCATCCCTCCTTGGCCCACTTCCTCCTTATTCATGGATCCCTGCATGGAAATTCCTGCATATCCCTTGGAAGGTGTGGAACACTGCTATGTTGGTTGCTAATCTCCCATACCGACTGCATAAGGAAAGTGTTTTATACACAAGGTCTATTTTGCGTGTGGATCTGCAAAACATGATCTGGCCCAGAAGTACAGGGGTGACTGGGATCAGAATATGACTCACTCCATCACACACCAACAATACTGATAAAGGGCTCTGTCATGAATAGAAGCTGCAAAGGAGAGTGTGACTTACCCAGAGAGTGAGGAAAGTGTTAAGCAACTTTGGAGAAGCACCTGAGGGAGGAGGCTTTGGGCATTCAGCCAGTGAAACACAGATAGGGAATTTCAAACCGAGAGGGGTGTGTTTTTCTCTTTGTTTTTGGGTCAGCAGCAGTTTTTCCCCAGGTAGCAGGAGAGACGGAGTCTCCCAGGAACAGACTCCTCGAATTAATTGAAATGTGTAAACAGGGAAAAGTTTAGACAGTCTGTCAGGTTTTATTGTTTTCCTTGTTTGGGGGTTTGGAAATCATGTCTGAGCTGGTTAATTGTTTTTCTCTTTTGTAACTAAGGATTACAGCCTAGGGATTCCCCCCTAGTATATTTCAATCCATGGCTTTTAATACCCAATCATTTACTATGCTTGTAAAAGAAGTTTTGTTTTATTAATAAAAGTGTTTTCTTTGTATTTTGGTTAACCTGTATTGGGTGTTTTTTGTGTCCTTAAACCGAGGTGCCCAAGTTACCCAGGAGAAGCAGAGCCCCATTGTGCTTTACGGATTACCTGTGTTTGTTTTCCTAACTATTCCAAGAAAAATGGGGGAGAGCTTTGCTTCAGAGAGAGGTTTCCAAGTGATCTCTTCCCTGGAAAAGGGTTTATTTTATATTTTTAGTTACACTTGGTGGTAGCAATGATCAGCCTTCTTTCTTTTTGGGTCTCAGGGAAACTGAGACCGGATAAATTTGTCTCTGGGGCTACGTCTAGACTGCATCACTCTGTCGACAGAGGGATGCAAATCAAGCACGTTGAAATTGTTAATGAAGCAGAGATTTAAATATCCAGTGCTTCATTAGCATAAACATGGCCGTTGCTTTTTTTTCGAAACTGAGCTTTTTTTTAAAAAAAAAAAAACCTGGCAGTCTAGACGCAGATCTGTTGAAAATAAACCCTTTTTCGACAGAACCAGTAAACCTAAAAAAATGAGGTTTACAGGATCTGTCGAAAAAGGGTTTATTTTCAACAGATCCATGTCTAGACTGCCAGGTTTTTTTTTTTAAAAAAAACCCTCCCTTTTGAAAAAAAGTGGCGGTCATGTTTATGCTAATGAAGCGTGGGATATTTAAATCCCTGCTTCATTAACAATTTCGACATGCTTGATTTGCATCCCTCTGTCGACAGAGGGATGCAGTCTAGACATAGCCTGGGAGTTACAGAGTTTATTCTGATAGTAGACCCTTATATCTACACTCGAAATGCCAGACTGGGGAATTGAGCTGTGAGAGGCTCCTAATTGTATCTGCACGCTATTTTAAAAAGTACAATCTAGCAACCACCTCTTAGCATCAATTTTTTAAGAATAGCCCCTCACCCCCCACTGAAATCAATGAGGAGCTGTGCTTAAAAATCAATAGTATATAAAAAGGGGCAGTTTATTGTAGGAAATGTTGTGTTTTTTTTTATTTAATCCTACGCTATCTGACATGTTACAATTGGATGATGAATGTTGCATATGTGTGCAAAATGTGAACACGATGTTAGCACAGGATTTGAAAAAGAAAAAAAAGATATTAAACACAAAAATGATGAATTTATATAATCCAAGATTATTATCGCTTCAGGTCTGGCTCTATGGGCTGCTGATGCTACTGGCTCAGGAAACTAGTCCTTTCCAATACAATAAGCAAAATATTCATGTCTACAAACAAATTAAAGTTAGTGCTTAGAAAAAAACACCCATCTGAAAAAAAAACAGTTTCACATTTACAAGTGTAAGGGGACTGTTACCCCTTACTAAAACTCTGTGGGAGTTTTTTGGTTTACCAGCTTCAGAAGGGGAAGGGTTCATGAGACTGACAGACCCCAGAGACAATGGAAAGCAGTCAACACTCCAGCTCAGCCTGACTGACAGGTTGTAAGTGGGGATTGTTCTGGCTCTGTCTCTGAACAAACAAGCTGTGTGCAGAAGAGGTCCTGCAAAGACAGAGAGCTGAAAGAGGAGTACAAGAAGAAGTCCTGCAGCGACAGAACCAGACACAGACAGGCCAAGCAGTGCAGACCCTGTGTTGAGCAGCAGACTGGCAGTGCTCAGAAAGCCAAAAGGAACAGAGAAGCAACACAAGGAGCTGGAACAGCCAAGCAGCACAGCCTGCAGCTGGATGTGGTGAGCTACTGGGACCTGCAAAGTGTGGGGAAAGGCTCTGGACTGGGAGAGGGGTCTGGCCACTTAGAGACTGAGGCTGTGTGGTCACTGCAAGTGCAAGCGTGTCCAGCCTGCAGCCCCTTGCAGCACATCCAGGGCTTCTAAGGAAGAGACTGTGAACTGTCCTTACACTCTGCAGACTGCTGTGTTGATGTCCCTGTGCTACAGAGCAGGGCTGTGTGTTCTCATTTAACCATTCTCATTGTTTCTTATTCTATTCTCTTTAATCAGTTGATGTTTAATAAATTGTATTTGCTTTGAACCTTATGAAGTGATCACTGGGCCAAGAAGGCCGGCAGTGTAAAGAGAGCACCTCGGAGTGGGGACACCCTAACTTCCTGCCCCTAGGAAACCTGGGCCCAGCCTTGTTGGGGTTTCAAGGGCTCTGCTACTCTGGAGAGTGGAGGGGGAGCCCTCAGGATCAGGGAGCCGTGGGGTAAAGGAAGTGGGAGCGGGGACTCAGATCCTTCCGCTGGTTCATTTCACCGGGGTGTATAGAAGCCAGGAAAGTTCCCCACAAGAGCAGGACCATTCCCCCGCTTACACAAGGAAACAGTATTTAATAGATGCAAAAGAAGAAGAAAAAATAGCATTATGATATTTCTCAGCAAATGAAACAGACAGTTGCTTGTCTAGTGTACCCAATAAGGTACAATTATGAAGGTGTCCAGTATTTAATATCTTCTGGATTGCACAGAAATGGGAGAAATCCAGTAAATTATATCAAAAGATTGTACTGCAGAAGATAATCTATGAACTTCATTTACTTTTGGGGAGCAATTTTTGGCTGTACAGATGGTAGAAGTTTCAGCTCATGCTGGAAGTGTGTTACATAGTAGTCACATCCATCCATGAGTGTGAAAATATCTTTTTCAAACCCAAAGTCAAACTGCCACTTTAGGATGAAGTATATTTGAAAAATGTTATCAGTCAAACTGGACAATACACACTAAGCCAGCTCTGTAAGAAAACCCTAATTTCCATATAAAAGTAGTCTGCAAGGAAAATCCTTCTGCTGCTAGTGATTACCTATGCAACAGGTAGAAATGGGGAATTGACAGTATCAAAACTGAAGAATATTGGCTTCAGAAGACATATTTGGAATACCATTTAAATGCGGGAAATAAGTATCTAGTGGAACAGACACCAAAAAGAAGGAAATATCTATGAAAGATCATTTCCAATCCATTTATACAGTAACCTATCCTGATTTTAGACTTCAATGGCTAAATATTTAATATTCTTAAAATAATTTTGCCATGATGCATAGTATTCAGAATACCAACCCGCTTATGAAAGAAACTTCCAACATCTCACCCAGAAAATGTAGAAATGTTCATCTGAGACTTTTGAAATCGGTGTAACATTATATGTAGCAAAATACATGTTCTCCCTCTCTAAATCTGGACTCTCTGGTTCAGCAACATCGACCACAGATGTTCTTGGACTAGAGAGCTCCAGGCTGAGCCCATGGGTAGAGCAGTTGGGTGTCAGCGACAGCTCTACCCAGGGTGTCGGGAGCCCACCTATGGCAACAGGGTCTGGTGTCTGTAGCAGCTCTAGCTGGATGAGGCACTGGGAGCCCGCCCACAGCAACAGAGCTGGGCATCAGTGGCAGCCCCAGGTGGGGCTGGCAGTAGAGGTTGGGGCGGGCCTGGGCAGCTGCCCAGCTGGGCCAGAGACAGGGGTGCCTGGCCTGAAACGGAGCTGGCAGAGGGGAGGGGCCGTGGCTGGGGACCAGTAGCAGGGCACTTCCCCTGGGCTGATAAATTCCCTCATTCAGGACCAGTCAAGTCCCGAGGGTGCTAAACCAGGGAAGTCCAACTTGTATTTCTGGGCCAACTCCTCCTATATGTAATGCACTTATAGTAAAAGGTTAAACATGGTAAGCAAGCAAATGTTACATGCCAAAGTGAGGGGAAATGAGTGTGTAATACTCTGGTTTCTCTTCAGATCATATATATTCCTTCCCAACTCTTTTGTGGTTTTACAATTCTTGGGAGAGGTAATGAAGGCAATACTGAAATCAAAAGCTAGCCACTCTTAACAAAATCATCTCTTTCTGACAGTCTGGCGTAGATCATAGAATGTGACTTACCATGCCAGCTTTTTGCTTAGTAGAGATCTAGAAAGGGGAGGAGAAGTTCACTTAAGCAATAATGAGCAATCTGCCTACCTAGTATTCACCAGCAAACAAAACATGGACATGTAATAAACTCTGGGCTGCATACCACTTTCGTTGTTCTACATCTTTTTTTTTTTTCTTCTGTTATAGTTCTCAAACTGCAGTGCGCAGAGATCCTCTGGCTGCCCCTGTGCCTAGGAACCGGACATGACGGCTTCTTTCAGGACTCATGAAAAGCCAAGGTATGTAGGGATTCTGTCTTAGCCTGGCTATGCTGCCAGGCTACATCTACACTGCAGGCTTTTTGCTCAAGAACTGTTTTGCGCAAGAGTGTGTCCACATTGCCATGTGCTTTTGCGCAAGAGAGGTGATTTTGCACAAGAGCATCCATGGCAGTGCGGACACTCTCGTGCGCAAGAAAGCTCCGATGGCCATTTTAGCCATAGGGGTTTCTTGAGCAAGAAACCCCTATTGCCCCTCCACACTGCCTTCTTGCACAAGAGCTCTTGCAGAGTGTCTACACTGCACATGCTTTCTTGCACAAGTAAATTTACAGTAAGGTGTTGGAACAGAAGGCTTCTTGCGCAAGAGTTATTCCTTTCCCCATGAGGAATAAGCCCTTTTGTGCAACCCAAAAACTAGTATTTGGAAGTTGGTTATAAATTTTAACTGAAACTTCTCTTTTATATTCCTAGGGATAAATGGCGCTCTATGAGAATAAAAAAGCAATAGCATGCAAAGCCCCTCCTTCTCCTGATTTAAAGTGATTTCGACCAGTGAGTATTGATAGCTTCTAGTTAAAAAGAACAACAAAAACCAGAAAAGCCTAACCCCTTACATCAGGTACATAAAGAAAATTTCACTTCTGAGGTCAGAGTGCTTGTTCTGGTTTGTAATATTACATCTATGGTATACCCTCTCCAGATGTTTTTCCTTCTGGCTTTATATGGAGTTTGATGCTACTGATTTTAATATGTGTGAGATACCTTCCTGTGTTACTCCTTTAATAGCTTTCCTATGGGGCTCACTCTCCTGCAGTTTTGAATTGTTACAGCACATATTAAACCACACATGTGGTTTACTCCTGTCTTGCCACTCGGCTGCTTCAGAAAGCATAATTTCACTGAAATGTCATATGTTTGAAAGATTTCATCCTTTTTTTTTTTTTTTTTTTGCTGGATGCAAAACAGCAACTATTATTATTTTTTCAAAAAATTAAAAAATGGCAAAAATTCAAATGTTTTCAAATTCCATTAGCATCCTTTGTTCACCTCAACCTAGCACATCTACCACCAACAATGCTGGCTCTAGACTGACTCTCACCTCTTGTCTTCAGATATCTCATGATTGTATGCAGTGCTGTAGCTGTGTCAGGCCCAGGATATGAGAGAGACAAGTCTGGTGGGGAGTGCAAGAATTAAATCTATAGCTTTGGTAATGGTTGCTATGGCTATGGAGTCCGGTATAGGCAGGCACTGCTTTGACAGATTTATAGACATGTTTGACCTTCTTTCTGCTTGCTAGCGGCAGATAAAGTCGTGGTTGTGCCACATAGAGATAAACTGCAGCTGTGAATGAATGCCTTCTCTGTGAACAATGGCATGTCCCTATCCGTCTCCCGCCCCTGGATAATGAGCTGACTTCAGCAAAATGTAGTAAATAAGTAAACAGGGGAGGGAATAATTATATTCATCACATGGTTATGTTTATCCATTCTATGGGTGTTCACATCACCAAAGTAGGATTTATAGGATGATGTAATGTATAGATGTAGTTGCATGCTAACTCAGATCAAAGAGTATGCCCAGGCTCACTTCATTGATCACTTGGACCCTAGGTGGGGGTCCAAGGCAGAAAAAGTATCTGCCATAAAGAAGTCCGTGTTATTCCATCTGCCTCTGGGTCACCTGTTTGCTCTTTTCCAATAAAGGCGGGTGAAGTAATATCTTTTATTGGACCTTTTGGAAGGTTCTTGGAGCATCACAGTTACATACAAGGTTGAACTGATAATTTAGCATGTATACTAACTTCTTATGCTAGACCAGGGGTTGGCAAGCCCTGGCATGTGTGCCACAAGCGGCATGAGAGCCGATTTCCCATGGCACATGGGACAGGAGCTCAGCCTCTTCCATCCCCTTCCCCGCCCCTCCCCCGCCCCACGAACCCTGGAGCTTCCTGCTGGGAGGGTGAGGGCAGGAGATCCATTCGTGCCCATCCATAGGGCTGCCCCTGCCCAGCCTGGGCGTGCAGCTCTGGGGAGCTAAGAGGTTAATCCCTTCCCCCCCCCCCCCCCAACGCTATAGGCTTCCTGCTTTGGGAGGGAGCAGGACTGGACCTGATCCACAGAGCCAGGAGTGGGCAGCCGGCATACATGTTATGCGGGGGCCCGGGCTACCCCCTGTGGTCTGTGGGTAGGGATGGAGAGCCCCTTCCCCAGAGCTCCTCTGTGCCCAGGCAGAGAAGAGACTCAACCCGCCCCCCCTGCCTCTTCTCGCCCCAGCGCTGTTTCCCTGCCAGTGAGTGCACTAGGGGCACAGGGATGTACAGGCAGGAGTGGGGGGTGAAGGAGAATGCAGGGGCAGGATGGGAGGGGGCAGGGGTTGCACTGAAGAGCACAAGGCAATGCATGAGATCAGGCAGGAGAGCAGCAAACAGGGCAGCAGCCAACAGGAGAGTTTGCCTGGGAAACATCCGAGAGGAGCTCAGGTATGTGTGGCTTTTGGGGGGTTGTGTTGTGAACTGGTGGGGTGAGTATCCAAATATCTGAGGGTATGTCTACACTACAAAGTTAGTTCGAACTAACAGACGTTAGTTTAAACTAACTTTAATAGGCGCTACACTAGCGCTTCGCTAGTTCGAATTTAATTCGAACTAGCGGAGCGCTTAGTTCGAACTAGGAAAACCTCATTGTATGAGGATTAAGCCTAGTTAGAACTAGCTAGTTCGAATTAAGGGGTGTGTAGCCCCTTAATTCGAACTAGTGGGAGGCTAGCCCTCCCCAGCTTTCCCTGGTGGCCACTCTGGCCAACACCAGGGAAACTCGTATGCCCCCCCTCCCGGCCCCGGACCCCTTAAAGGGGCACGGGCTGGCTACGGTGCCCGTGCCAGGTGCAAGCCTGCCAGCACCCAGCCAGCAGACCCTGCACCTGGCATGGATCGAGCCACCCACCCGATGCCCCCCAGCCCTCCCCCTCTTCCCGGGACCAGGCTGGCGGCTCCCGGGAGCTTGCCCGGGACCGCAAGAGGTGGGCACCCGCCTGGGCTAGTGCGGACATCGTGGACCTCATCCACGACCTCCGCACTAGGCACAGGAAAGTGGCCGTCTAGGGCAGGAGAGCTGCCAGCCTGGCCACCCAGGAGCAGGTGTGCATGAAAATCAAGGTGATCCATTGAGACCCCCGACCCTGAGCCCTGAGCTTACAATGGCCATACTGGATCAGACCAAAGGTCCATCTAGCCCAGTAGCCTATCTGCCGACAGCGGCCAACCCTAGGAACCCTGGAGGGGACAGTAACCAAGCCATTTGTAACCAACCCTGGAGGGGACAGTAACCAAGCCATTTGTCTCGTGCCATCCCTTTCCAGCCTTCCACAAACTTTGGGCAGGGACACCACTCCTACCCCCTGGCTAATAGCACTCCATGGACCCAACCTCCATGACTTGATCTCACTTCCCTTTAAACTCTGTTCTAGTTTTAGCCTTCACAGCCTCCTGCAGCAAGGAGTTCCACAGGTTGACTCTTTGCTTTGTGAAGAACAACTTTCTGTTACTAGTTTGAAGCCTGCTACCCATTCCTTTCCTTTGGTGTCCTCTAGTCCTTCTTTATGGGAACTAATGAAGAACTTTTCTGTATGCACCCTCTCCACCCAACTCCTTCTTTTAGAGACCTCTATCCTGTCCCCCCTCCATCTCCTCTTTTCTAAGCTGAAAAGTCCCAGTCTCTTTATCCTCTCTTCATATGGGACCTGTTCCCAACCCCTCATCATTTTAGTTGCCCTCCCCTCTCCCACCCTCTCTCTTCCCCTCTCCCACCTCCTTTTCCCAGTCTCCCCCAGTTTTGTTCAATAAAGACAGATTCCATTTTTGAACACAATTGTCCTTTATTTTGTACATCAAGAAGAGGGGCTAGGGAAGGGTAAGTGGAAGGAGGTGAGGGAGGAATGGGGTACAAGCCCCCGATGGGGAGGACTGGGCTGGCTCTGCAGGCTTCTGGGGGTGGAAGCTCTCCTACAGCCCCCCAATTGCCCCCTCTCCCCAGATGGCAGCCTGCGGCAAGTGCAGCCGGTCTGATGGCCGAGTGCTGTGATGTGCCCTGTGTGGGTACTCCGGGCAATCCAAGCCAGGACTGCTTTGCAAGCGGGGAATCCCTGAGAACTGTCTGTCCGGGGTGGGGGTCGGGACCCTTTAAGCACAGCCCTCGGCTAGCCTGAGACAGCATCTCCACGCTCTAAGTCCTCCTCTGATGCCCTGCCGGCACTGCTTCCGGCCATCCTTAAGCCTGGTTCAGGGTCCACTTAATGTGGACATGCTAGTTCGAATTAGCAAAACGCTAATTCGAACTAGTGTTTTAGTCTGGATCCGTTAGTTCGAATTAACTAATTCGAACTAAGTTAGTTCGAATTAACGTTGTAGTGTAGACGTACCCTAACTATCTGCAAGCATTTGTTTGACTGTGTGTTTGGCGGTTTGAAAAGAACAGCAGCTTGAAAAAAGCGGCAGGTTGAAAAGTGTGAATTGGGAGTGCTTTGTTATAGGTGGGCCTTCAGGAGCTGACTGGATTAGAGGTAAGGCTTTGAGCCAGGCCTAGCCAGAAGCCTTATAAAAAGGCAGCCAGAGTGAATGCAGTGAGCAGTCAACAGGGCAGCAGCCAACAGGGGAGTTTGCCTGAGAGTTCGCCTTGGGGAAAGCCCCATAGGATTTGGTCTTTTTCTTGCATTTTGTTTCTCTTCTGCCCTTCAAGGGGGCATTAAAAACATCTGAAGAATCTCTCTGAAGGACGGCAAGTGTGAATAGTGATAGGTCTGCTGTTGTTACCTGCACAGCATGTGCCATGTTTTTCTTCCTCCCGGAAGAAAGAAAGGATTTCATCTGCACTAAGTGCAAGCTGGTCGCCATTTTGAAAGAAAAAATTAGAGGCCCAAGTATCAACCCTACGTTACATAAGAGAAGATGAAAACTTCCTCAGTAGAATACAGCATTTAATACTGCAGGCACAGCAGCAGGCTGGAGAACCAGTGAGGGCAGCACAGAACAAGGAAGAAAACTGGCAGCATGTAACCTCCAGGAAAAGAAAGCCAACTCAGGTATCCCCAATTCCGGTAGAGATAAGTAACCATTTTCAGGCTCTCTGCACAGGCACTATGGTGGAGAATGCTTTGGAAGGGACCTCTCAGGGAAGAGATCAAAAGAAGACCTCATTGACGGGAAGGCAGGGGATGCATAGCCCTAGAAATGGGGGTTTCACAACCACCAAGAGAAGAAGATAGGTGGTGGTGGTTGCGGACTCCCTGCTAAGAGGGACAGAGTCATCCATCTGCCATCCAGACCTGGAATCTTGAGAAGTGTGCTGCTTACCAGGAGCCAGAATTCAGGATGTGACTGAGAGGCTTCCAAAACTGATCACTACCCCTTCCTGCTTCTCCATGTAGGAACTAATGATATGGCCAAGAATGACTTTGAGCATGTCACTGCAAATTATGTAGCACTGGGAAGAAAGATCAAGGAATTTGAAGTGTTTTTGTCCATCATCCCTGTTGAAAGAAAAAGTCCAGATAGGGATTGTCAAATCATGGAAGTAAATGCATGGTTGCTCAGGTGGTGTCGGGGAGAGGGATTTGGTTTTTTTGACTATGGGACTTTCAACCATGGGCCCACAAGGATTGCAAGATCGGATCCACCTAACCAAGAGAGGAAAGAGCATCTTCGTGGGCAGGATTGTAAACCCAGTGAGGAAGGCTTTAAACTAGGTTCATTGGTGGATGGCGACCTAAGCCTTGAGGTAAGTGGGGAAGTGGGATACCGGGAAGAAACACAAAGAGGAAGGAGCAGCACAGGAGGACCCCAGTGCAAATGGAGAAGGTAGGGCAATCAATTAGTTTTCTACGGTGTTTGTACACAAATGCAAGAAGCCTGGGAAACAAACAGGAAGAATTAGAAGCCCTGGCCCAGTCAAAGAACAATGATTTGATTGGAATAAAGGAGACTTGGTGGGATGACTCACATGACTGGAGCACTGTAATGGAAGGGTATATACTGTTCAGGAAGAACAGGCAGGGGAGAAGGAGTTGCACTGTATGTAAGAGAGAAGTATGATTGCTCAGAGCTCCAGTATATAGAGGGAGAAAAGCCTGTTGAGAGTCTATGGGTTAAGTTTAGAGGTGGGAGCACAGACGTGATGTTGTGGCTGGTGTCTGCTATAGACTACCAGATCAGGTGGGTGAGGTAGATGAGGCTTTCTTCAGACAGCTAAGAGAAGCTTCCAGATCACAAGCTCTGGTTCTCATGGAGGACTATAATCACCCTGACACTTGTTAGGAGACCAATACAGCAATACACAGACAATCCAGGAATGCTGAGGATAACTTCCTGATACAAGTGCTGAAGGAACCAACCAGGGGCCATGTGCAGCTTGACCTACTGCTCACAAACTGGGAGGAATTAAATGTAGTAGGGGAAGTAAATGTGGGTGGCAATCTGGGCAGTAGTGATCATGAGATGTCAGGATCCTGACAAGGAAGAAAGGAGAGCAGCACACACCCTGGACCTCAGAAAAGCAGACTTTCGCTCCCTCAGAGAACTGATGAGCAGGATCCCCTGGGATATTAACATGAAGGGGAAAGGAGTCCAGGAGAGCTGGCAGTATTATAAAGAGGCCTTATTGAAGGCACAGGAGAAAACCTTCCCGATGCACAGTAAGAAAAGCAAATGTGGTAGGCAACCTGATTGGCTTACCAGGAAAATCCTTGGTGAGCTTAAACACAAAAAGGAAGCTTATAAGAAGTGGAAACTTGGACAGATGACTACGGGGACGTATAAATATATTGCATGAGAATGCAGGGGAGAAATCAGGAAGGTGAAAGCGCAATTGGAATTGCAGCTAGCAAAGGATGTGAAGGGTAACAAGAATGGTTTCTGCAGGCATGTTAGCAATAAGAGGGTGATCAGAGAGGGTGTGGGCCCTTACTGGATGAGGGAGTAGCCTAGTGACAGATGATGTGGGAAAAGCTGAAGTACTCAATGCTTTTTTTGCCTCTGTCTTCACAGACAAGGTCAACTCCCAGACAAATGCACTAGGCAACGCAGTATGGGAAGGAGGTGGACAGCCCTTGGTGGGGAAAGAACAGGTTAAGAACAATTTAGAAAAGCTAGACATACACAAATCCATGGGTCCGGATTTAATGCATCTGAGGGTATTGAGGGAGTTGGAAAATATCATTGCAGAGCCTTTCACCATTAATTCTGAAAACTCATAGAGACTGGGAGAGGCACCTGATGCTTGGAAAAGGAGAAATATAGTGCCCATCTTTAAAAAAAGAGAAGAAGGACAATCAGGAAACTATATACCAGTCAGCCTTATCTCAGTCCCTGGAAAAATCATGGAGGGGAACATCAAGGAATCCATTTTGAAGCATTTGGAAGAGGGAAAAGTGATCAAGTACAGTCAACATGGATTCACCAAGGGCAAGTCATGCCTGACCAATCTGATTAGTTTCTATGATGAAGTAACTGGCTCTGTGGACATGGGGAAGATGGTGGCTGTGATATACCTCTACTTGAGCAAAACTTTTGATATGGTTTCCCACGATATTCTTGCCAGCAAGTTAAGGAAGTATGGATTGGATAAATGGACTGTAAGGTGGATAGAAAGCTGGCTAGATTGTTGGGACCAACGGGTAGCGATCAATGGCTCCAAGTCTGTCTGGTGGTCGGTTTCAAGTGGAGTGCCCCAAGGGTCAGTTTGAGGGCCGGTTTTGTTCAACAACTTTATTAATGACCTGGATGAGGGGATGGATTGCACCCTCAGCAAGTTTGTGGATGACACTAAGCTAGGAGGAGCGGTAGATATGTTGGAGGACTAGAGAAGTGATTATTCCTCTTTATTCGGCTCTGGTGAGGCCACATCTGGCGTATTATGTCCAGTCTTGGGCCCCACACTACAGAAGGGATGTGGACGCATTGAAGAGGGTCCAGTAGAGGGCAACCAAAATGATGAAGGGGCTGGAGCACATGACCTACAAGGAGAGGCTGAGGGATTTGGGCTTGTTAAGTCTGCAGAAGAGAAGAGTGAGGGGGGATTTGACAGCAGCCTTCAACTTCCTGCAGGGAGGTTCCAAACAGGAGAGAGAGAGGCTGTCCGCAGTAGTGATGGATGGCAGAATAAGGAGCAATGGTCTCAAGTTACACTGAGGGATATTAGATATTAGGTTGGATATTAGAAAAAACTATTGCACTGGGAGGAGGTGAAGTACTGGAATGGGTTACCTAGGGAGATGGTAGAATATCCTTCCCTAGAAGTTAAGTCCTGGCTTGATGAAGCCCTGGCTGGGATGATTTAGTTGGGGTTGGTCCTGCTTTGGGCGGGGAGATGGACTCGATGACCTCCTGAGGTCTCTTCCAGCCCTAGGATTCTATGAGGCTGTGGGAATGGGGGGTTGGATTATGGGGCTCAAGGGAGTGAGGCTGGAAAAGAAGGAAAATGTGAGGGGGATATACTTTTACTTTGCAGAAGCTGCACTTTCCTTTACTCCCCACTTCTGTGCCTCCCTCCCCAACTAGCTCTTTGGATGCATTGTCACCCTTTCTGCATTACTGCCGCATCCCCCTTCCATCCCCAAACGCTGTCTCTTACTCCCACCCCACACCCTTTCTGCCATCAAACTCCCTTTCAGACCTTGCCCTCCTCACCCCATCCTGCGTTCCTATCTCATTTGCTAGCAGCCCTGTCCTGCACATTGAATCCCTCATTTTTGTTCCCACCTCAGAGTCTAAGGGGGTCCACAAAATCCACTAACTCTGGAACCCCAGAAAAGTAAATCTGGCCTATGGGAAGCCCTGAACCTCAGTCCTCCCTGACCCTTCCCCTCACCCCCTGAGGGCTGGAGTGCCAGAAAAGTGAGGTGTCTCAGTTGGGGGCCACATCAGTGAGGTCTGGGGGTTGTTTTTTTTTGGAGGAGATTTTTGCTTCACTTGTATGGTCCCCAATTGATTTCTCTGTATGTCAGTGACCCCCCCCCCACCCCATCCCTGCCATAAATAAAGAAAACATTTAAACCTTTTGTGTTGGACACAGTATTTTACTTCATTTAAAATGAAGCTTGATAAACTAACATGAGAAAGTTAAAACGCTTAATCAGTTTAATAAATTAAATGAAACCATTCTTCCCAGCTGCAGCAGTAACAAACAGTGTGGATGGCCAAATGTCAGCAAAGCCTCTTTTGCAAGAAAAGCAGAAAAAGATCCACAAATTGCAGTTCACAATTTGCATATCTTTTGACTTTTTTTTTATAGTGTAGACATAGTTTAACGGGGTACTCCTCTGAGGATACGTATAGACTGCGGGTGGGGTTGGAAAAAGGTACGCAAATTGCACTCTGCAATTTGCGTACCTTTTTCCGATAGTTTTTTTGGAAGAGGCTTTTCCGAAATTCGGCCCCGTTTACACTAGGCCAAATTTCGGAAAAGCCTCTTTTGACAGAGCCCTTCTTCCTCCAGGAAGGAGGAAGACAGGGCTTCCGAAAGTGCGCCTCTGCTCTTCTGCCAAAAATGTCGGAAGAGTGGACGCGGAATCCCAAAAAACCTGGCGGCTACGTCTACACTGGCCCCTTTTCCGGAAGGGGCATGTAAATTTCACCAGTCGTCGTAGGGAAATCTGCGGGGGATTTAAATATCCCCCCCGGCATTTAAATAAAAATGTCCGCCGCTTTTTTCCGGCTTTTAAAAAAGCCGGAAAAGAGCGTCTACACTGGCCCCGATCCTCCGGAAAAAGTGCCCTTTTCCAGAGGGTCTTATTCCTACTTTTTCCGGAGGATCGGGGCCAGTGTAGACGCTCTTTTCCGGCTTTTTTAAAAGCCGGAAAAAAGCGGCGGACATTTTTATTTAAATGCCGCGGGGGATATTTAAATCCCCCGCAGATTTCCCTACGACGACTGCTGAAATTTACATGCCCCTTCCGGAAAAGGGGCCAGTGTAGACGTAGCCCCCTAGTCTAGACAGAGCCTGAGGCGCATGATGCAGGGGAATGTTTCTTCCTTTCCCTCCGCAGCCGGTCTGGCCGGTGTCCCCCTGGTCGGCAGCGCGGCGCTCGGCCTCCCGCGCTCTAGGGGGCGCTGCTCCGCGGGCTTGCTGTTCCCGGGAGGGGACCCGCTCGCTGCGGCGCGGGCCGCTCCTTGTCCGGACGGGCCGCGCAGTTCCCGTTCCCCTCAGGCGCGGGGCAGGCTCGGGCGGGAGGCGCCGGCGGGCATGGAGCCGGGCTCCGGGCTGCAGCGCAGGGGCGGCGCGGGGCGGGAGCTGGCGGCGGGGGGCTCCCCAGCGCTGCAGTCCCGCCGCAGGAAGCAGCCGCCGCGCCCGGCCGACTTCAAGCTGCAGGTCATCATCATCGGCTCGCGGGGCGTGGGCAAGACCAGCCTCATGGAGCGTTTCACCGACGACACCTTCTGCGAGGCCTGCAAGTCCACCGTGGGTAAGCGCCGCCCCCCCCCCCCAGCCCCGCGCCGCCTTGCACGGCCCCCTGGGACCGCCGGGCTCTGGCAGCCTCACCAACGGCCTTCCCTCCCCCCCCGCCTCACCAACGGCCTTCCCTCTCCCCCCCCCCCCGCCTCACCAACGGCCTTCCCTCCGTGCCACCCGCCAGCGCCCCTCCCCGCCAGCTGCTCCCCACGGGCCCCCTCCGCCGGTCCCAGCCATGCGGGCTAGTTCCCGCCTCGCTCCTCTGAGCTTGCTCCGGCCCTCTCAGCCCCCCGGACGCGTAAGGCGAGCTCTGAAAATAGGCCCGCTAGGAGACTCCCCTCTTGCTCAGGGAGTGGTGGGGCTTAGGGGGGGTGCCCGCTGGGGTTGAGCAATTGAGAGCACGGGCTCCCCCGGCTAGGGCTGGCAGCTAGTGTGATCAGTTCCAGATAATCATTCACCTTAGTGCTTAAAAGACAGGCTCACGCCGTCTAATGATGCTCTTGTGACAAAGGATGTTAGAGCCCTCACTGCTGCATGTAAAAAAAAAAAAAACCGTAAGAACTTTAAATGTCAGCAACTAAAGGGAAAAAAAGGTTCTTGTGTAAAAGCAAATGGAATGTGGATTCAAATATTGGGTCCGGGATTAAAGTATTTCCCATTGAAAATGTAATGGGAGCTCAGCGTATGGTTTTAGATCCCTGGAAAGCTTTAGTTTGTAATTGACAAGTAGTAACATCCCTTAGGCTGTACATGTAGTTCACTTTCCTAGACAGCAAATAGCAGAGCAAACTATTTTATAGTAAATCTGTCTTTGCTAATAGAAGCTTCAGGAGTAGCCAAGTTAGTCTGTACAGGATAAACTTAAAAAACAACAAAAGGTCTGGTAGCACTTTATAGACTGACAAAACATGTTTTGTTAGTCTATAAAGTGCTACCAGACCTTTTGTTGTTTTTTAAGTTTTTTGCTAATAGACTTTAGCCATAAGTACAGATCCCTTTAGGTGGAGGTGGTTTCTTGTTTAGTTTTTGTACAGGATAGCAAAGGTTTTAAGGGGAAGAAAAAATAATCCTTGAGCAACCTGATAAATTTTAGTCTGTTTTATTATTACTATAGGCCTAATTTTGGAGCTGTGTTGTGACAAGTTGGTCATGCCAAAGCTGTGTCTTTGTAAAATGTATGCTTAATTTCCTCTTGGAGCCTGAAGAGTTCTAAAGTTCTGCTAGAAAGTAACAGTGCTGCTTTTTAGAAATAGAGGTATCTTTCTCTGACAATTTAATTCTAAAATGATTGCCGTTACAGTTTTAGTGTTTATTTTGACAGTTTTAATGTTTATTTTGACAGCTCTTTATTCCTTGCTGGTTTCTTTGCTTGGTAGTGCTTATATGTATAAAATACATTTTTCTGAAGTTAGGAGCACAGGTTCTGTTTCTTGTTACAAAACCTTAAATGTGCAGTATTAAAGGTCCAGAGAGGTATTGCCATCAAAAGAGATGTTGTTATAGATTTTATTTTGGATATTATTAATGAAGACACATTGATAATCTTGCCATGGGCTATGGAAGCTTATCAAACATTAAGGAAGAGGGACTAGGATTGGAATTTATTCTGTGTATAGATTAGGGATGTGTTCAGTTAACCAGTTAATTGGTAAGCATCACCATTAAGGGGTGATGCTTCCTGGTTCCATTTAATCAATGGGGGCTGCACTGGTTGTCTGGAGCAGCCCCTATCTGTGGTAGGCCTGAGTGTGCGGCAAACAGAAGCTGTTCAAGACAATCAGAGCAGCCTCTGCCTGCAATGGCTGTGGTGGGTTGGGGATGCACCATCCCACCTGCCTCCCTTAATTGGCTAACTGGTTAAACATCATGTTTAACTGGTTAACCAATTAAACAGGATTTTTCATCACTAGTGATGAAAAAGGTAGATGCAAGCAAATTTGTTGTTAACCAGTGTTAAGCACACTTCTTAATCAAATTCTATTGCTCTTCCAAAATGGATAAGGCAACATCTTCAGTGGGGGAGATTGATGCTGGCACACTCAATCTTCGAGTTTGATTTAGGAGATCTAATAAAGACTCACTAAATCAAACACAGAGGGCCCCCATTGCATATCTTAATTTGACCTTCCTTTTTAGTGTAGACCTGGCCTAAGGGTGTGCAAATTCTGGGAAGGGTAGTGGGGGAGTTGTGCCTTGGAAACTGGGCAGGTTTTATCTAAGTAATGACTCACTATCTCGATTGCTAGATAAATGAGTGATTCAAGCACACAACCTTCCTAATTTTAGAAAAACAGGAAATAAATGACAGTGTGCTGTCAAAGATTAAAAAATATTTTATCTAAAAAGTATAGCAACATCAAATAAGCATAGGTAATCTATTTCCACCAAATTATATGTAGAAATATTTAAAAATAAAAGCATTATTTTAAGCCTTTTTGACTAACATTTTAAATTCAAGAGCTGTTGACAACTCTGTGGTTAGTAGGACATGAAGACCTTTTTATGGTCCCAAATTAAGATTTACTAGCGCTACTCTCTACTTCACACCCTATAGCAATGAGTCTTCAACTTGGAAAGGAAATTGATGGTGTAAGTAAAAAGCAACCACTGAATTTAAAGAGATCAGAATATGATCTTCAGTTGTAATTCTCAATCTCCTCCTTATTTATGATGTTACCGCGTATCCAGGAAGAATGTAGGCAAATGCTGAAAATCAGTGAGTGTGATTGAAACAGAAGTGAATGTGTACCTGATCAAACAGGGCATTGGTTCCATGGGTTTTTTTGGAGGGGGGTGTAGAGTGAAGTTCTGTAAACTGATTGTGCTTTGAACTCAGATTTGGGAGGAGAAAGCTAAGTGTAACTGAAGGAACAGATATACACGGGGGAAGGGATTTAGTGATTTCACTGTAAATCTCTATTTAAAATAGTTTGAACTTGAATAAAAATTCTCTCCTTTTAAATTTGATATTGGTCTATCCAACTATAGTTTTATTTTTTATATTAATCTATACACAATGTAAGCCAAACATGCCAAAGTTTAAAATGTTTTGTTTTAAAGCTGATTTATAGTCTTTTAAGTGAAAATTGTTGGCTGTTCAGGGCACCAGATCCACACACAGGATTTCAAATGTGACTGATAAACTGGTTGAGTGTCTCTGGTCTGTAAGAGTCACTGACTCCTCTCTGCTCTATTGAGTGGTGTTTATGGATACACTAGGCTTGTGCATTTGGAGGGGAGGAAGTGATTCATTTTAAAATATAAGGTCATTTTATAGAAAATACTTGTCTCTATATTTCACAATGCAAAATTAGATGACTAAATTATAAATTTGTTGTATACATTATACAAAAGCACAGCACTGCATCTGTGAAGGCTTTAAAAAATGACCTGTCAAATTTCAACAGCATTTTTTCATAGTAGCTCATCTATAGTGCTATACTGTTTTACATAATTAACTCTTTTTGGTAGAGCATTGTTTCCTTAATTTTATATTTATGCAGCAGAAGCATACTGGATCTCAAATATTTACTAACTTTGGATACTGAGTAAATGAGTAACAAAACATTGCTGTGTAGAATTTTATATGCTAAGCCTGAAAGTAGTGACTCTCAGTAGGTCTTACTATTAAACTGTAGCATATATTTATACTTCTAGATATTTTGATAAAGATATTTTGACAAACAAGACTTGTGATCCTCAGATGCCTGCAGAGGCGGAGGTAAACATGGATGTGGGGGCCCACCAGGGACTAACCCTGCGGACTGGATCTAGCCCACAAGCCATAGTTTGCCCACCTGTATTAGCAAATACAATATTTCTCTTTCTCTCCCTTTCTCCTCCCTCCCCCAGCATTTTGAGGTAGCAGTTGATGAAAGATCTGTATTTAAATCTCACTTCTGCAGTTTGGAGTTTTATTGAGGTGGCATGATTTCATTTGCCTTCTGTTCATCTAGCACCTGCATCAGTGTTTTGCAAATGTGTGTTGGCTGGGATGCAAAGATCTAGTTTTCTTGCTCTCAGATGGAAATTTGTGAGTGGACTGAGTACAGTCTTGTGTGACTTGTTATATGACAGGCAGAAGTGTAAAGGGCTTACCAATAAGTAATGTGGTTATAGCTGTGTGCTAAGAAAGAAGTCAATATTTGTGTAAATTCAGAAAAGATGTGTAGTAGATGAGAAGTGATTTTTAATGAAAAGTCAGCTCACTTTACATATTAATATATATTTACTTAGTTAAGCTAGATTCTAGAGATGTTTTATATTTCTATAATGTGTTTATTTTTACTATATTAACACATTCTGGATGTGTAATTAACAAGTGGTGTATCTAATAGTGTGTTCAGGTAATGGTTAGAAGAAGCCATTTTCATGTAGTCAGTTTGGTACCAGAAGAAACAGGATTCTCAACTTTTCCTCTGGTAAAATCCTAAAATCTAGTAGAATAGTTGTTCACAAAACCGAGCTGATGACATGCCTGCTGCAGAAAATTTACTTAATAGCTGTGGTAATATGTGATGCAAATAATCTATACAGATATCGTGGTATTTAGGAATGTATAATATAAGTATTAAATTTTGTGGGCCCCCTAAATAAGTACACAAAATAATTTTGTTTTCTTTAAAAGTCTTTCTTGTGTTGATTATATTGGCACCATTGGACAGTCTGAACAATACGAGAACATGTAAGTAAATAGCAAACCAAGTATAGTGCTTTCTAATGTCAGTAAATACTGGGAGTGTAGGCTTGCAAGGAGTGTGGAATGCAGCTGTCAAACTCAGTCTAGCCTGTTAACAGCTGTGTGTGTCAGAAGCAACAAAACAGCCAGATACAGGCAGTCCCCGAGTTACGCGGATCCGACTTATGTCGGATCCGCAGTTAGGAACGGGGCCCGTCTCCCTGGTCTCCCGCAGACCAGGGAGAGGAAGCAAAGGGGCAGAGCACGCGGGCAGCGGACAGCCCAGACGCGTCTGGGCTGTCCGCTGCCCGTGTGCTCTTTGGCTTTGCTCTGCTTTGCTCCCCGTCCCCCTGGTCTGCAGACCAGGGAGACGGGGAGCAAAGCAGAGCAAAGCCAAAGAGCCCGAGGGCAGCAGGACAGCCATGGCGCATCTGGGCTGTCCCGTTGCCCCCGTGCTCCGCGGCTTTGCTCCGGATGCCTGTGGTACAGCAGCTGGAGCGCTGCCGGTTGGTCCCGTAGTGCCGCTCTGGGCGCTACTGGACCAACCCAGCAGCACCCCAGCTGCTCTGCCCCAGGCGTCCCCAAGTCAGCCGCTGCTGAAACTGACCAGTGGCTGACTACAGGAAGCCCCTACCCCGGACTTCCTGGAATCAGCCGCTGATCAGTTTCAGCAGCAGCTGACTTGGGGACGCCTGTGGTTCTTAAGTTGAATCTGTATGTAAGTCAGAACTGGCATCCAGATTCAGCCGCTGTTGAAACTGATCAGTTTCAGCAGCGGCTGAATCTGGACTCCAGTTCCGACTTACATACAGATTCAACTTAAGAACAAACCTACAGTCCCTATCTTGTACGTAACCCGGGGACTGCCTGTAATACTCAGTTATGGGCTTGCATTTTTTTCACTGGAAGTTGAGAATTTTATAAATAGTGAATTTTTTTTTTACCCATTACCGAAGTGTAATAATCAGAGGTGAAATCTGTCTTCTGCTTAACATAGCAGCACTTCACAATTTTAAGACAAGAAGTGAAAAAGTATATGATAATCAGTTGAGAGAAAACATATAGGGAACCCACATCTGAATTTGGCCAAGGTGTTGGGACGAGTTCCCTTCTTTGTATTCTTGCACAAGGTATCTTGACATTCATGACAAATATTCCTCAAAAAAACCCTGTATATTTTGAATGTCAGAATTCAAATTCAAAGGATTGAGTTTATGGCATGATTAATCTTTACTTTTTTTGTAAAGCTGGGCTATGCAGTTGCTGAAAAGTGTTTTAAGTTTGGTCTACATGTTGGGAGCCTAGTAATTTTATCATAGATGCAACTTCCTCCATCAGAATTCTTGGAAATACTAATATTTTTTTCAAGTTAATTCATAAGTCTATTTAATGAAGAAAGTCTGCTGTTCATCATTTCCTGTTCCCATTGCCAAAATGTTGGTACACTTCTTAGCCTGAAGTATGGAAATCTACTTCTGCCCACTATTCTACAATTTCAACTTAAAATGTATTTGAAGGTTTACTTGATAAAAAGTTGTTTAATAATTAAAACATATTGGAAATCTATTACAGCTTTCTATTTTAGTCTTTAATATCCTACCTAGTAAATAGATGTGCAAAGATGTTGGCCTAAGCATGTGACCAGGATTCATCACTGAATTTGGTCCACTGGCTAGATCATTAGCTTTGACAGTCCAGGAATAGCAGCATGGACACTGATCCATATCCCTCTTTGAGCACCTAAAGAAACATAAGTGGCCTCATGTTCAGTAGTGCTGATGCCAAACTACTTCCTCAGTGGAATTTAAATGAGTATAATTAGTGGCAAATAACCCCTTTTTTCTTTTAAGGGGTTGTTCAGATTTCGTACACTTTTTAATACCAAGAGGTATCCTGTTTTATTAATTATATTCTGAGCAATTGAGTTTTTGCAGTGTGTTTGCATAATTAAGCACCCCAATGCTGAAGTGGCAAATTATATTACAGTTTTGTTTGTTTTTAAAGACTCAGATCATATTATGATGTGTTACTGCCATTTCCTCGGATTCAGCTGCATTTGTTCCTATCTCTTCAGGTGTCAGTTCTACTGATGGCTTTGCTTGCATTCATATGTTAAGGAAACGATCATTATTCTAGATACATTGCACAGCAATTGCTTATGAATTGTTGCCCACAGAAAGCCATCCTGTGAAGCAAAAGAAAACTGATCATAGTGGTCCTCTTTTGGTCTCTTCTAGCCCTTCATTTCTATGATTCTGTAATTCTGTCGTCAAAAAACTTAGCACGCTGGCACAACTTTAAATGCACCTAGAATTCCTGGAAAGTTGTGTTTTCAGTGGTGCTAAAATTTTATGCTATTCTTAATTATCCACAAGCAACCCACAAATTAGCCTGAAAAATGTAAATATTATCTAGCTTTAGAGGTAAGGATGTTAAGAGGTGGGTAATCCTCGTATTGTGTAGTCGATAAGAGCTAGGTGCACAGGCAGCCTGCCTCCTACTACATTTTAACTACAGAGGCGTAGCAGGGGTAGGTCCTGGACCCAGCGTGAGCTGGGACTAAGCTGAGATTGCTTAGTCCTGGCTTGAGTCAGGTCCAGCAGCCCGTTTGTGGGAGGTCCCAGCGAAGCAGCCCCTGTCTGCAGCCATCCCCGGCCACCACGGGCAGAGGCTGCCCTGGCAGCAGTCCCTGTTTGCGGCCTGCCTGGCTACAAGCAGGAGCTGCTACCAGACGAGCCTCTGCCCACAGTGGCTAGGGCTGACTGTGAACAGGGCCTGGTGCCATAGCAGCCTTTGCCCGTGGCGAGCCTGGGCCCACTGTGGGCAGAGACTGCTTCTCGGCAACCTCCCTTACCTCTCCGCACCCCCACAATGCTCTGATAGACACAGCAGAATGGGGTGGGGGGGCAGGTGGCACCACAGAGACAGTGCTGGGAGGAGGCGAAGCAGGTAGTTGACTACTCGCTTACATTCCTATTAAGAGGCGTAGTGAAGTTCTTCCATCTGTTTTGTTGCTCTTTGTGTTCAAACTGTTCCAAATACCCTTCTTCTTCAATAATATTTTGATACTTAAGCTGTAATTAAAAAAAAAAAAGTTGAGCACACCATGCATTCTTTTCATGTGTCGGGTTTTGTTTTTATTTTAAGATTGAAGAGTTTTCTTACAAACTCACAAAATCTGTAGTTAAATGTGCTGTCTTTTTCTTGTGTGGTGGGGATCTTTAGATCCCTACAGGGAATGCCGGAATTGGAAGTCAATATTATTTCAAGTGGGGTTCCACAGTGATCAATTTCGGGACAATTTCTGTTCAATATCTATGCTATGATCGGAATTGTTGATGAAGAGAGTACACTTATGAAGTTTGCAGATTATACCAAGCTGGGGAGGGGTTGCAAGTGCTTTGATGGATAGGATTATAATTCAAAATGATCTGAACAAACTGGAGAAATGGTCTGAGGTAAATAGGATGAAATTCAATAAGGACAAGTGCAAAGTACTCCACTTAGGAAGGAATAATCAGTTTCACACACAAAATGGGAAATGACTGTCTAGGAAGGAGTATTGCATAAAAGGATCTCGGGATCATAGTGAACCACAAGCTAAATATGAGTCAACAGTGAGACACAGTTGCCCCCCTCCTCCTGAAAAAATGAAAACATCATTCTGGGATGAATTAACAGAAGTGTTGTAAGCAAGACATGAAAAGTAATTCTTCCACTTTACTTTGTGCTGATTAGGCCATAGCTGGAGTACTGTATTTAGTTCTGGGCACCACATTTCAGGAAAAATGTAGACCAATTGGAGAAGGTCTTAAGAAGAGCAACAAAAAAGATGAAAGGTCTAGAAATCATGAGCTATGAGGGAAAATTAAAAGGATTGTTGAGTTTGGAGAAGAGAAGACTGAGAGGGGACAGTACCTAAAAGGTTGTTACAAGAAGGAGGGAGAAACATTCTTCTCCCCACCCTGGTGATAACACAAGAAGAAATGTTCTAATATTGCAGGCAGAGAGGTTTAGGTTGGACATTCGGAAAAACTTCCTAATGGTTAGAATGGTTAAGCACTGGAATAAATTACCTAGGGAGGCTATAGAAACTCTATTATTGGAGATTTTTAAGAGCAGGTTTGACAAACATCTGTCAGGAATAGGATGTTAGTGTGCACCCATTCACAGAATTAACTGATAAGCCTGGGCTTACTGATTAATCCTAACAGTTACACACACCCTCCTGTTGCTGCCTCTGTATAGGAGAAACAAAGCCCTGGCTGGGTTGATTTAGTTACGATTGGTCCAGCCGTGGGGCAGGGGGCTGGACTTGATGACCTCCTGAGGTCTCTTCCAGCTCTATGATTCTATGTTTCTATGAAATCTGGAGGCTACATGTTTACAAAAGTAAACGTTTAATATCCCTAGTCAGGGAAGGTGTAGATGGTGCAGAGGATTGGACTTGACCTCTCAAGGTTCTTCTGATTATCACTGAAATATAAAATCAGTTAGTAAAGCTATTTTTGACTCATCTTGGAGGAGAGTAGGAATTGTTATATTTTTCCTTGTTTCCTTTTTGTCAAAATGAGGTACACATACACTATCAAAAGATATTCTTAAACAACATTCTTTACCAGTACTAGTAGGCTATGTCTACACTACAGTGATCTATCTGAAAAAGGTAAGCAAATTGCCGATAGTTTTTTCAGAAGACGCTTTTCTGAAATTTGGCCCATCTACACTGGGCCAAATTTCGGAAAAGTCTTCTCTTTCGGAAGAGCCCTTCTTCCTCGTGGGAGGAGGAAGACAGGGCTTCCGAAAGAGTGTGTCTGTTGTTCCCAAAAAAGTGGAAGAGCAGATGTGTTTCCTGGACGCAGCAGAGTTTTACTGGGATACCAGAGGTATCCTGGAAAAACCTCGTCATGTAGACATAGCCTTAATGTGGAAAACAACTAGAAATCACAGATCTAAGTAGGTTTTTTTTCCCTTTTTTTAACTTTGCTCATTCAGAAATGTTGTCTTTAATTAAATTAAAACTTTCTGTAGTCAGTGGTTTAAGTTAAGCATAGTTTGGTGAATATAAAGGATTCCTCAGATTTTAATAAAATTAAATTTAAACTTGTTAGTGTTCAAATTAAGTGAAAAACGGGTGTTCATTAGAAATGCCAAAAGGCTAGGTGGATGTACTTATAGCAGTACTGAGGTATGTCTGTTCTGTGTAAAAACAAAAATTCAAGTCTATCAAAACACGACAATTCACATGCTTTTCCCTCTAGGGAGAGAGTGAGGAAATAGATATGTAATTGCTTTGCTTAATGAACTGCAAGATTGTATTCATATTCAACAGTAATGAGTGCGATAGAGAAACTTATCTAGAATAGAGTAGAAATTATGAGTTAAGCTGATTCCTAATAGTTTTCTAAGGCAAAATTATGTCTCCCTGATTTACATTGGCATACTGCACTGCAGTTATTAAAACACCTATGTGTATGTGGATATTTCATTTCTTATGTCTGAGGTGTGCATCTTCACTGGGAGTATTTTTATCAATTGTATTGTCAGTGAGGGGACCTTGTGGGATGGTTTCTGAAAACCAGTAACAGTTGATGAAAGCAATGCAGTGTCTGCTGACACTGTCTCAACCTAATTACATTGACCTGGAATCCATGATTTTCAGGCAGCTGGTGTTAACTAAATCAGCGTAGAGAGGCACTTATGTTGGCAGGAGCCAAATATTAGTGAATACACTTCTACAGCTAGGTTGAAGCAAGGCAACTGATGTTAACCTAACTATAGTGTAGATGAAGCTTAAGGAGAACCACTCAGGCTAAAATAAATAGCACGTTTCAAGGACCAAAGTATTATGAATAGAAGGGGTCATAAGAAAATAAGTTTAATATTGTCCAGAAGCAATTATTTGTAAATTAAACTGTGATGAAATCAAGGAGCAAAATAAATTTGATACTAGAATTAGTGTTTTAAAACAGTTTTAAGTATATTATATATTAGCTTAAGGTTTTTAAACTAATAAATTGTTTTAATATGCTTCACTGTATAACTTTTTGATCTTTGAGTTATCTTCATCATAATGATCAGTTCTCAAATATTCGATATTTGGCTCCCTGGATTGATGAAATATAGGTCTATGTTATAAATAGCTGAAACGAGGTCACCCGATTTAAAGGTAACCTGCAGAGGAAAAGAAAAATTGTGCCCTTTATTAACACAGTGGTTTTCTAGCAATGTGATTTGCGGATCACTATACCTGTAATGGTCTTGCAGGAGGGTGCGAAATTTGATGAGTTTACTAACATAGTGGGGGATGCTAATCTCCTTTCATATATCTAGCAGTTCCCAACCTTTTTCCAGATGGGGACCCACTTTGACAATTCAGGAAGAATTGGTGACACAAGGGAATTGAAAAACGGGGGGAGGAGAAAGGGCAGAGCCAACTGGAGAGACACATAGTGACCCTTTTGAAATGTAATGGCAATCCATATTTGGGTCCCGACCCATAGGTTGGGAAACCCTGATATATCCCATAGGCTTATGCCTGGGGAAGTACACTGGTTTTTTTTTCTGTAGTTCTGTGCCTACCGACATGGCAGGAGAAAAGCTGTCTTTGATATGCTCAATGATTTCCTTGTAATTTGGATTAGACATGGTGGGGTGGCATTTGCATGGACAGGTCCACAGCAGTGACTAGCAAATTGAAGGGCTTAATTGCCTGTTTCCAAAAAGTTGCATCATTATTAGCAGCAATGAACCATAGCATTCACCAGGAACAGCTTGCTGTGAGGAAGATACCTGACGGCCTTAAAGTTGTTCTGGATGAGGCCATACAAATTGTAAATTTTATTAAAGGGCCTCCTTTAAACACTCATATTTTTTTAAGCCCTGTGTTAGGAGATGGGAAGTGAACACGCAACTTCTTTTTCACTCTGAAGTTCGCTGGTTGTCATGAGGAAAGTCCTCACCCGCCTCTTTGAACTATGCAAAGAGGTAAAAATCCGCATGACAGCGGCTGTCAGGTCTTTGAGCCCTGATCAAATCCATGACTTCTCGTGGCTTGCCCAACTGGCATACTTGGCTGATATTTTCAGCATTCTGAATGGACTGAACTTTACTTTGCAGAGTAAAGCTGTCACCATCTTTAATGTGTAGGCCAAAGTAAAAGTTTTACACATGAAGATGGACCTATGCTATGCATGCCTCAGTTGTGGATGATTTGACTCTTCTACAACTCTTCCCAATTTCATTCTCAATGTCCGAATAAGAAATTGAAGGGAAAAATGTGGAAGGCGTCAAAGCGCACTTATGTGGTCTACATGCACAATTTGGAAAATATTTCTAAGAGGTGCAGGCTTTGAGTGGATCCAAAATCCTTTTGGAAACAAGGGGAATCAGGTCAAGCTTACACTGAAAGAGAGAGATAATCTTGTGGATACTGCATCAGATGGAATGTTGAAGCAGATTTTCAGAGAAAAGTTTGATGGACTTTTGGATTTATGTACAGTAAAAGTAACCTGGGATCACCAGCAATGCTCTGAAGCACCTGTTGCTGTTTCCATCAGCATACAACGGTGAAATTGGATTTTCAACACTCATAGGTCTGAAAACAAAAAAGAGAAATAGACTGAACATTAAGGTAGATATGATATTTAAGTACTCCAGCTTGAAGGCAGACATCCCGCATGGATGCCTCAACAAAAAGCAGCACTACTTCTCACATTAGGATGGTAGCTGGGAATGAGTAAGGTAAGAAGTGGCAGTTTTATGTAATTGTGGGATTTCATTATTATTATTGTTGTTGTTATTTTATTATATACAATAAGATCTAAATACATACCACCTTATATTATAACTGTGTGTTTACATTTTTTGCTCCAGTAGCCTGATATTAATGATTTAGTATTTAAGTTTATTTTGAGATAAGTGAATGCATTTTGTTATCATGGATTGTTGGTCCGTGGAAAGGTTTGCGTTGAGGGGACGGGCCGCAAGCCAGAAAGTTTGAGAGACTGCTTTACAGTGTTGTTATAAGTTTTCCTAAAAAAATACTAGAAATATCAAGACATTTCTTTCCATATTTGCTGGAGGACGCCTTGGAGGATTAGAGAAACATGTGGGAGCTTTCTCAGCAATTAGTTAAAAGGGTGAGGATTGTTTGTTTGAGCTGACCAGAGAATTAACTTAAAATCTCTTTCCATCTCAGTTGCTTTTCACTGTGGATGTCGTCCTACTACAGATTCGAATTTGAAGAGCCTTGGAGCAAAAACTGGGACACAGTGTTTAATATTTCTAATGTAAAAACCAAACATCCAAACTTTTGGTTGAAGAGACATCTAAAGTTGTCTTATACATAACAAAGAATTGGAGTACATTTTTGTATTTTGCACCTTTTAAATTACTGTTAAGAAAAATATTTTGAATAATTCGCATTCTGTGTGAGAGAAGTTACTTTACTCTTCTTGCTTCAGTCAGACTTAACCACTGAGGAATTTGTATTAAACATTCCTTGCTCTTCTTGATTAAAAAAAGTTAGCCATATTTATAATTTCAGAGGGTAGCCATGGTAGTGTGTGACTGAAAAACAACGAATAGTCCTGCAACATCTTACAGGCTAACAAAAAATGTAGATGGTATCATGAGTTTTTGTGGGTACGACCCAATTCTTCAGATGAATGGAGTTAAGAGGTCATTGGTACAAATAAATAGCAGAGAAAGAGAGGGCATGAGGAGGGAAAGAGAAGAAAAAAAACAGGGAAAAATATTGTGAGAGTGTCCATGCTAAATGAGGCTAATAGAGTGGGCTTTAAGTACCCGGTGCTTAGCTTTTTATGACATTAGGGTGTGGAATGTAGTTGCTCATCTTGTTCAGGTCCTTGTTCAGAGCTCGATTCCAGGTGTCATCCTTGTAAAGGAAATGTTGGAGGTTTTTCCCTCCATGTTTTCCCTTCTCTTTCCATCCCAATCCCCTTTCCCTGCTGTTTATTTGTACCCTGGACCACTTAACTCCATTCATTTGAAGAATTGGGTTGTACCCAGGAAAACTCGTACCACCATCTACATTTTTGTTAGTTTCTAAGGTACTGCAGGACTACTTGTTTTTAATTTTTTTTCATATTTATAATGAACTCAGTTGACTTACTGTTGTCCTAACAATTTCATTTTTCACACATTGTATTTTCTTAACTTACCAATAACAAAACATTAAGGATATAAATCTCTGCCAAATCTTAGGATATGTCTATGCAGCAAACTGCGGCAGTGTTGTAGTGTGGGTAGGCATAGCTGTTAGGGATGTAAAATCCTATTTAATTGGTTAACCAGTTAAACATATTGTTTAATCAGTTGGGGGAGCAGCTCCCCCAACCCGCTGTTGGGCTGGAGTAGCCTTTCTTCCCCTGTGGGGCAACTGGGTCCTCTGTGGACTGAAGCTGCTCCAGCCCCTGTTCACGGTGGGCCCTCTGTGGGGTTGGAGCAGTCTTCTGCCCATGGCAAGTGGGGAGCTGCTCCAGCCCCCCATGGTTAACAGGTTAAATGTTCACATCCCTAACGGCTGCGCTAGCTGACAACAGTAACAAAGACAAGATGCCATGGACTTTAGTGTATGTAAGCAATTCTTGTACTTAAAGTGATCCACTGGTGGACTTGTATTCAGATGGTCATAGTGATTTGTTTATTTGCTGTGTAGTTTTACCCTTTTACAGATAAACTGACCAGTTGGAATCTAAACTCAGGATTAAAAGGCAGAGGAGATGCAATATTCCTAGTCTTCAGAAAAGCTATTTTTAAATTTTCACCAATGACTTTTTGAAAAGTTTGTAATTTTGGAGCAAAACTGAGTTAGCTTTTTATTTTTCCAATGACAAATATCTGTAGAAGGATACTATCTTTTTATTTTGTGGAAAATGCTTTTCTTAAACTCAAGAATTGGGGGTAACAGTTTTTATAACATTGATCCATTTTAGAACCAACCATTGCATTGGGTGACTAAGAATGGTCAAGCTATCCCATCAGCCATTGATCAAGCAGCCTAATCTAGTTTGTTTCATAATGACCATGGGCAACCTGACACTTTGTAAATAGGTACAAAGTCAAGAATACCTTACTAGTGGACAACTGGATCTTTCAATTACTGGTTTTTAAATTTCTGATATGTAATCTGTTTTGCAATTTTACAGAGATGACCATGCAAAATATTTGTATATAGTTTAGTACTTTAATACTGCATATGGATGTTGTTAGATTCTTCCACTTTGAAGGGGTGTTTTGATAGACTCTAGATATGATTTTCTGGCTTAAATATGCTATACAGTTGGTTCAGATTTATATGGTACCATTTTCAGTACCTTTTTATTGTAAAAACACTTGTAGTAAGTATCAAAGTAACTTTTGAATTTAAGAAATTGATGAGGTTGCAAAATTTTTAAAAAAAACATTCTGAAAGATAATGGAAGCTTCTGACTCATCTGATTTGAGCTTTAATGTAAATTCCACAAAAGCAGCCCCATATTTGTCTACACATCATTTTGAGGGTTGTAGGAGTGAGTTGAGATAACAGACTTGGGAGCTAGCAAGGCTCCCATTGGCTCTTGAAAAACAGCTGTGGAGATCATGCTTGGAAGCATCGTATCACTTGTTTCCTTTAAGACCTCAACTTACAAAGCTTCTATTTAGAAAATATGATGCACTTGAACCAGCCAGCAGAGCTGTGTTCCTACTGTTGTCTTTGTGATTCAGATCAGCCCCTGCTACATGTGTGAATGCTAAACACTAAGCTAGTATTTGGCCCCTCAGTCTGAGCTTTCTGGTCACCTTTTCTACTCAAGCAAATGGGTAGATTCTTGTAGTGCTAGGCAAAAAAGTTGATATCCTGTTCCATTTCTTAGTACTGGGAAACACTGAATGTTGAAATTAAGAACTCAGTTTAAAGAAAATTGACCAAATGTTGAGTTGTGAATAGAATGTTGTGTAGGTGACATGATTGGATTGGGAGTAGATAAATTTCCAGATAAATTTAGCCCAAATGTCCTTGTTTTTTGAATCAGAACTTTGTATAGTTCTGTAATATTTTAAAACTATTATTTTTGTAACACCTTTATTTTCTACGGACAAAATAATGATTCTTAGGATGCTTACATTTTTCAGATTAAAGAGGACTGCCAAGAGAAATTACTTTAAAAACAATATAGGTTGAACCTCTCTTAACCTGGACACTCTGGTCCAGCAATGTTCCTGGTCCACTAGGACCATGGATATCCCAGAACAAGAGAGTACCCATGGAGGGCTGGTGGCTGGGAAACCTGCAGCCGGGACTAGAGCCCAGTAGCAGGGCTGCCCTGTGGCAATGAAACAGAAAACCCAGCCATAGGGCTAATGACCGATGCTGACCCTGGGGACGTGACGGGGTGGGAGGCAACGGGGCTGGATTCCAGCAGTGAAATTGCCTGGCAAGACTGGAAGGCAGCAGGGCCACCCAGCAGCACAACCAGGAGTCTGGCAGCCCTGCTACCGTCAAGCGGTTCGGTTGCCTGGTGGGACCAAGGCTGAAGCCCAAGTGGGCTGTCGCCCTGTAGTGCAACTGGAGCCCAGCGCGGGGGCTGCCCTGCAGGGATGGAGTCCAGCAGCTGGGCTTCCTAGGTGGGGAGAGGAGCCCTGCACACGGAGGGACCAGCAGCAGGGGGAAGCCGGCTGGAAGGCTGGCAGTGAGGCCATGGCTGGGAGGGCTGGTGAAAGGGGTGGGCCCAGAAATGACCTTCCCTGGTCCGGGAAAATCTCTCATCCAGGACTGGTCAGGACCCAAGGGTGCCGGACCAAGGAGGTCCAACCTATAACAGCTTTTACCTGTGTTACTAACACTTTAAAAACAAATTCTTGATGTCCTTTTGTACGTCACGTACTTTGGACAGCATAGTCAAATTGATCCTTTTCAAAGTTTCCTTTTCTTTTACTTAATTCTAACATTAATGTTATAAATAGGTTTTCAGGAATGCAGAATAAATAACTTTTTAATTGTTTCATTAAAATATTCTGAATTTTTTAGAACCCCTTTAAAAATAACCCTAAAGCTAAAGGATCTAAAATATTTGACAATGTCTGTTGAAATTTCAGTCTGCATATTATAATTAATTTTATTCCTGACTGCTTCTATTGCAATAGTTCCCTGGACCTCTAAGAAGATTTGGGGTCCATTTTGTTAGATGTGAATACAAGAAGTCACATCTTTGCTCTGAAGAGCTTTACAATATATCGTAAGATGCAGTGAGTGTGTCAAATATTTGGAAGGAGGTAGGAGGAAGTATAAGGTAATAGTAACAATATTACTTGGTTCTGTAGTCTAGCTGTGTGCATAGTTTAATATGAAAAAAATTAAAAATGTATGTATATGTGTTCTTTGTTTAAGCAAATAGATATCATGTGGTTTTCAGCCTAGGCAGACTAAAATAGTTAGATTAAATAGGGTTGAGGGGGTACTTATTTCTTGAAATTTAACCTTGTATATTAAACTTTGGTTAACTAATTATATTTGGGCTCCCTGTTCTGCAACAGTAGGTAGACTGCTATGTTGATAGCGTAGAGCAGCCTTTAAACAAAGCTCCTAATTTTAGAATATGTTTCAAATTTGCCATGTTTTATACCATTAGTCATGAAAACCAACATTAAAATATTTTGGTGTGTGTAGAAGCCAAGTCTTATAAAATCAAAGGGCCAAATTTAGATTTTATTAATAAAAGTTTTATAGTCCATTCTTCTACCAAGCACTATGAGCTATACGCTTGGACGTTAGCACGTGCAATCTTTAGAAAAACAACTTTCCAAAATATTTTATCTCTTGTATGTATTGCTCTTACCATACCGGCTTACACTGATATGTGAAGTAATGGGGTGTGAGGAGTTTCCGACAAAGTATACTTCTACATTTCTGTGAAAGTTTAATTGTATTAGTCTGAACCATCCCATCCTGTCTTTTCTTTCTCTTAAATGTAGTAGTATTGTGTGTGTGTGTGTGTGTGTGTGTGTGTGTGTGTGTGTGTGTGATAGGAAGAATTTAAGAATAATATTTAAAGTAAAATATAAAAATAATGTTAAGAGAATGGGACTCAAACTGACAAACAAATGTGTGTAAAATATCCTGAAACATTAAGTATATTGGCACTTCAATTAGCTGACAAGGTATCCTTGTGTGCTTGGGTTTTGTGGCTTTCTGGGGCATTTTTATGTTGTCAATTGCCTGTGATTTTTCTATCAACTTAAATTTTACCTTTGCATATGAATGTCTTGCGTGGATTTATCATTAAGTAATATGTAGTGTGCATTCTATAAATTGACAGATATTTTGGATAACATTAGACCATTTGGCCATATAACCACTATAATATTAAAGTACTAATCTTTCAAGTTGATGAGATCACCCATAGAAATTTCTAATTAACCTCTTCATAATGTCACAACATAAAATTGAAACTGGAGTATTTTCACTCATCCGAAGCGATATTTTTTTTTATATTTCATTTCCAGATATGTTCCTGCATAAAAGAATGTATGAGAAGCCATATTTCAGAGTTTGGCAATATCTGCAACCTATCAAATTTATAACAGAAATACTCATTGAAAAGCTAATGATGTTAATTTAAACTAGGTACAATGCCAGGGTAAAATCACAGAGCATGTTCATCTTCAGAGTGCATTACAGATACTAAATATCCATGCTTGGAAATAGCTGCAAAGCATTCCCATTTTACAGACAGCAAAACTGAGGGAGAAAGGTTGATTCTGTTCATGAGATGGGAGGAGTTGGTGATGATCATAATTAGAGCTTGGATGTTCCCGGCAATCAGTGTAGAGGGAAGGTAAATTATCATACCTTATTTTCTTCCTGTTGTGTCATTAGAACTACTAATGACAATATTGTGTAGCTTGAAAAGCATTTTCAACAATGGTTGGGCTGAATAGGTCAGATAATATGAAATAACTCTAATTCCTCCCTGCCCCCTGCTGGCCCAAAGTGGAATACATCCCTATTTATTCAAGTGTTGTGAATATATTAGTATAACACACATGCACAGGTAGAAAAAATCATTTAAAATTACACCCTCATTGCTTTTGCTTCTTATTCCTCCTTTTCTTTTTGTTTACTGTATTTTATTTATAGGTGTTGATTTTAAAATCAAAACAGTAGAGCTAAGAGGAAAGAAAATTAGATTACAAATCTGGTAAGTAAAACAAGAATGCAACCAGCAGTATGTTTTAATTTTTGTGTTTCTGGCATGGATCAATATGCTTGTTTAATATGATTAATTGTTATAAGCTGGTTTAGCTCTTATCCTTCTGCTCCTTCCCTTACAAATCTGTTAGCCTTTTTTTTTTAAAGAGCGAGAGTGGGGATGATGGATGATGTAGTAAATGTACTATTACTGTGCTGATACAAATATGCATATGTTACAGACATATGTTTCTTATTTAAACAAAATCAGCTATTTAAGAAGATAGTATAAAAATAAAAAAACCACAGACCCGAATACCCAAAAGTTATAAAGATGATCATCCACTTTCTTCATAGTAAATAAAAGAAGCTACCAGAAAGGAAGGAAAATGCCTCTAGTTTCAATTTCATTCACTCATATGGAAATCACTTGAGAGAGAACTGCCATGTTAGAGTAAATGAATCTGTTTAGCCTTTTCTGAGCTCTTTATCAGAAATTTCATGTGGTGGGTGCTGTTTCTGTGACATTACATGTAACAGTGTAATTACTAGCAAAATGCTTAATTACAAACAAAAAAGTGTATGTTAACAGATACAGTATTAATGTCCTACTGTGAAAATTCCGTTTGGGCTGCACAGGGGAATGTTATATACTTCTTGGTAATGATTGCACAAGAGATTATTTATCAATGATGATTAATATAGTACATTCTGCTAGGAATTGTTAGTCTTGAGAGGTCCCTTATGATGCACAATAGCATGATACACATCATGGTTAGGAGAGAGTAAACCAGCTATGTTCATGTAGATTCTAATCCTATAAATTATCTAATAGCTTTTGTGTATTAACAGTGCTTGACGCATAATTGGCATTAGAGATCAGTTGTTAGATTCTAACAACCTATAGAAAAAGCAAATCAAAGCATATTGGTTGTTGAAATGACACCATGAGATGGTCTGGTAGTACTTCATTTTTAATTATGTAGATGAAGTGAGTTTAGCTTACTAACGCCTCTTGGCAGGTCACCATCAACTCTGTTTGTTGCACCATGTGTTTGTCTTGCTTCCCTCTGAGTTAACTGCTGCTGCATCTTTGGTATCATCAGTCATCTAACACTTGAATATTACTGGCATGTCTTCATCCCTCATCTGCGTCCCTGTTTGGAAACCTATGACTACAGAGCTGGTGGTTGAGCCAGCATTGTTAGCCAGGGCCTACTGAAGCTGACAGAGGTAATGCAAATTTTTTTGTCAAGATATTATTGTAGCACTGAATGTGAAATGTATATAGCTTGTCAGATGTGTTTTTAATGTTGTATAGATGTTTTATAGCATCCATTTTTGTCAGATCCTTAAACTACTTATCATTCCCACATTCACGTTTATTAAGAATATCTTTGCTGACTTTTGCTTAGAAATATAATTAAAAAACAAACTTTGAGGGATATTCAAGTGTGGCCCTTACTCAGTTGCTGAGGAATGCCTAAAATGGTCCTTTCACATATAATTTAAATAAATGGTAGAAATTAAATAAATGGTTTTAAATATCTGAATTAATGCCATTATATGTCAGTTGTTACAAAGAACCATCAATATATGTGGTCCCAAAGTGTCTGTCTTGTTGATTCTTGTTAAAATGTCTTTGATGTAATTAACCCTTACTTAAAAACAATATATCAATCTTTGGGCATACTTATGAAATCATGTTGGAAAACATGTTATATTAGCAAAAAGATAAGATAAATGTACAGATTTTCCTAAAACGCATCCTTGAGTGATTTGCCTGTCTGTTTAGATATTGCACTAAAAACCTATATTACAAGAACATTAAAAGTGCAGAGTGGGGCTCCCTTATATACATTATGATATGGTCTCTAATTATGTGATTGACACACAGTGAATTGGTAGCAGAGGCAATACATGACTATTGATAAATTTAATGAGGGGTTCTGAATCTAGAATAGAGATTTCCAGACTGTGGGGCGTGCTCCCCTGGGAAGGTGTGAAGGAATGTTCAAGGGAGCGATGCAGTAATGTCAGATGACTCAAGCCAATCCCTTGCAGCGCGGGTTAGGAAGGGGTTGCCACCTTCATCCAACCAACCCTACACACACTCATTTTAGAAGCTGTAGCTAAATGGAAGGCAGGGTAAGCTCCAGGGTAGTGCAGTGGGGATAGTTTTCCTTGTACAGAGCCCCTGCTCTAGAAGTAGAACAGCTCCTGCCCTGAGAATAGGCACCAGGGTGGTCTGAAAGTAGGCAGTGGGAAGTGTTGGGACTCCATCAGCAAGGAAGGAAAAGATGTCTCCTACAGCAGGGGGTGGAGAGTCTTAGTCCACATCTAGCTCTCCTGCAACTTCAACCCTCTAGGAGGCACTGCATGATGAGGGGAAGCTGCTGCCTCCTCTTGCTGTGCCGCCTGGCAAGAGGCAGCCCAAGGCTTTGCCCTATGGGGAAAAGTCTGCAAGGACCTCTCTGAATGGGTCTCCCTTGAAACATTTAGTTATTGTTCAATGGAAGGCAGAAATCTGAGGGGAGGGCATGTGACCTTGCATGCCTTCTAAGGATGTTAAGAGGCGGGTAATTAACTAATCATGTAGTCCAGGGGTCCCTAATGTGGTACCCATGGGCGCCATGGCTACCCAAAACGGTTGGGGACCACTGATGTTGATAAAATTTTTACTGACTACATGATTAGTCAATAAGAGAAGGCACTCTGTCCTGGCTCACGCAGGTCCAGAACCTACCTCCGCTGTGGCTCTGCAGTTTAAATGTGGTAGGAGCTGGGCGTGCAGGCAGCTAGTTACTATTACATTAAAACTGCGGAGCCACAGTGGGTGGAGTCCCAGAGTGGCGCAAGCTGGGTCCGCCATGGCTCTGCAATTTAAATGTAGTATGAGCCACCTGGCTCTTACTACGTTTTAAAATGCAGAGCCGCAGCAGTCCTGGATCTGACTGAGGTGGGATTGGTCGTTCCCAGCTCGCACCAGGTCCGCAGCCCCTGTCTGCAAGGGGTCCTGGTGGGGAGTTGAAACCCCCTGTGGACAGGAGCTGCTGCTGAGCAGCCTCTGCTCACAGCCAGCCCAGGCCGCCACAAACAGGGGCTGTTGCTAGAGCAGCCTCTATTCATGGGGGCTGACTGCGAACAGGAGCTGCTGCTGGAGCAGCCTCTGCCCGCGGCCAGCCCAGATCACCATGAACAGGGTAGAGGCCTCAGTGCGGGGGAGAGGAAGCGGCATCGCAGAGATGGTGCTTGGGGGAACCAGCTTTTAAGCTGGCTTCCCCCAGCGTTGGCGCCTGTTCCTCTCCCTTCCTGCCTCTGTATCAGAGGCAGCAAAGCGGGGGATGGGGAGAGCGACTTAGTCAATTCAACTACCCAATAAGCTAGGCTAGATGAGTAGTCAGCTGCTCACTTACATCCCTAATGCCCCCCATACATTGCCTATCTTCCTTGTATTGTGCACGGCCACAGGCTTTGTTAATGCACTGCTTCCAAACTGAGTAAAGAATTATTAATTTTATTTTGGGGGTTTCTGTGGCCCTCTCAAGGTGTGTCTACACAGCACTCTAAACTTGAAATAAGATACGCAATGCTATGCTTATTTGAAATCTGTTTTGAAATAGCTTATTTTGAAATTTGATGCATCTACACAAATTTTGAAATAACGTGCTATTTTGAGCCATTCCTTAGCCCACAGGCAACGAGGTTTACCGGGATGGCGAAATAGCATGCTTGTTATTTCAAAAAATATTTTGAAATAATGGGCAGCTTGTGTAGACACGGGGTAGCTGTGCAGGGTAGACATATCCTAAGTGCTTCACAAGTTTTAATAAATTTCTCTTCAAAATACAAGCCACCTTAATTTTGAATGTTTGGCTTTGCAATCTTCATGTTCTTTTAGCATAGAGGTTTTAAATATAATTTTCTACATTTAAAAAAATAGAAAAATAAAAGTTTCATCATGTGGAATCATGTTGACCTCTAACTTAGGTTCTCACTGGATTCAGATCTTCAGATCTACTGCATAGCCCTCTGCCACTTGGCTGTATGGAGTCACTTGTAGCAGTATTAGGTTGAATGTGGATCAGGCATTAGAGGCAGACATACACCCTTTGCCAGTGGGTTTCAGAGCGATTTGCTGATAGCTGAAAAATGTGAAGACTGAGGAGTTTTGTCTGTTTTCCTCACTTCCTGCATCCCACTCAAACTGTATCCTCCTCCTCTTCTTTTCTTCCTTTCTAGGCATGAGCAGAGTGCAGAAGAATATCTCCCTGCTTTCATTTCTGGTGCCTGAAACTGTAGTGGCCCCCCTTAAAAGGAGCAGTTACAGGGCAAATACGGCTCTGTTCTTGCAATCCTGCACTGCAACACACTCAGTTTATCCAGTGTTATGTGTAATCCAGTCAGTGCACAAATGCTGTGAGGAGATGGAGCATGCCCAGTGCAAATGAAACCTTCTGGGAATTTAGTTGTCAAATTCTACATGTTTCTACTAAGCATTTGCAGACTAACTTGTCAGATTTGGGCAGGTTTTCACCAAATCAGCAACATTTAATTTTTCTGCTGCAGTTGACACTGGAGTTCATCAGTTAATTAGCTCAGTGTTTCTCAAAGTGGTCTGCGAAACTACTTCAGAGAAACCTGTTAACTGGCAGCACTGGTTTGTTTACTTACTGGTACCGTGGCCGTAGAGCCTCGTGGTTTCTATTGACTCCGTTTTTCCATTTGCAGCCCAGGGGAGTTGGTTTCGTGGACCACTTTGAGAAACACTGAAATAGCTGTATGAATTTTTTTAACATTTCCACCCAACCCAATGGTTCAACCCAGTATTTGACTCATATTAGCTGAAACGTAACTGAAAAAGTTCAACCTGGGCAGATACCCAGTATAGAAAATATTATCCCAGGTGGTTGCTTTGGCAAAATTATAAGCAACTGAAAATGGGGTCTTGTTATAGAAAGGATCAGGCTACCAGTTCCATTGGATCTGTAGGGCTTTCGTCACTTCTCTCGGAAGGCAAGTCCAGAGGCTAAGATGTTGGGGGCTGAAGGCATGAAACACTCAATCAGGGTCCCATGCACAAACACAGCAAGATCCCCACCTTGAAGAACTCGCAATCTAAATTTAAGAAACTTTTCTTGATATAGTTTAACTTTTGATTTGCATAGTTTTATCCATAACACCTATCTGTACATCCACATGTGCCACACCATATAGTTCTTTCATCCCAGATGTAAATTTAAATATTTTTTTCTCTCTTTCCACAAAGCCCAGGTAAGATATCATTATTAAACACTTTGTAACCTGCCATTTCATATTCCTTATCTTGACCATAAGTATTGGCTTCAGCAAGTGGATGTGTAAAATAGAGAAACAGGACTGGCTGGAAGATGAAAATCAGAAATTCCTTCCCATGAAAATATTTATGGTTGCGTGTGTCTATTTTAAAAGGATTTTAAAAAAAAATTGAGTGACATGTAAAGTAATATAGTTCAATGACCTAATTTTTCAGATTTCTGGCTGTCCATGTTGGCGAAGAGTCTCTGGCTGCCTAGGTACCAGGCAAGCTGGTTTCTAGGCAGCCCAAGAAGCTGGAAAGCCTGAAAGCTGGCTAGGTGAAAAACAGGGTATTTAGGCAGCTGTCAAGCCAGGTAGGTGAGTGAGCGAACTGGAAAAAAACCAAGCAGTTTTCCAACAGATTAGATTCCATAAGTTTTTGATTGAATTGATGCAATCTGTGTTGATTCTGTTAAATCAGTCTCTTTTGACTGGAAAACTGTCATCAAAAAACTTATGGACAACCCTATAGTGAAACCATGTGCTGAAAATACTTCAAAATGCTGCTCTCAGAGTTTAGTAGTTCTGAAAATTAGCATACTATGATGTATCATAATTAAAACTTTTCTGCCTATTCTGGGTTTTGGGGGAAGGAGATGCTCCTTTGGGCTACCTCTGCACTGCACATCAATTTTGAAACAAGCTATTCCAGGATAGTTATTCTGAAATAGCTTATTTCAAAATAGCATGTCTACACTACAAGGAAGCCTCAAATTTAATGTGGATGTGCTATCTCGATTTAGAGCCCCAGGAGGCGCTGTAGAGGAAGGTGAGGTGCTATTTTGAAATACCAGCAGTGGAGCGTCTACACACACCTTATTTCAAAATAGCTATTTCAGAATAGGCATTATTCTTCATAGAATGAGCTTTACAGATTTCGGAATAAGACGCTTGTTATTTTGAAATAATGGAATGGCTGTGTAGACGCTCGCATAGCTATTTTGGAATAACGGCCATTATTCCAAAATTACTTTGCTGTGTAGACATACCCTTGGAAAAAAAGAAAGTTTTCTTTGTTTTCATACAAATCCAATAACCCCCCTTCAAAAATTTTCTCTAGCTAAAGATTTTTCTTTTTCATCACCCAAAAGAAGGATTCTGAAGCCCATTTTTACTTTGGTTTAAATTGCTTCCTTCTTCCATTACCATCCTTTACCACCATTCCAAAAAAATTTAACTTGGCTTCAACTCAAAAAGACAAACATTTTCATATGTTTGTCATGTACAGTAAAACTCCAGTTGTCCGGCATCCAGTGGTCCGGCACTCCTGCTAGTCTGGCACCACCTGGAACCCGGAAGTGCTCCAGGCAGCCGGATAATTGGAGCTGCTCTGCCCCGGGCTTCCCCGAGTCAGCCACAGGTCAGTTTCTGCAGCGGCTGACTTGGGGACGCCTGGGGCAGAGCAGCTGGGGTGCTGCTGGGTTGGTCCTGTAACGCTGCCCTTCAGCGCTGCGGGACCAACCCGGCAGAAACTGACCTGCGGCTGACTCGGGGAAGCCCGGGGCAGAGCAGCTGGGGTGCTGCCGGGTTGGTCCTGCAGCGCCGCACCCCCATTCTCCCCCACCCCACCCCAGACCCCTTATAACCCCCCTTTCCAATAGTCCGGCATATCTGATAATCCAGCACCCCCTGGGTCCTAAAGGTGCCGGATTATCGGAAGTTTACTGTACATGGAGTGCATTTGTATTAAAACAAAAAACAGTTGTCTGACCATTACATCTAAATTAAGACTTTCAGGCTTTTCCTAACACAAACTGATTTACACTTTTAAATCATTGTGTGTGTTACAGTAAGGAATATATAAGGGAAAGAAATCAGAATCTTAACAGCATTTGGAGATTGGTTTTATGTTTTAAATTTTCTCTTGTATGATATCTCATTTTCATTGTGTCCCTCATTTTTATGTCATTAAGCAGAAAGACAATGTGGATTGGTGGATTCTTTATTTGAAAAATCAGTTAAGGAATAATCTTACAATACATGTTTGTGATTGCATGTTGGAAAAGAAATAAAAACATGTTTCCCATTCACACAACTTCTTAGTTTTGGATGAGCAGTTGGAAGTGAAGAAGTAGCATTATGTAGACAAAACATAACATTGGAAAGTACAGCAAGTAAATTCCTTAAAAATATAAAATAGGGACAACAAATAATTTACTTAGCTGTTTGCAATAGCAATCTGTGCTAAATATATAAGTATCATAGATGTAAAAGTAATATTTGACATCCAGAATGCCTCAGGATGTTCAACAAACTAAGCTTAATTCAAGACTACTTTGTTATGTGAAAACCTGCAGCCCACATTCAAGCTTATCACAAGAGACTATAAATATATGGCAGTTTGGACTTTGGTTTAGCTTCAATAACTGAACTCTAGACTTAATCTGTTTTGGAATTTTAAGATATTGTAACTGAGATCTAGCAATTGTTGTTTATTATATTGCATAATATTAATAAATAAGTAATGTTAGGAATTGGGAATTTATCATGTTAATGGCTTATTGCCACTGCCCATGGATGGTTTGATGGTCCTTCAGACTAAAATAATAAATAGCTTATTTATTTTGCCATATGTTAGTTCCCTTTCTGATTGGAATATAATATGGATGAGAACAGCAAAACAAAACTGAATTGTTCCAACACATCATAACTGACTCATAAATGTATCTTTATGGCTATTCATGATAAATGAAACATTCTAGGTTTTTTTTATCGTGCTTGCAGACTTTGTATACCCTGAAATTTTAGGTATACAGAGTATCCTGATAAATCATTTTCTCGTGTTAAGTATAATATCACCAGCTGGCATTTGGGATCTTTCAGAATTTTAGAATTTCCTCTGGACTTTATAGGTAGGAGGCAATCTTCTAAACTTATTGCATCTTGAGTATTTTTATAAAATCTCAATTTTAGTAAGGGATTTAATAACATATAATACATAATATAATTTAATAAAGAACTTAGATTTTTTTCATCAAGGGAACTGCAGAAATCCATCACACTTGTGGAAACCTAGATTTCACTTATCTAACTCCATAACTTGCATATAATCTTATTTATCTTAATTGTGTTTTTCTTCCACAGTACATGTTTTTCCTGCATGTGAATGGGCTCGTGCCAATACTTCAGAAACACCCCGAATTAAATGATGGGGTGTAACTTCCCCTTCTTTGTACTCAAATTATTATATCTTTAGCTTATTAAATAGTCAGTGAGTTCAGTAGTCCCTGATCTTGACTAGGAAAGTGAACACTAAAGGAAAGGATGAAAGAATTATTTTGCAGAATGCTTTAGAAACACAGTACTTATGGATATGTTAAAAGTATTCTACTTTTGCTATACTTGAAACTAGAATTATTTCTCTGTAAATTCCCTGTAAAATTAATAAAATGGACATAGTTAATTTCTTTCACCTTTGTTGATTTTGAAATGTTGGCATCCAATGTTGGCACATGAATTCTTGCTAATTCAAGATACAATTACTGAAATAGACCAAAATTCAACAAATAATTAAATGCCACTATTGGGGTTTTTTTTTTTTGTAAGCCTGATTCAGCAAGGGACTTACTTACATGCCTAACTTTAAACATGTAGTTTTATTTATGTGCTTAAAGATAGATGTGTGTATTTACCTTCTTGATTCTGGGCTTTGGCACAGAATTGTGTTTGTTTTTCATCATTGTGCTAATTATTAGAATAATGGTTTCTGAGGGCCTAGTTTTATTAGTTAACCTCTTTCCTCTTGCCATCATTTTAGTTCCTTGGAGCTTGAAGGTTTTGTGTGTGTGTGTTTTTGGCGAATCATAGAATACTAGAACTGGAAGGGCCCTTGAGACATCATCAAGTCCAGTCTCCTGCCCTCATGGCAGGACCAAGAACTGATATATTTATACGGTTCTCCTGGATCACCTTTTATCTAACTCTTGAGTGTATAGAATTAAAGGATTGATGGAGCAGGTGCTCCATGTTCAGTTAAGGGAGAAAATACCTTTTGAGATGACTAGAAGAGAGAGAACACGCAACTATTTGGTTTAAGTGATTCAGTGTAGTTGTTCTACAAGCTATGATTTTAAAAAAAAAATTGGATTTTTAGAACCACTCAAAACTAGCAGGAGAGTGTTCTACCACAAACACCATATCTTAACAGAACAGGAAATGTTATCTTTTGCCAGTTATTATCAGCCACCAGCTCTAACCAGTTATAGTAAAAATAATATTTCTCTGTTGCATTCCTGCCCTCCCACCTCTATCATGTTTGGCGTTCAAAGTGATGGAATTAAAGGGATTTCCATGACAGATGCAATTCTACACAAGTCATTTGAAGAAATCTCTTCATAAGCATCAAGACAGTGTATTCCATATGTGGACATTTAACCATCTTTATTGGCATTTTAAAGTTTCCCATATTGAAATATCACAGGGACTTTGTGAAAAATAATTTTTACCCTGGTAATAAGATAAGTGAAGAGAAAATAAACTGCTATAGTGATGAATAATATTTGTATGTAATTTCAGCTGTAGAATGTAGAGCATTTGCATTGCTTTCATTAAAATGCCTCATCAGTGAAAAGAAAGCAGCTAATTAGATATATAGAGGTAGTCTCATGTAGCACTGGAACTAAACAGGAAATATGTTTTTGCTTCTTGCAGAGTACCAAAGTTTGGTGTGAGTAAATTTCAAGGGTTTTTTTAATCAGAAGATAGAAATAGAGATGGTAGAACACAGAATTGTTTTTTCCCCCTCACTGTTATATATTTATAGTACCATTCTCCAGCTACAAAATACTGGTCATCATAAGATATCAGTTTCATGATGCAGATGACTGTCCACTAAAGCCTCAACTTCAGAGGCTATACCAAGAATTGTGAAAAATAAAACTATCTGCAGAGTTGATAACTGGTATCATGGCAATTGCAGAAGAAAGGCCAGGGTTTGACTTGTCTCAGCATTAATGCCAAATTACCTGTTAGCTGTAAGTGTGATCTATGGAGATTTTGATTCAGACTGGGTAGAGGAGAGGCAGTTTTCTCTACAAATGTATGTCCTGTGAGTATGCTGTAGATAAATACAAATTACTTTCTCCCAGACAGTAAGTTTGATCTTGTGAGCCTGGCTCTTTGCAGTACTCCAAAAACACTTTGTTCTTTAAGGCATATCATAATTAAGTCATGCAGTGCCCGAGTACTAAAATAGAGTTCCTTATAGATTTTCATGCTGGAAGTCACCTTCTCTTTCCTTGGATAATATAATTTCATCAAAATTAAAATTTTTCACAGGGGAAAATGTTGGTTGTTTTCCCATATGACATTTCTAAGTGAAGTGACATTTTATAAATTTGCATATTTTAAATTGTTTGGAAGCTTCTCATGGAGACTCTAAGAATCTTTCTACAAAATAATTCACATTTTTTTTAAATTAAAAACTTGTCACAAGAAGAGTTTGTGTTTTTGACCAGCTCTAGTATTAAACATTAAAAATTATTTTTGGAGATCCCTGTTGAAACATCTAAGCCTCGAAAATATTAAAGCATTTTATAAAGTACTTTCCAGTAATAGCACTAGAAAAAATGAAAGTTGAGGGGTAGACAAGTTTCAGGGTTTTTTTTAATCAACTTGCCATGAACAGTCTGCTCTGAGCAGGCTTTTTGGTAATATGGTGGAAAATGGCTCAAAGCAGGAAAAACACCTTGAGTCTTGACTATACAAACACCTACCCCCACCTCCTTTTGAGAGCAAGGCCATAGGTGTTTCAAGTTGTGTACCCTGTGGTGTGGTATTCAAACACCACACTGGAAAGCAGAGGGCTAAGGACCAGCTCAGGGCCTAGGCAGCTCCATCTAAACATGCCTGCACAAGCTGTAGGCAGGGCTTTAAAAAAGAGGAGTGGAGCAGCTTAAAAGCAGGCAGTGGAAGGGAGCAGACAGATGCTCAAAGGGGAAAGTACTGCCCAGGAGCACATTGCCCAGATCTGATAGCACAGATCTTTGCAAATATACAAAGAAGAATCAGGTGATTCAGAGTGCAAATCAGAGATTACATTGAAGTGATTAATTCACTGATTAGTGTAGGAAGTGGGATTAGAGGAGAGGCAGGGTGCGGCAGAACTATGTTGTACCCCAAGTGAAGCTGCCCCCCCATTGGGCCCTGGACTGAAGCCTGATGAAGAGGGTTGATCCAGGCTTCCATATCCACCTCAAGAGGATTATGTAGGATGAGAGGCCATCTGGAAAAGATGTTGACTGTTCAAGAACCCAGTCCCCAAAGTCCCAATGCTGAAGGAGAGGACTGGAAACCCTGGGATGGGAGGGCGCTGAAACACATGACTATTTCAACGGGGAGACAACCTACCAACCCTATCCTGACTATGAGGTAGTGCTGTCAGTGGATGTGCACCATCTCCACACTCAAAATAAGTGGACACTTCAGAATTTAAACTTGGCTTTCAGGCTCTCAGTGTACTCGACCATATGTATACCTTAGTACTGTCATGCATCTTCATGTTACTGGCTTACTTTTTATAAATAATTTCTGCAATTCTCTTCTGCATTGATTTAAAAAACATGGCTTAATTTTTTGGTTAATATGAATGCTTTCAATCTTATTGATGTGCACATTGCTGCTTTTATAGTACAAAGTCCAACAATGTTAGCTTGATGAGCATGCATCCTTTTCTTTTGTTCACTCTTCAAGGAAATATTTGATTTTTCTTTTCATTTGTTGATCTGTTTTCATTGGACAACTCCATTCTCAAGGACATGTAAAACTGATTGGTGGCCTAGCCTTTCTCAGTGAAGTCAGTGTGGGACAATTAGGTCTGATAAAGAATTTATTTCTTCTGATGTAGGTGTTAACCTGGCTTACCTGGTGATTTCTGAAATTAATATTTGTAGAAGGAAACGGAAAATATGGAATATGCCTGCAGAATGCATGATTTTTTTTCAATTAAAATACAAGCTAGACTAGTCTGTTTTGTGAACTGATAAAATACTTCCACCAATGTTTACTGCTGCTCCTTAGGGATACGGCAGGCCAGGAGAGATTCAACAGCATTACCTCAGCTTATTACAGAAGTGCCAAGGGAATCATATTGGTGTATGATATCACCAAGAAGGAGACATTTGATGATTTACCAAAATGGATGAAAATGATAGATAAGGTAGGCTCCAGTTTCTCTTAAAATAGAAAATACAGTATGTATGAAAGGGACACTATTAAATTACATTTTTACAGTAAGCTTTTGAAATAAAACCTTAGAAGATTAAAAACAAATTTTTAATCTATTTTGCTATAGATTTTCATTCATTTGTTTAGCAAGCATTTAATTTTTGTGTGTTTTTTCTAATGCAAAAATGGCTGTCTTCCACTAAGGATGTGAAAGTGTAGCTGTGTAAACCGGCTGCCAGGGAGTCACATCTCATTCTGCTTGTAACCAAGCAGTTATATGATTACTTAATTACATGCACTTTAACATCCCTATTTTCCGCTGACTTCTGTGAACTAAAATTGTTATCAGTGTAGTCAGAAATGTGCATAGATTTGGGCACCTAGACGTGCACTGGAAAACCATGTATATATCCTTGAGATGTTTGTACAGAGCTTTGATATGGAACTTGTGCAGTTACATAAGTGACTCAATTTATTTTTACCAGCACTGTGTATTAATATTATTTGTGGATGTAGTTAATTAGAAACACCTTATTTTTCTGTATTCAGTATGCCTCGGAAGATGCAGAGCTTCTACTCGTTGGAAATAAGTTGGACTGTGAAGTTGACAGAGAGATTTCTCGACAGCAGGGAGAAAAGGTGAGAGCAGAAGGAATCAAATCATTAACATCCTTTAGTGAGGGTGAAAAAAGGTGGCTGTGGGTTCATATTGAAATTGTGAAGATCATACAGCTGTAGGTTTTGGGTATGGTGAATCTTTTTCAAGTATGCAATATTTCTAATGATTGTAGAAAATCCAAACCATGCAAGCATTGAGTAGAATTACATGCTCCTTGAAAAATACTATTTGGGGGAAAAGTTAGGTAAAAAGGAGAAACCTCTTTTTCTAATCTGGTGTTCATTTAAAAGTAACAGTTGTATTACCCTGCAATGAGCAAATACCCACAGCAAGGTCTCTTCTTGGTGTTGCACGTACAATGATCCTTACCTGGATCATTACATACCTACTAATCTGTTAAAGTGATCATGATCCATTTCTCCCCCAGACTCAAATAACAGCATTTTCTTCAGTACAAAGAAATATAGGTGAACTCACCTGATTTTCACTAATATTCAAAATGTCTTTGTAGTTCACCACTAACTTCCATAAAAACAAAGTAAAAGGGGTACTCTTTACTGAGCATCTTCTAATTAAAATTTTGCAAATGCGTGCTCTAGTGTGCTTTCACTTGATGTTGCATATGTTTTCTGCATGGATGGGGAGTAGAATAAGAGTGGAGTAGGCATGGTGTTCCAAGGCATGGTGTTCCAAGGCATGGAGTCCCTGATTGCTTTGCCATTTTCTTTTTGAATTATTTAGAGCTGAGTGGTGACAGGTATTCCACTTCAGAGAATTTTGCTGTTTCAAAATTTTATTTCATTCCAATTCAGAACAAATTCCCTCAGTTTTGAAATCCTTTGTGGAATGAGATGGAACTGCAGCCCTGGGGTTTTTACTGGCAAGCTCCTTCCACAGCGTATATGTGCTTGCATTATGCCTGACATTTTTAGTGCCGCTATTTACTCATTTTCAGGAGCATCAACTTTATCTAAAAGCAAAGGAAAAGAAATACAGCAAAACAAACATAAATGTATGAACTGATCTGTGTATTTAGCACATATGTCTGGTTTCATAGTTGAGCTAACATTTATCTTTTTGTTAAATACTGGGGCTGTCAGTTGACCTGTGTTAATGCCTGCGATTAACGCAGGACAGGATTAATGCATGAAAAAAATTAGCAGGCGTTAATGCTGCACTGCCTTTTTGAAGTGCCTGCTCTGGCACTTCAAAGGGGCAGCACGAGCATGGGGACTCCAGCTGACCCTGGGCTCTGCCTTGTGCTGCCCCTTGGAAGCGCTGCTGCAGCGTTTCAAAGGGGAGTTGCACGTGATTAATCACGATTAAAATTTTTAATCACTTGACAGCCCTATTAAATACATGATTTGTTTTCCCGTTATTTCTTGATTTCATCTTAACATGGTAGACTAATTAAAAGAACGTGTTAAAAGACAACTTAAATGTAAAGAGAAAAATTTACTTGCAGAACTGAAGTTGACTCATGTATCTAATATGTACTAGATAAAGTTTTGCTCATATTTTGTCAAGTAGTTTTTCTTTTCATCTCTTAAAATAAATCCAGCTTCATGTAGTTACTTTTTTTTTTCCCCATCAGTTTGCCCAGCAAATAACTGGGATGCGGTTTTGTGAAGCAAGTGCCAAGGATAATTTTAATGTGGATGAAATATTTCTGAAACTTGTAGATGACATCCTGAAAAAGGTAAAACATGAACAGTAGAGATTGGGACTATATTTAACTACTTCTGGTACCAGTATTTGTTCAGCGCACACAGGGCAAGTAAAATTTTTACTTCACTTGAAGGGGGTCAAGATGTCACTTGACCATCTGCTAACCTTCAACTATAGCTGCACACTGCACTGCAGTTGAAATTTTTGTGTGTACTTTAGACAGTAACTTCATTTTAGACCAGAGTTCAATAGCTGACTATTTCCATTTATTGCCATACGTTAATTGGGACTTATTTGGGAAACTACCTTAGGGCAAAGCAGAAAGATATGCTCATCCTTACATTGAAATGAGAGATAAGAGCTACAAAGGGCTATGGAACACACATACCTGGGTACACAGCATCTCAACTAGCAAGAGAGAGAAGCAGCCCTGATATACACAGAACAGAGTTGTCTATAGCATGGGCCAGAGTCTAGAGCAGTGGTTCTCAAAGGGCGGTCTGCAGCTATCTCCCACATGGTTTGTGGCTCGAGCTCAGCCCCCCGTTTTCCCCCATGAGGCGGGGAGCCTGCACTGCCTCCCCGCTGTGTGGGAGAGGAGTGAGGGCCAAGCTCCCACACACCCCGCTCGGGGAATGGCAGCAAGGCTTTCCCCATGGCTGCCATTGTCCCGTGCTACCTGGGCGGCCGTTTTGGCAGCACCCAGTGGGGAAGCAGCAGCCTGTGTACTGCACTGCCGTAGCCCAGCATCCAGCCCCACTTGCAGAAAGCCGTCTCTGCTAGACTGGAGATCAGCATCTGTCTCCCCGCCCAGTGCCATGGCATCTGCCCATGGGCTCCACCGCCTTCCTATGGGGCAAAGGCCTTCAGGCTCCTCTGTATGTTTCCCCAGCCCTGCTGCTTCTAGGGCTTTCCAGCAGCTGGCATCTGCCCATGGGCTCCACTGCCCGGGGAAGGAGCCACGCCAGCTGCTGCAAAGCCCTGGAAGTCACAGGGCTGGGGAAACATCTAGAGGAGCCTGAAGGCCTTCCCCCGTGGGACCTGTCCATCCTGACTTCTGCTCAGCGGTGCAAGCAGCTTTGTTTCCGAGACGGGGAGGGCCACTCAGTAGGGCAGCTGTGCAGAGCGGGACTGCCCCAGAAGCTAGGGGAGTGGGCTGCCTGTCTCCCCGGGAGGTTGGGGGGTGCATCCAGAAGGAGTGGGGTTACTAGGGGACTCTGTCCCCCACCTTCATCCCTCACCAAAGAGCTGGTGTAAACCAAGGAATGCTTCTGAATTGCATTGTGCCCAATGCACCCCACTCCCTGGCTTGCTCTGTCCCACCATGAAAAATTCTGGAATCTCAAGATTTCCTGTGCTGACAAGGTACCATTTGAGTTGCCATAAGCAAAAAGCAGTGCAAAGGACAACAGAGGAGCCCACCAGCACTGAAATGGGTAGCAATTCTAAACATTTGGTTTTCTGTTTAGAAACCATATCCTGTAGGATTGTGCTACTTCTGGTAGCAATATATTATGGGACAATTCCTACTACCAGTAGCACAGCCTTACAGGAGAGCAGCTCTCTACAAACCACAGGCCAATGGGAGTGTGAAGCCAGAAGAGTATCCCACCTCATGCCCAGACCCCTACACTGCAATCCCCCTCACTCACCTTCCTCCGCCTTGCCAAGACCTTGCACCCCCAGCTTACTTCTACACCTTCCCTTGCTCCTGTACCTTTCCGCCAGTCTGCTCATGCACCCTCCTTCCTCACCACACTCTGCACCCTCCCTTGCTCCTGCACACTCCCTTTTGGCCAGACACCCTCCCCCGAGCCTGCTCCTGCACCCCCCTTCCCTGTTAGCCAGATGCTGTACCCTAAGCCCCCTCCTGCACCTCCTTCTTGGCTATATACTGCACCCACCCTTGCTCTTGCTTCCTCCCCCTGACCAGACAGCTTGCTTCTGCACCCTACCTCTTGCCTAGATTCTGCACCCCCATCCTTTTCCCACTTGCTGGCAGCCCTATCCCGCACACTGAATCCCTTGTTTTTGCCCCCACGCCAGAGCCTAAGGCGGTCCACAAAATCCACTAACTCCAGAACCCAAGAAAAGTTAATCTGACCTATAGGAAGCCCTGAACCTCAGTCCTCCCTGTCCTTTCCCTTCGCCCAGTCGGGCTGGAGTGCCAGAGGAATGGGGTGTCACAGTTGGGGGGCCACATCAGGGAAGGCTGGGGTTTTTTTGGAGGAGTTTTTTTACTTCTCCCTTGTGTGATCCCCAACTGATTTTTTTTTTTGTGTGTGTGTGGATCAGTGGCCTCTGACCAATAAAAGATTCCCCACCCCTGCCATAAATAAAGAAAACATTGAAACCTTTTCTGTTGGACATAAGTTAATATTTTACTTTATTTAAAATGAAGTTTTGATAAACTAACACAAAGTTAAAATGCTTAATCTGTTTAATAATTTAAATTAAACCATTCCTCTAGCTGCAGCACTAGCGATATGGCTCAGGTGTAATTATGTAATTAATGGTGAGATTTCACTAGGAACTGGTGGTCTGCGGAAAGATTTGCATTGAGTCAGGTGGTCCACGGGCCAATAGAGGAGCCCCTGAATAGAGGCCAGGGGAATAGAGAGCCCCTGTCTTCTGTTCACTGCTAACTTTGCATTATTGATAGGATGAGTCTTTTAACCTTTTGGTGCCTTTGCCTGTCTGTACAATGGCTATAACAGCTACCTATGTTTATATAGGGCCGTGCAATCCTAGCTGAGCAGTGTTATATAAATGAGCATTGGTAGTATCAGAGTAAATCACTGGAAGCTGTATTGTAAAAATTATGGTTACCTTGACAGAAAGTTTCAGGTGCTGTAAAACAATGCAAGCATTTAGTCTTTCTCTGTAAGAGAGAGCCTCATTTGTATTCAACGATTATTAAAAGACTGAGCCACTACATTAACACTAGCAGGCAACAACTTTGTTTTATATATATCTGTTTTTAGTGTATCTCTTTAAATGACAGAATTATTTGTGATCTTGAATATTTATCCATGCAGTCTGTCATGCACACTTCCTTACAGGTGGCCTGCAGTATTGTTTACCACTTCTGAAAGAGCTATAGAAAAATTAATCCTTACCCTGAGATGTAGGCAAATATCTCCATTTTACAGATATGGAAACAGGGAGACTAAATTATTTGCCCAAGGCCACCTGAATTTGAGGCAAAATTAGAAGTTCCACATATTTGAGTTGTTCTTTTAGCATTATGTTTAATAAATTGCACACTGCTTCACATGGATAAAGCTTCTGGAATATTAAAAACTTTTAAATACATTCTCTATTAGTGACAAAGTGGCCACATGGAAACTTCACCCCAAATTAAGTGCATTTCCTTCATAATATATAAATTATTCTGTGCTTCTGCCTGTTAACACAGTAAGTAAGTAAGTGAGACTGTTTTTAACACTGCTTTGTAACTTTTTCTACTGCTATTTTTTGGTGTTGGCGTCCTTATGCTAATATTTTAGCTGAGCTTTTTAGTTGAAATGAACTAATAAAGAGTTCACTGAAGGTAATCATTTATAGACTTGGTGTTTGTTTGTTTTTTAAGATGCCTCTGGATATTATGAGGAATGAGTTGTCCAACAGTATATTATCCTTGCAACCAGAGCCAGAAATCCCACCTGAACTGCCTCCGCCAAGACCACATGTCCGTTGCTGTTGACTTGTTGTTTCCTACAGACTGGAAGAGAGAAGAAAGTGTCTGTACTACTCTGCACTACAATCATTTGGCAGTTTCATGTTGCACTTTTTTCCCCAAGTCAAAGCTACACACTAAATTGTAAATATGCAAATATACAATCCTGTGTAGGATTCAGTTACAACAGTTAAATATTTCCCCTTTTCCCAAAAATAGCATATTTCATTTATTGCTGTAGTGTTATAAATATTGTACAGTATAAAGGGAACTGCCACACTACACTCCCAGTCAAGGAGAAGAAATTAAATCTATACTTGTTATTATAAACAGGCAAGCAGAAGCTCTTCTTGTATGAAGATAAGTATATGGTGCTTTGCTATCTATTTTAAAGATTTTTTTTTTAAGCAAAAATTTATGTACAAAGCTTCCATAACCTGTGTTGTTGCCTTTAATATATTCAGAAGATTTTTTTTAGGGAGTCAGGTGGAGCTGTAGCATCTTCTGTTGACTAGATCTACAGCAAAGCTACCAGTAATTTCTAGTGGTCTGTTTTATTATTTATTATGTTGAATAGTAGGCCATTACTTCATGTGTTAAGACATCACATTTGGTGCAATTCTAAGGGTGCAGTGTCAATTCACACAGTTAATTTTCTGCTTAAACATAAGCTACATTGTAAGAATTATTGACTAAGTAAAAATGGAGATGTATTTTGAATTCTAAAAAAGATGATATGGAAAGCAATGCTGTTGTCCTAGACATATTCTTTTTAAAAGGAATTTAATACATTTTCCTGTGTTGGGGGAATGAATATATATATATGTATTTGTCTGAACATCTGGGTGGGTGGGGAAGACATTATGAATTTTTCCCCCCTAATGGTGGAAATTATTCCCGTCAAGCATATACTGTGTTGGATTTTTGTCTGATAATGAATTTGTGAACTATATCTTTGGTATATCTTTTATTAAAATGCACTGTTTAGTTTAGCTGTGGTAAATCAGTAGTTACATATTCGAATAACTTGGCGTGTCCTGAATGTTGTGGTATTGAAAAGCATTGTGGTCTTTCTAAACTAATGAAAAGCAAATAAAATTTTGTATTTATGAATGACAGTGGAGCTGCACCTGTTATTAAAATGGCTAATATATGTGATAGTGTACAAAAGGAAAAAAAGCAGTGATATTGAACTTTTAAAAAAAATCCTTTATAAAGGTCCGATTCTCATCATTGACATTTTATTTTTCAAGACAGGCAAAACATTAATAGCTTGTCTTGAATACTGCACTATTGGAATGACTAGCCAAATTGATATCCTGTAATGGCACGTGACTGCTTTTCATGATATCCTGGCAGGCAGTAGCAAAATTATTTATGACCCATGGGGACACACACATAAAGCAGTTTTTTTTTTTTTTTTTTTTTTTTTGCAAAAGATAGCTTATCACTACTTTATTTTCTGATATCTGAAATATCTTACGATTTTTGCCATTATTCCACCTTGAACATTTACACAGACAAAATAATGTATGCCAGTTTCTCATGAGCTCTGTGAAAGGAAAAAAGCATTCAGAATAATTGATGGTAATTTGTACATTGCCCATTGGATCTTAGAGCTGCTGAATAAGATATTCCATTCTGCACACAATACTGTGTCAGAAATGCATCTTTGTAACATACAGCTTCAACTAACAAACTAAGGAAGCCTGGTTGAAAATTGTACTTGCATCTTCAGCAACCTTTGCCTAAACAGGTAGCTGGTATTACATAGTGAACTTGTGGTTTGTTTCAATACTGACAGATGAAATCCACCATTTTCTATAACATTTGTAGGATTTCTGATGGTACTGTGGGCAATAGCAAAGAAGGAAAAAGAAGTTTTAACTTGACGACAATTATTTCAACTGACTTGTTTTTACCTGTATTTAGAAATTTGTTGTGAATTTTTCTGCAGTTTTTTGAATTTAATAAAAATTAAGAAAACTAACTTAGATAAGCTTTTTTATCTTGTAATTACTTGCTATTGTTTCTTACGTTATGGAGACATTTGAATATAGGGCTTTCCCAATTATGACAATTGACGGTAACTGTAATAAGAATTTGTATTTATTAGTTGAAAATGTTTCCTGATCTTTTGACGGTGATTTTTAAACGGTTTGCATTAACCCAATTATTACACAGAGGACAAAAAGGAAACTGCCTCCTTCCATTTCCTCTGCAGCTTTAGGAACACTTCTGTGAGTCAGCAGCCTTCTGAGCAGCTGCTGTCCCTTCCCTGCTCTAGATGCTCAGTAGTACAGCTCTACAAATCCACGGCTATCCGCTTTATATCCGCAGATGCAGATAACCGCAGCTCAATGTTGTGGCTACAGATGCTGATACAAAATTTTGTATCTGTGCTGGGCTCTACTCAGTCAATCCTCTGGCTGGCTGTTGCATTGGAGAGGAGGGAGAATAAAATTGATGGACGCTTAATTGTTTCTGCCTAAGCCTAGCTGAGAGCAACTAAGAAAGTACTGCTCCCCTCTCTTACACAACTACCTGGGTATCCCAAGTAGGAAATAGGGAAGAGAAGCCAGGAACCAGCTAAACATCCCTAATTTTCTCCTTCAGACCTCTCTCTGGCTAGACCAGCTTTAATTTGCATCAGCTGAGTCATTGCTCAAGGAACTCAGCACCAGCCTTGATAACTGGGGTCATAGAACATGTTGTTATTTCTGCTTCGCTCAGACACCTCGCCTCCCCAGTCTAGTCTTTGCAGTAGGTGATGCGGGAGGGAGGCAGGCAAAGGAGACAGTTAATTATACTAGCTCCTTTGGCAACTAGGGATTCCCCTATGCTGGGCGAATAGACTCCTGCAAAGGCAGCAGAAACTCACCCATGAGTGCCAAAAAAGAGTAGAACACTGCAGAGAATCTGCTTCAAAATAATTGTGGCCCTTTGACCTCTTTCAGTAATGGGGTTAATCCTGGGTCTATTGAAATAAATGGGTATTTTGCCACTGACTTCAGTGGACCTAGGATTTTGCCCAGCATGTTCGGCTTTCAGACTGAATCAAACACTACTTCCTAAAAGCATTGTAAATCTCATTTCTGTGATAACTAAACTGTAAAGCATGTTCTAAGATAAACACAACATTTCATGGACTTCCAGTTAGTTGCCTCCTAGATGGTACTTAGCTTGTGGCTTATCTCTCTGAGTATGTATTAAAAAAAATTTCCTGTGGGACAACAGAGTGATGCACAATTCTGCATCCACAGACTCCGCCCTCACAGGGCCTCCCGGACCCCAGACTCGGTTCAGAGACAGACAAAGCCTCCTGGCTGCCCAGCCTGGGCTGATTCTACCTCCCAAGGGTCCTGCCCGCTCAGCTATGGCTGCAGCTGCCAGGCAGCTTTGCCGGTCCCCAAAGAGTATCCAGGGCAGAGAGCAACTCCATCCAGGGACTGGGCGCTGCTCCAGATCAGCCTGCTGCAGCTAATGGGGCTGCAGCATCACCACTGCCATTGCTCGCAGGGGAGAGCCCAGCAAGAGGCTCTGGGGTGGCTGGACCTAGGGAGGTTGAGGGCCTTCCCGGTGGCCTGAGGTGCTGCAGGCCTACAGGGGAAGCAGCACGAGGCAGAGAGACACTGGCTTCATGCCAGGCTGGCCCTCGTGGCCCCCTGTTCAGGAAAAGCAACCACTGCACCATGTCCACTTCTGGTGGCAGCCTGTGGTGCGCAAGTATGTGCATAGGGTGGGCTGAGCTTTGGCTTGCTGCCTGGGGATAGGGCCGCAAGGCCATGTTCCTCACAGGCGGGGGCTCTCAGCCCCCCTGTCCAGGGGACTGCTTCAGCTGGTGTAAGGCCCAGGGTGTGGCCCACTCATGCTGGGAACGGAGGCAAACTCAGTGCCTTCTGTCCCTTGCCACCCCCAGCCCCACCATGCCCTGAGTGGCCACATCCTGAGCCCAGTGCTGAGCCACCCCTGTGGAACCTGCCGCTGCAGCCCGGCAACCCCTGAGGCATCACAAAGGAGAGGTCTAGCAACATTTGCAATAGCTGCCAACATGGGAAGAATGGGGGTTAGGAAGGGAGGAAGGAGTTGGGGGGGGTAAGGATAGGCAGTGTGGGGGGAAGGGTTAGGGAGGATGGGTGGGTGTAGGGATGAAGGTGAGGGTAGGAATGGTATGGGAGGGGGGACTGTGGGTCAAGGAGCTCCGGGATAAGGACTAGTGGCCCAGATTACCCCACTGGGCTCTTTTCCCATGTGACCCAAATCTGGTTCTCAGTAGGGCATGGGCACAAAGCTGGGGACTTCCTATGGTTCCATGTCTCTGTTGTGCCCTGCCCACACAGAGCATGTCCCAGCTCTGTGGAGGGAGCTCACTTGCCAGCTGGACGGGCACATCTGGAGCTCTGCTGCCATGCAAAGACAGGCAATAACCAGGCACGGAGAGTGAGCAATTCTCTTCCTGGCTGCTCGTACATAACCCAGCCTTGCCCCTTAGTAGCAAGCCAGGTGCCCAGGAGCACCTGAAGCAAAGAGGATTTATTTGGAGTTGAGCCCCATTTTACTGGTTGCATTTGGTTTTTGCTTACACATGAGGCCCACATGCTGGCAGAGCCCTTCTCGACAGGTCGCTTCTCCATAGCCAGGAGAGGCTCCGAACTCTGCACGTGAATGAACTATTTTAGTGGCAGGTGGGGCAGGAGCAGGAAAGATGCAGGGATGGGGGACTGGCTGGCGATTGAAGAGTGTGAGCGAGTAGGATGGGCCGAGAGCGATCAGGTAGAGGGGCCCATCCAGGGGTGTGGTGGGAGGGAGCAGAGAAGAGTGAGAGTGACTTAGTGTCATGGAGAGCACAACTGGGTTGTGCAAGATTAACAGGCTGGGCAGCTCTCTGGCTGTGAAGGCAAGAGGTCAGTCTCCTAATGAATACAAATTTTTTTATAGCTAGATGGAAATAGAGTCCTGAATCTGGAAATGTGGGTCTGGAATTTCTTTGTTGAAACAAGAGTGATGATATGGAAAAGGTTCTGAATCATTGGCTTATGAGATCTCTCATGGTAATCACAGCTATGCTCTCTAGACACAGACTCTGCTCTATTGGGGCACATCTGTGCAGCAGGGCTAAAGCTGAAATAAGCTACACAACTTGAGCTACGTCAATTGCGTAGCTAAAGTCAAAATAGCTTATTTTGGCTTTTGGCGCTGCCTACACAGCAGGAAGTCTGAGGCAGAGCACTCTTCCTCTGACTTCCCTTATGCCTCGTAAAATGAGGGTTACAGGAGTCAGTAAGAAGACTTCCAGCTTGCCATTATTTTGACATTGTCAAAATAAATGCTTGTAGTGTAGACGCAGACTATGTTATTTCGGAATAGTGTCAGTTATTCCGAAATAACGCTGCTGTGTAGATGTATCATTGGAGACCTGCTGGATGAGAAGAGATTAAAAATTGCTCCAATAAGGCTTCACTAACGATTGCATTTCACTCCACAGATAAGCAGTGTAGCCTATAGTGGTGTCAGTTCCAAGATACTGGAGAGAAAAGGTGATTGAGGTAATATCTTGTATTGGGCTAATTTCCACTGGTGAGAGAGGTGACCTTTTGAGTAATAAAAAAGCAAATTGAAAGAGCCAGATGAATACCTAGAAACCATCTACTTCAAGACAGACCCAAGAAAACCAACAATAGAACACCACTTGTCATCACCTACAACCCCCAACTTAAACCTGTCCAACACATTATCAATAAACTACAGCCTATATTGGAACAGGATACCATACTCAAAGAGGCTCTGGGAGACAGACCCATAGTCTCCTATAGACAACCACCTAACCTCAAGATGATTCTTACCAACCACCACAGGACATACCACACTAATACCAACCCTGGTACCTTCCCTTGCAACAAACCCCGTTGCCAGCTTTGTCCACATATTCATTCTGCTGATACCATTATTGGACCTAACCAAGTGAGTTATAAGATCAAGAACACATATTCCTGCGCATCCAGAAATATAATCTATGCTATCATGTGCCGAAAGTGTCCGTCTGCTATGTACATTGGACAAACATCTCAGACACTTCGCCAAAGGATTAATGCCCACAAAACAGATATCAGACAAGATCACAAAGAGAAAACAGTTTCTTGCCATTTTAACCAGAAAGGACACTCTCTAAATGACTTAACCACCTGCATTCTGCTACAAAGACCTTTTACATCTGCACTTGAAAGGGAATCCTCTGAACTGTCATTCATGTTAAAATTCGACACTTTCCAAAAAGGACTCAACAAACATTTGAACTATCTCACCCATTACCAAGATAGTTTCCCCAATTATCACCTCTAATACCATTAACTCACAAACATCCCACTCTCCCTACCTCTAATATCATCAATTCACAGACACTTACCTTCCTTCCTCTCCCCCCCCCCCCCGCATCCCCCTCCTGTTCTGCAATGTGATTTGTCCTTTTCATATTTGTTCATTTTTTTTAATTGTATCCTTTGGTATATATAGTTGTGACTACTTTCTTCCACTATTTGATCTGAGGAAGTGGGTCTGGCCCACGAAAGCTCATCATCTAATAAACCATCTTGTTAGTCTTTAAAGTGCTACATTGTCCTGCATTTTGCTTCAGCTGCACCAGACTAACACGG